>NC_141612.1:11021176-11385551 GCF_047967505.1 Dipteris shenzhenensis | reverse complement strand
CTAGGGCCCAAGACAATCGTCGGGCTGGACCCCCCGAAGGTTTTTATTCATCAGAGAGAAAAATGGAGTACATGAGTCCAGCGTGGAAGCTGTTCATACAAAATCCCAACGTGAATGAATCATTACATGAGCTCTTAGGCTCCCTTTCTTGGCAACAAGCCACTTGTCAATTTCTACGTTACTTTCCTAATTACATGCCACTAAGGGCAACTCTGGAGTCTTCGAAGCACTTGGTCACACGAACCGCCTCCTAGACTCTTGTTAGGCTCCATTGCACTTAGGAAAATCACTCTTCCTAGTACCTGCAAGAATTAATTAAAGCGCACCACCATGGTACCCATTAATTGTTAGCGCTTTGCATGCAAATAATACACTGTGGACTAATTCTAGTCACGGTGGGCGTCCCCACTGAGCACATGTGCACACATAACAAATATAAATATATATATTTATTCTCTGGTTGACCGAAGTCAATGCTCTTGATCATAATTAAGGGGCTTTGACAAGGGTCGAGGCGCCTTAATTATAGTCAAGTCTCTCCAACCGAAGTTTGCACAACTCTCCAACCGAAGTTGGCACATCTTGGTTAACCGTAGTTAACCCTCTTGGCGCACGCCAAGTCTCGTTGACCGAAGTCAACACTCTCTAACCGTAGTCAGCTCTGTCGTTCTCTGGTTAACCGCAGTTAACCCTCTGTAGGCCATCTCCTGGTGGTTCTAGTGATGCCCTATAGGCCATGGTATGTGCCTTGTAGGCATAAATATAGGCACTTGTAGTGTTAGTGCCTTTTAGGCCACATAGGACACTTAGTCCTAGGTCGAGGTACTTGTACCTTGTACTCCTTTTTTTATTATCCTAGTTGACGTGACAGCTGATTATCATTGACTTCGTTGCAATCTGCACTCTCTCTTTTGCCTATCGATCCTACAGTGGTATCAGAGCCCAGATTTGCTTCCTGCACCTCTTTTCCGTACTGTCCGTACAAATGTACAGACGTCCGTACAGATACGTACAGATGCCGTACATTTCCTCCAGCTGCTGTCCAAGGCTTCCAGTGTTTTTTCGCCGCCACAAAGCGCCTCATTGCTGTTACCAGACTGAGGCGACTGCTTGTAGGCTTCAGCTGCAGCATTTTTGAGGTCCTCCACAGTACCCGTGACCATCTGTCGTCACCTTTGTACTGCTATTCCAGACGCCTAGCTCCCGTGACTTTAACCAGACCCAAATCCAGGCACCTAGCTCCCGTGACCTCTCCACAATCATCTGCTGAAGACGTTCTGCTATAGCGACCTGTTCAGAGCCCTCCAAAGAAAATACTACCAGCCACGCACTAAGTTCGAGGTGTCTAAGGGCTGTTCCAGCTACGCTCCAGCTGTCTTTTGCACTTCAACCTGCTGCAGCAGCTTCGTGGTTTGTTATACTCTACCTGCAAAGGCCTTTTGAGTCTCAGTCCTAATCTCAAAAAACCAAAAGCTGATTCACAAGCAACATTTGCAGTATTTCACTGTTTTTGACAGTTTTTACTGTCAAACCCTAAATTCAAACAGAAAAATTTAGGGCTTTTGACATCTGGACCTTCAACCTGTCAATACAATACTTTGGACAAGGTTGACAACTGAAATCCTTCCAAAAATTGAAGTTTTCAGTTAATTTCAGGTTCAGGACTGTCACATTGTGCCACATCATCACTCAAGTCAACAAAATTTGGAGCTTTTGTGTTGGGAGCTCAATTTCAACTGGTGTTTGGGACAGTAACTCATATTTTTGCAGTTTCAAGCCTTGAGGCTATACATTGAGTAAGATTCGCATACATTGGGTCACATTTGCAAAATTTCAGCAAAATTTGGGGCTTTTCTGTATTTGCCCTCTTTTTGGCCTATTTGCCCTCATTAAATTTGGGGCTTTTGCCAAATTTGCTGTTTTTGCAGCGAACATTGCTTGCCACAGTCACATTTGGCTCAAACCTGCATTTGCCTTTTGATTTGGGTCGGGCATTTGCAGATATTTGCTGTCATTTTTGGACAGCCAGCTTTTGCAATGATAGCCTTGAGGCTTTTGGGTTTTCAAATCTCTTTCAGGGTATCACATTTGCTATGGCTGGGAACAATCAAGATCTATTTGGCGTTCTTCGTGAAGACGATAAGTTGGATGGCACCAACTATCCGATGTGGTCTTATCTCATGAAACATATTCTTGTTGCAAAGCATTTGTGGAATATTGTTTCTGGGGTTGATCTGAGGCCAGCCAATGCTACAGTGGTTGCCTCTACTGCTGGTCCCTCTGCAGAGGGTACTCCTCCTGATGCCTCATCTTCTAGCACTCCTGCTACTACTCTTCCAACTCAGGAACAGACAAGATGGGATGCAAGAGATGCAAATGCACATTCATGTATTGCTTTATCATGCAAGAGAATCATTATTCCACACATCCGGTCTTGTAGGGCAGCAAAGGATGCTTGGGATAAATTGGCTTCTCTCTATCAAATTCGCAATGAGGCACGTGTTGCATATTTGAGAAGGCAATTACAGAAGTCAGCATGAATGAAGGTGACTCTATGGATGCATACCTGACAAAGGTCAAGGACGCTTTATCACCTTGATCATCACTCAGCTGCACTTTCTATTGAAGCATTGGCTATTTCAGATTCACAGCTTGCTGAAACTCATCTTTGGCATGAGAGAATGGGCCATCTCAATTATAGAGCTCTTGCAAAGCTACATTCACAGCAGATGGCAAATGATGTACCTCAAACTCACACAGATTCCAAACATGTGTGTGAGGGTTGTCTTTTGGGTAAGATGCATCAATTTCCTTTACAAAACAATTGTCCAAAACTCTCACAAAGGAAATCGCAGCTAGTGCACAGTAATGTCTGTGGCCCAATGAGGACAAATGCCATTGGGGGGTACAAGTATTTCATGACTCTCATTGATGATTTCACAAGATATTGCTGGATATATCCTTTAAAAGCCAAATCTGAAGTTTTCTTATGCTTTCAGAGATGGCTAAATATGGTTGAGAATGAATCAGGATGCAAGCTTGTCACCCTCAACACAAATAGGGGGGGAGAGTATATGTCAAAGGAGTTTGATACATTTCTGTCTTCACGGGGCATAATTCACTCATGTACTACTCCTTACACTCCTCAGCATAATCCTATTTCTGAAAGGAAAAACAGGTCCACAATGGAGATGGCCAGATGCATGCTTAAGGCCAAGTCTTTGCCCAATAAATTTTGGCTTGATGCAGTGATGTGTGCCAACTATGTGCTGAATAGATCACCTACACGGGCATTGCAGACTATTACACCTTATGAAGCATGGAAAGGCAGGAAGACTTCACTTTCACACATGAGAGTTTTTGGGTCTCTTGCATATGTTCATGTACCATCTCAGCTGAGACATAAGCTTGATGACAAGGCAATCGAATGCATATTTATTAGTTACAGCCAGGAGAGCAGAGGGTATAGGTTATATCAACCAAATACTGGGAAAATTATTGTCAGTAGAGATGTAATCTTTGCTGAACATTCAGCTTCTCCTCTTGTGGACTGCAAAGCTAAGCCAGATGTTGATATGTTTGATGCCTTTGAATCTTGGTTACCTCTGCCATCCTCAGAAGAGGACTTTGACCAGCCTCCTGTAGGCCCTCCACCAAGCAATAATCAGCCACTACCTCATGCTGATTTGCAGGTTTCTCTTCCGGCACAAAATGATGATGCAGTCATTGAAGAAAGAGCTGTCAATAGACAGCAAAGGCAAGTTCCCAGATGGCTTATTGATACATTGAGAGACAGCGAACAAGATCAGCCTTTTGCTGCCCGGACAAGATCAAGGAATAGACAGCATGGTCACTTTCTTGAGTTTGCACTCCTTGCTACAGCTTGCAATGAAGAGCCTCTGTGCCATAAAGATGCTTTTGACAGCAAAGAGTGGATGGATGCAATGAGGCCTGAGTTACATTCCATTGCTAAAAATGACACATGGGAATTAGTAGATCTCCCTCCCGGCAAGCATGCCATTGGAACCCGGTGGGTCTACAAATTAAAAAGGAAATCTGATGGCAGCATAGATCGATACAAAGCCCGTCTTGTTGCAAAAGGGTATGCCCAACAACATGGCATTGACTTTGAGGAGACATTTGCTCCCACATCCAGGATTACTACCATTAGATGTGTCACTGCCATTGCAGCCCATCATCATTGGCAAGTGCACCAACTTGACATCAAGACTGCTTTTCTTCATGGGGATCTGCAGCAGCAAGTATATGTCACACAACCTCCTAGCTTTGAGGTTGTTAATTCTGAAAATAAGGTATGCCGGCTTAGAAAAGCCCTTTATGGTTTGAAGCAGGCACCCAGGGCATGGTATGCCAAAATTCATGCACACTTACTATCCCTTGGTTTTCAGAATAGCCCCACAGAACCCACTCTTTATGTCCGCGGGAGTGGATCTGATTTTTTAGTGCTGATTTTATATGTGGATGATTTGCTCATCACGGGCCCAGATACTCAGAAAATTGCAGCTTTCAAGGCTGATTTGCAGCAGGTTTTTGAAATGTCAGACATGGGACAGCTCCACTATTATTTGGGCATTCAGTTTGCTCATGTTGAGGGGGGTATCATGATGTCTCAGTCCAAGTATATTGGACAGCTCCTTGATCGTTTTCAGTTTGAGGATTGCAAGCCAATCTCTACTCCAGTGGACCCTGGCTTCAAATTCTCAGCTCATGATGGGAGCCCACCATGTGATATCACTCTTTATCAGTAGGCTGTTGGATGCCTTATTTATTAATGCCACACCAGACCTGACTTACAGTATGCAGTATCTCAGCTTAACAGCTTCATGCACATGCCCAGTTCACAGCATTGGCAGGCAGTGAAGAGAGTCTTCAGATATCTCAGAGGCACTCAGGATTTAGCCCTCTTCTATGGTGATCAGGGCTCACTTACCATCATGCATGCTTACACGGATAGTGACTGGGCAGGATGTTCTGACACCAGAGTGTCACATACTGGCAATTTTTTTTTGCTTGGCAATTCATGTATCTCTTGGCTCAGCAAGAAGTAACCAATAGTTGCCACATCTAGCTATGAGGCTGAGTACAGGGCAGCTTTCACCGCTACAGTAGAGTGTGTTTGGCTTCGACAGTTACTTACACATCTTGGTATTCGCCAGACATCCCCCACTATTGTCTACACTGACAACCAGAGTGCTTTGGCCATTGCGTGTAACCCAGTGTTTCATGCGCGTACCAAGCATATTGAAGTTCACTATCATTATGTTCAAGAGCAGTTGTCAGCAAGAGACATAGGTATTCTGAGACGTTTCCAGAATACTTCAGCCCATCCCATGGAGGGGGGTTTGTAGGCCATTTCCTGGTGGTTCTAGTGATGCCCTATAGGCCATGGTATGTGCCTTGTAGGCATAAATATAGGCACTTGTAGTGTTAGTGCCTTTTAGGCCACATAGGACACTTAGTCCTATGTGACACCTAGGACACTTAGTCCTAGGTCTAGGTACTTGTACCTTGTACTCCTTTTTTTATTATCCTAGTTGACGTGATGGCTGATTATCATCGACTCCTTTGCAATCTGCACTCTCTCTTTTGCCTATCGATCCTACACCCTCTTGGTAATAAACCAAGTCTCCCCGACCGAAGTGAGGTTTACTTGACCAGAGTCAAGTATCTTTGACCGTAGTCAATTCATTGAGCATTAAAAGAACTCTTTGACCATAATTAACAAAAATGGAAAACTCTTTAATTATGATCAAATAAATGATCAACTGTACTTTGACTTATGATATTTTCATTATGGTGATATCCCCTTGGCTTCTATTCAGTTGACCTCAATTGAAAAGCTTCCTTGTAAACATCCAAAAGCTGTGGATGATCGAACAACATGTCTTCATCCATCCACTTGGCATCTAATGCCGTATAATTCTTGAATTTTACAAGATACCTGTAAAACTCCTTGCCCTGAGGGCCTTTGCGTACAATATGGTACACAATCTGCTCTGGCTGAAGGACCTCCTCCAGCTCATCCACTTCTAGTGGATCCTCTGATATTGGCTCTGTAGGCTCTGGCCCTTGGAATTTCTTTAGAAGACTCACATGGAATGCATTGTGAATCCTCCAATGCTCTGGCAATGTTAACCTGTATGCAACCTCATTTATTCTTTCTGTAACCCTGAAAGGGCCATAATATCTGGAAGATAACTTTGCATACACTTTCTGTTTGCCTTTGAACTTACTGAGCCTAGCTTTCTCGAACTTTAAAAGTACCCAATCCCCTTCCTTGAGATCTAACTGTCTCCTATGCTTATTTGCAGCTCTTTTATGTTTCTCTTGAGACCTTTCAATTGCTCTCCACACTTGGCTGTAAGGTGTCTGGAGGTCTCTCACAAACTGATCAGCTGCAAATATTTCATCCTTGGTCCTCAGGATAGGTGGCAGAATCACCTTCCCATAAATCACCTCAAAGGGGGCTTTCCCTGTAGAGCTGTGTACTATATTATTGTAAGCAAACTCTACCAATGATAGGTACTTTTCCCAGTCTGAACCTTGGTCAGCCACGTAGCATTTCAGCATATCCAATGCTGTAGAATTTGCTACTTCACTTTGACCATCTGACTGGGGATGGAAAGAATAAGAAAAAAATCAAATTCGTCCCCATATTATCAAATAAAGCTCTCCAGAATAGACTGGTCATTCTGGGATCTCGATCACTGAGAATGGACTTAGCCATACCATGGTGCTTAAAAAGCTGTGCCATGAAAAGCTTAGCCATATGATCTACCTTTATGGTTTTGCGAACCGGAATGAAATGAGCTTGCTTGCTGAATCTATCAATGATAGTCCAAATCCCATCATTCCCTGATTTTGATCTTGGTAAATCAAAAATGAAGTCCATTGTAATACTTTCCCACAGTGCCTGAGGCACGAGAAGAGGCATAAGTAGGCCAGGTGCCTTCCGTCTATCATACTTCACTTTCTGACACGTAAGGCATTCAGTAACAAACTGATGTATATCTTTTCGCATCCCTGGCCAAAAGAAATACCTCTCTAGAGCTAGAGTTGTTGCTGTAATTTCTCTATGTCCAGCATAGGGAGGTGCATGGCATTCCTCCAAAATCTTTCTCCTCATCTCCTGGGTGATGCATCATCTTCAGGAAATAGTGACTGGTGGACTGCCCCTATGACATTTGCTGTAAAATCTCGCCAAAATCTGCATCATTAGCATATTGCTCCCTCATGCCTTCCAGGTCCTGATGATAAGCAATAGTCACATTGTTGACCTGGGGTCTTCGGGACAAGGCATCTGCCACTCTGTTCCGAATTCCTGAAGTATGGACAATCTGAAAATGGTACATTGATAGCATGTTTGCCCATTTCATATGCTTCTCGGAAAGCTTTGTCTGAGTCAAAAGGTATCTCAAACTTTGGTGATCTGTTTTAACTGTAAAATCTGCACCCAAAAGATAATGCTTCCATGTATGGATGGCATGGATTACAGCCAATAACTCTTTCCCAGGTATCTCTCTGCATCCCGGAGTCTCCTGCTCTCATAGGCCACTACATGACCATTCTGATGCAATGCAGCCCCAACACATTCCCCACAAGCATCACAATCCACATCAAATGGCTGATACAAATCTGAAACTATTAAAATTGGCTCTGTAGTCAGCCTCTCCTTGAGTGTGGTGAAGGCTGTCTTTTGAGGAATTTCCCATCTGAAAGCTGCATTTTTCTTAGTAAGATCGTGGAGTGGAGCGGAGCGGCTATATCCGCAAAATGCCTGATAAATCTTCTGTAGTAAGAACACAGGCCTAGGAAACTTCAAACTTCATGCACAGTTTTCAGCTCTGGCCATTCGTGAATGGCACGAATCTTTGCTGGATCCATCTGTATCCCATCATTGGATATTATATGCCCCAAGTAATGGATTTCTTCCAAGAAGAATTCACTTTTCTTACTGTTTGC
The DNA here is from genome assembly GCF_047967505.1 of Dipteris shenzhenensis. Taxonomy (NCBI): domain Eukaryota; kingdom Viridiplantae; phylum Streptophyta; class Polypodiopsida; order Gleicheniales; family Dipteridaceae; genus Dipteris; species Dipteris shenzhenensis. Next base: position 11,377,568 of record NC_141612.1, on the reverse strand, counting down.
ATAGAGCTGATGATTTCTCAGCTCTTGAAACACTATAGCAAGATGTTCCTTGTACTCTTCTTCAAACTTAGAAAAGACAATTATGTCATCGAAGAAGGTACTAGTGAACTGTCTGTAAGGTTGGAAGATACGATCCATCATCCTATTAAAGGTAGCTCGGGCATTTGTCAATCCAAAAGGCATCACCAGATATTCATACAACCCAAAAGTAGTGCGGAACGCTGTCTTGTGCACATCCTGAGGCTGTATCCTCACTTGGTGATAGCCACTCTTAGTCTATCCTGCTGAAAACTGAACCTCCATTTAACTGATCCAGCACATCATCAATGCGCAAAATAGGGAATCTATTCTTGATGGTCATTTTGTGCAGTGCGCGGTAATCGACGCACATAGGGAATGAGCCATCTTTCTTCTGTACTAGCAATACAGGGGAACAAAAAGGAGAAGAACTGGACTGAATCAGCCCCTTGGACAACAAGTCCTGTACCTGGGTCATACTCTCCTCGCTGAGTTGCAGTAACTCTGTATGGGGGCCTATTGGATGGCTCGCTGCCAGGAATGAGTTCTATGCCATGATCCTCAGGTCTTTCAGGGGGTAGCTCCCCTGGCAAAGCATCAGAAAAGCAATCTTTAAAATTTTCAAGAAACTGAAATTTATTCTGATCTGCCTCACTTATTTCAGCGTGCATTTTCACATCTCTCTCTTTTACAAAAATCATGTAAGCTGAAACTGCAAACTTTATTTCTTTTCCAACAGAACTATTTGATACAATGGGAATAGTTTCCCCTCTATTCCTAGCAACCACACGATCTACTTGCCCCTATGTACAAACTCCAGCACTCTTTCAGGAAGAGTCAACTTCACTGCCTTGCGATGAAACCAAGGCATACCCAAAACTACATCATGATGTTTCAGTGGAGAAATGAAGAAGTCTTCCTGATCCACATAACTCTGTACATAAAGACGGAGCTTCCCTATCAAGGGAGTGACTGGCACAGGGTTTCCATAGAACATCTGATCGGCATCCAAAGCCCTGCCCAACTCCTCCGTCTTTATTCCCAGCCTTAGGGCTAGGTCCTCTGACATGAAGTTATCAGTAGCCCCTGGATCAAATAAAATCAGCGCTTGCTGGTCTCTGACTTTGCCCCATGATAGCAGCAATTCTCGTGCAACTCTGGAGTCTTCGAAGCACTTGGTCACGCGAACTGCCTCCTAGACTCTTGTTAGGCTCCATTGTGCTTAGGAAAATCACTCTTCCTAGTACCTGCAACAATTAATTAAAGCGCACCACCATGGTACCCATTAATTGTTAGCGCTTTGCATGCAAATAACACACTATGGACTAATTCTAGTCACGGTGGGCGTTCCCACTGAACACATGTGCACACATAACAAATATAAAAATATATATTTATTCTCTGGATGACCTAAGTCAATGTTCTTGATCATAACTAAGGGGCTTTGACCAAGGGTCAAGGCGCCTTAATTATAGTCAAGTCTCTCCAACCGAAGTTGGCACATCTTGATTAACCGTAGTTAACCCGCTTGGCGCATGCCAAGTCTCGTTGACCGAAGTCAACACTCTCTAACCGTAGTCAGCTCTGTGGTTCTCTAGTTAACCGCAGTTAACCCTCTTGGTAATAAACCAAGTCTCCCCGACCAAAGTCAGGTTTACTTGACCAGAGTCAAGTATCTTTGACCGTAGTCAATCCTTTGACCATTAAAAGAACTCTTTGACCATAATTAACACAAATGGAAAACTCTTTAATTATGATCAAATAAATGGTCAACTGTACTTTGACTTCGGATACTTGCATTGTGGTGACAACATGACTAGTACACTGCCCGCACAAAGGCTGTAAGCACCACGTACGGAGGCCGTACACACTACCATGCAAAGGCGTACAGACTATTAACAAAAGAAGCACGTCCGTACTTTAATAAACTTTCTTCTTTCTTTCACTCTCTTTATTTTTATGGCAAGAAGCTGTAGCTCTCATAGATCTCTTAAAAGAAATCTCTCTCTCTCTCTCTCTCTCTCTCTCTCTCTCTCTCTCAGGACCTGGTAAGAAGGAAGTCATTGACGAGGTTGTAAAGTCATGAAATGCTTCCCCCCTACCCCCAACTAGTCTCTACAGTCAAGAATCTAGTTCAAACAGAATTGCAGACAGCCAAGCAAGAAGTGATTGTGGAGTTTGATGCAAAGGTCAACAAAGCTGATATTCAGAAAGAGATTAAAGAACATGCAGCTAGAAAGGATAATGCTTTGAAAATCAGAATTGGGGGGCTTCCAGATGAATGGTATAAAGAAGAGGGATCATTCAGTGATACCTTTGCACATGTCAAAGCAGCGATGCCTACTATTCATTGGATAGCTGACGCAGATGACAATCCTGGCAATCATGATGATGATGGTGAAGCTCGAGCAGTCCAGATAGGTAGGCGTAAAGGTCATGCTATCATTACATTCAACTCACGAGACTGACGTGCAAAAGTGCTACGACAATCTCATAAGCTGAAAGGGACTAAGATATGGATAGCCGAAGAACTCACAAGAGCTCAACTGAAGGATAAGGCAAAGGAATTAGCAAAGGTTCGGGCTGCGAGGAAGGACGGTAAATGGGCAGTCTATCGTGAAGGAGTAGCACTCATTAAAGAGTTTAAATTACAACCAAAAGACTCTCAGTCTTAAACTGATGTATGGCCAGCTATATCTACGTATGTTTTATCTAGGTTATCACGTAGGTACTTTAAATAAAATGGAGCTGCCTTTGCACTCTTTGGGAGCTGCCCTGTGCCCTCCCTAAGCTGATGTACTAGTTGGTTTTCACGTTGTCCCATAGACCTCTTGGTCTCCCGTGGACGTTATTAGACTTTTTTTCTTTCTTTCTTTCTTTCTCCGGATACCCTACTGCAAGGACTACAATGAGAAGCGTGGAGGACCCAAGGCCCCACAACTGTCGCGCCTGTTCCAGGCCATATTGGCCCTGATATCAGTCACGCACCTGCAAGGATCTGCAAAGAAAACTCCTCACAAAACACATCTGAATGCATTAAAGTTAATACAATAGATGAGTCACTAATGGAGCACAGATACCAAAAATACAGAACTCAGTTAACGCAGATAAATCATTTGACGCTGGATGATGCCATTGTGAAACTTTGACTCAACTGCTATAAAATCTGGGCAGATTTGTTTGAAGGAAAGCAAGAATGTAGAAACAAAGTAACTGAAAGTTAAGTTGAAAGAAAGGCTGTTTACCCCCAAGAGAGTAATGTTTACTCCTAAGAAAAATTGTGGTAGCACCATGTCACCATATGCTAATTTTTACAGATCATCAAAGAGGCAAATATATGAGGCAATGGTACAGTTGCAGAATGAAAATACAATGCTAATCCAAGAAGCAAAGCAAATGAAAGACAGAATGGATGAGATCCAATAGAAAATTCTTGAAATGGAGAAGAAAATAGACACAGACCCCTGCATGCTCCCCCCAATGGCCACCAAGGTATGTACAGTATTATTGACCAATGTGTGCGCAAGGTGGATCTGAGTACGGTCTAACACCTCTGTGCATTTGGATCTCCATATAGAACAAGCTAACATGCTCACTAGAATCTTCCATGGAGTATCCACAAAAGCATGTGCATGTCTATAAGGTGAACCAGGGATGTCGTTGAACCGAACAAGCCCAAGAAGAGTCATGTCTCTCATAGAACACCTGATACCCCGAGAGAGAAAGCCAAGCTACGGAGCCCAATAAAATGAAGAAGGGTGAAGGCATAAAGTGGCTCAATAACCTTGCAATCCAAATGATCGATACCGGTCTGCTGTCCCATAAGCAATGCTGAATAGTCACCTCAACAGAATGGCAACGAGTATAAGTAGAATCTTCCCGAACCTGGACATCCACTGGTTCACTGCAATCCCTCCATGAATAGAAAGCCAAATGAAAAGACTTATTTTTCTATTCCTAAGGGATTTCCTGAGTTTCTTCCAAAAGGATTTCTACAAGTCAGTAGAAATCTGAAAATTCTCCCAATGAGAAGTTCTGCTGGGCTGCCACCCTCTAAGGCTGCACTGAAACTTCCTGGGAGGCTCTTCTCTCGGTGCCCTACAGCAATCAATTCCCACTCCCCCAGGGTCCCACTACATATACTTTATGGGGACACCTCCATAGATCCAAAGCCTCCATGAACCCAAGGTCTGGGATAGGGTCTGAAGCCAAACAATACTGCTCCAAATGGCCTACAACCCTAACAGGCTGAAATGGAATATGCATAAGCGTACCATCCGTAGAACAAACTACCCCTAGCATGCACATCAAAGATCAAAGCATCCATGTCTGATCGTCGTAATCCTATGACCTGAAATGGGATCCCTATTCACATAAATGCCCCTTGCCAAGTAGACTAAGAGCAACTTAAATAGTTTGGAATTCCAATCGTTACAACTCAAATGTATGCTGTCCATTTCATGTTCATTGTTAAGTCCATTTCATGTTCAATGTTAAGTTTTATCTTTCAATCTTAACTGTGATACGTATGCTGCCTTTCAACAAAAGTGAAGAGCATACATAAGTTGTTTAACGTTAACTGTAATATGCTGCCTTGACAACCAAAACAGCAACAGTACATGCCTGTGGCTGCAAAACGGTGGTAGCTAACTTCTCTTCTAAGCAAAGTAGATGACATCAATTTTGCAAGCTGCAATTTGTAAAGCCCGCTTTCTTTCACACACAATCTCCCTGGCCAACGTTTGCAAATGTTTGCAGTTTAAATATTGATGATGTTTGCTATATGGGACCATGAATGCTTTGTCTGTTGCTCTCCGGAATGGGAATGGGACCTTATGGTCCCCACCAAGCAACATTACCGAGACTTTCCAAGGGAAAGATCTCGCAGTGTATACCGAGAGATACCAGATCCTTGAGAGAAGGCTACCCATAGTACATGAGTGCACGTAGCAGTCCACGTATGGATCAGAGATCCATGCAAACGTGGGCGTTTGAGGATCGGGAGGAGTGGCAGTGCTCTTCCGCTCCAACCTCCAGGCACAAAGCACAGTTACTAGGACAAATGAGCATGCTAGATATGTGGATCTGGCTCAGGAGACCTCATCCACAGAACTCCCCACCACAGACATCCGACTATGCCCAGACTGCCTCAAGGAGAGGGCAAATGTCACCATTCTTAGCATTCTATGACATTCACAGTACATGTAGCAAGGAAAGGTCCTACAACACGATGTCAAGACCAAGGACACACAATCAAGATTTTAGATTTCTAGGAGGATGCTTTAGCACAGCCAGATCTCCAGCGTAGAAAATTCAGACACAAGTCAAAGAACACACACATTGGGTTTACCGTCACCTAGTATGGAAGACATTTGCTAAACATGTGTACCACTCGTGAGCTGCTCATATACAATGGGCTGCAGAAGTGGCCAGGGTCAGAGAGATACACATCTATCCACATGGAGGTGGCCACAATGTAACGGACTATGTCATGGGATCTCCTGCCTTCAAGTCATAGACCTCTGACCTTATAGGGCGTCCACTCATGCAAGGAGCAGACTTCCTTTGATATGACACTCCCGCAACCATACAAGACACACTCAGGCCCACCCCTTCCACATATGACAGTATGAGTTCGATCACTCCCTACACCACATTTATGGTAGTTATCTCAGTACTCTCCTTGAGCACATAGATGACGAGCCAAATATTCATGCCAAAGCCCTGCTCCTCACCAATTCTCTTCATTTAGCATCCCAACATTCCTTCCCCTACGCAGTCAAAAACATAAGGAAAGCCACTCTAAGGATCTATACCCTAGAATGGTTGATATGATTATGAGTGCAAAGCACTTACGCAATGTTGGCACTCTAAGACCATACAAGGTCACTTGGACAAGGATTGTGCCTAGAAAGATTTATGAAGTGAGAAGCCTGTAGAGAATGCTTCATTAAACAGCTTCCTAGGATTGAAGCAAGATCTCCAATCATGGGTTAGGAGTTCGATTGGAAGCCCTCCTGACCATTGACCTTCCCGTTTTGCAGCTTCTTGATGCTGCCTCTTTCACGCGGGCTGTGCTGAAGAATGTGGAAGTGGTTGGACGGGGTATGTCTTCTAGGTCGGGCATGGGTTGGTTAGAATGTCACAGTGTGTATCTGCATAGGCTTGCCAAAGGGACATATTGATTTCCTGTCCACGAGCTTCATCCAAATTTCTTTGGAGTTACTACTATACACTATACTGAAGAGTTCTTGTTCGTTGACAAATAAGAAACTGTTGCTTCTTATGCATTTTGTGCCATCAAATTGTTCATTGCTTATGTTTACTGTGACTTAGTTGCTCTGCTAGAAAGGGAGACTTCATGCAGCTCATCTAGGCTCCTCATTTCGTAATGCATTTTGGAGAATTTACAGGATAGCAACAAGTAAAGGCCCTGACACTTCATCATTGGTATCAGAACTAGACTGATCCCAAATGGTTCCTAGCACCAGCTTTTCCAAATGCATTGCTACACGTAACCAAAACCATGGCTTCTTGTGAGACACTTCCTGTCTTTTTGCTTACTCATGAGGCCTTTAAATCAAAGCAATCACAGGGCAGTCAAATGACTCTTTAAAACACTTCAATAGCATTTACCTGCGACCAAGAGATTGCAGGAAATTCTGCATGTTCCCAATCAGCAACGCAAAAAGTAAGAGCCCTAAGCCAATGATGCCCATTGTAAACAGGACCTCCCACGGGAATAGGCTTGGCACAAGGTTCCCTGCGAGAGTGCTTATTTGCTGCAAAATCATTGATCGAAATAATGAACCATTGCAATCTACTCAGTAATTTTGCGTCTGAGAAGGATAAAGCACTTTAAATCAGACCACTTACCAAAAATCCCCAAAACAACGAGTAGAGGTACTTGTTAAAAACATTCGGATACATTGTCACAGCAACAGCATTTGCATAAACTCCATAGTTGAAAGTGGGTTGTACTAAACAATTAGTAGACGCGTTTGAAACACTCAACCATTGGGCTCTCTGTGGACTGTCCAACACACTACTTATGTTCTTCCCTTCTCCACAGTCCAAATATGTGGACATGCAACCTGCTTGTCTTTCTCCTTCACAGATCAGGTGCAGACACAGATTTACACGCTGCAAAAGCCACAGAACCAGTATTGATACTCTCAACAGCCTATCACACGATATTTAATGTGAAAGGCCATGATCCACTATTCCTTGAAACTTCATGCTGTAAGCCCCCCACACTGTGATTGAGTTGTATAGATGAGACAAACCTGCAAACCAAAGAGGTACCAGCATGCTCCCACAACATGTGCTGCCAACAGGTACATAAATAGGTTGATCCCAAAATTAACCCAGGCAGTCTCAAATACAAATCCATCATGTGAGTGTCCTGCCACCAATGGCAAGAACCGAATACAACGAGGCACATACTGAAGGAGAACCGTGACCCGCAGGAGATTTTTAGCAACATTAGCATTCGCCTCTCTTCCCTGGAAGTTTGGCACTACTAGCCATATCATTATCTGCAGACCATAAATGAGTAAACCTTTAGCATATTGCCAAATGTGTGCAACACAAAGCATGTGACATAAAATGCAAGTTTCGTGCTTTTGCCTTCAAGGCAACCAAGAATGTATGATTTTCTGACCAAAACACAATATTAAAATAGTGAACAACTCTAAGGAGCTTCAACAGCAGCTTTTGCTTGACGAGGTCTCTATCGCACAGATCGAGTAACGCTTCCTTTTCCCATGTACTGCCTGCTCGTAAATTCCATCACATGGCTGGCTCTCCCACAATCCTCAGCTTCCACTCCTCCGTTTATCTCCTGCCATTTTCTCTGCTTAACTGAGAATGGCTTTATTTTACGGATCACTTATCATACTCGGTACAATTAACTAGGTCACAGCACTGGACATCATGCCATTGATTCCATATCAAGGCAGGGCACACAATGCCACCGCAGGCCACTTTGTGCAACATGCAAGAAGAAGAGACAAAGGAGAATGTACTAATGACATGCCCTAGATATTATGAGATTCACTATAACCATTGTCTCTTCAACCAGGGATTCCATGACATGATCCATGTCATTGATTACCGGGACCTGTGACACTCATGCACTCAGTCACAGATCACCACCCAGACAGCTGAGGATCATAGACTTCTCTGAAGCGGAAGAACCCAGACTGAGTGGCCATTATAAGACACAGGACCCTGAGCCCACTCTTCATAGCCGCCAACCAGAAGGAGGACATCTATGAGATCAGAGAGCAAGTGTCCCATTCAAGGCACTGTACTTGTGCCATCATAGCATCAGGCTGTCTCATGACATCCACGAATTCATCCCATGGAGCGTAGCACAGGGAACAGCGACAGTCTCAAACATGCTACAGAGACAGCAAGGCTCTTGATGGGATCCAAGCCATGCCCAGACACAGCTTAGATTAATCATGACAGATCAAGCATGGAGTCCGGACTCCGGCTACACGAAGGATACATTATGTGCAGCCCAAACCCTTGGCGCATTCCACCCATTCCAGATTTACACCATCTTTCTATCTAGTTTACACTACATACATAGGTAATGCTATACACCTCTGGTTCCCCATTATGGTCGCATAGGCCGTTTTGGTCTTTTGCAGATGTTAATAAAACCCTTTGAGGCTCTTTGGAGGAGGATGCACTCTCTGTCCAGTTTCTAGTAGACATTGTCCTTGGCTTGAAAACTTTTTTAGGCGACTACCAATCCGATGAAGATGCTTTTTCACCAGCTGGCACTTTTTCCCCTGCCTTAGAAGGTGTAACCTGCATTTTAGCCTTGCCTTTTCATGCTCTATCCATATATGGCCTTGCTTCTAGTCTTCATGTGAATTTTCAGAAGTCTAGGTTGTTGCCACTACATTCTAAAGACTGACATAGCCTTTTATGGCCGGGGGAAATTGTCCCGGCTACTCATTTAATTCGCTAGGTTATCCTTTGGGTTGGATGATTACTCGTCAGCCAACAAACTGACTGGGTACTTGCAAAACTTAAGAAAAAGCTGAAATTAGCACCTTGGCCATGGCATGTTCGATTACGGATAGTCCAATCTATTTTGGTGGCAACCCGGAAAAGTTTGAGATTGCTTTCAATGCAACATCTCTGTTCGCCAAAGATGCATGGGGGTTTAAATATTCTCAACATTCATGTGCATATCCTAGCCCATAAGGGGAAAATGATGCTGCAATTTATGCAAGGAGATCAACCTTGGGCTGCCATGATGCGCTACTTGCTTTTACAGATCACCACCCCTACTTTTGTCATTGGCAGCCCACTCAGTGGGATTTTCTTTTTGGTAGTATTGATGGCAGAATCAAAGACTATCCTTTAGTCTCCAACATGTTAATAGATTGGAAGCATATCCTCTCACATTTGGAATGGCACGGACGTGACTCATTGCAAAGAAATTCCTTAAGAGCTGAAAGCATACTTGGTCGAGAGTTTCTGACCCTCCACCAACTTTGTGGGAACCCAGACGTTCATACTTTCTTAGTTTCAAAGGGATCCGTTCAATGGCTGATGTCATTCATGATGATGGTAGCCCCTCTCCAGATATGCCAGGATGCTATGCTCGCTAAAATCTCCCAAGAAGTATCCACAGAGACATGTACATCAGTAAAAGAAAGGTGTGGTACCACATCCAACGAACAGGACTCAATCTGATGACGTCGAACCAAAATCGCCCGAGAGGAGTCAAGTCTCTCATAGAATACCTGAGGCCCTGTAAGAGAAAGCCAAGCCACTAAGCCCCATGTCATAAAGAATGGTTAGTGGGCAAAGTGACTGAAAATCCTGGCTACCCCCATCCAAATCATCCTCGCCTGTCTGCAATCCCATAAACAATGCTGAATAGTCTCCGAAGCAGAGAGGCAACAAGGGCAAGTAGGGTCAACTCCGAACCTAGATCTCCAAAGATTCACTGCAATCCCACCATGGATAGAAAGCCAAAAGAAGAGAGTGATCTTTCTATTCCTGTGGGATTTCCAGAGTTTCCTTCAGAAGCACCTCTGCAGATCCGCAGTGATATCAAATGTCTCCATATAAGGAACTCTGAAAGGTCTCCAACCTCTACTACTGAGCTGAAATCTCCTGACATTACTGACCGTGTAACGAAAGAAGGGGATGCTCTTCTCTCGATGCCCTACGTCAATCCACTCCCACTCTCCAGGGTCCCACTGCAAATACCTAATGGGAACTCCCCCGTAGAGCCAAAGCCTCCAAGACCCGGTGGAGAGTAGCCGGGGATCTGGGTCGAGGAACTACTCTGAATCTGATCCCTGCACCAAAAGACCTACAACCCTGATAGGCTGAAAAGCAGACTCAAGCAAGATGTCCTCTGTGGATCTGAGCAATCTGCCACCATCCTGCACAATAAAAACTAAAGCATTCTCATGTGCATCTCGAAAGGCCAAAACCTGAAGCAGAACACCGCCTCTCATAAAAGTACCTGCCCAAGTGGAGCAAGTGAGTGGCATATAATCTGTGTCTACCCACTCCTCTGGAAGGGCTGCCTCAATCTGCAAGATCCTCCCTACACTCCCTCTGAGATGTCCTGTCAACTGAGACTTGGTCTCCTCTGGAAACCTGCAGAAATCTTTCCAAGACCCCAAAGATGATGCAGGTCCCCTCTCCCACCTGGACCATTGCATGTAGAGTGAGGCACCAAGTGGTCTGCCATCACTGTCATTCCACATAATGGGTTGCCTATCAATCTCTTCACGAGAGGAAGAAGGAATCCTCCGAAGAGTGCTCCTGAAACTGGCCCATGCTTTCAGAATGGCAACCATGAGAGGGGACAAAGGTGATCTGAGGTGTGTTGTAGTAAAGATCCACCTAATACTGCTCATCCAATCTCCTCCTGAAGAAGGTGTGCACCTCTGTATGTTGCTAATAAGAAAGGCCTTCCACGGTTCCTGCCCTGGCATAAGTCCCCGCACCACCATCTTGCATAGTAAAGCTCTGCACTGTAAATCTGGATCAATACTATTGAGATCCCCTTCCTGTGTAGGGAGGATGAGGGTCTCCCAAGCCACCCTGGCTAAGGTATCTGCTGTGCCATCAAGCCCACTCCAAAGAAAATTTTTGATCGGTCTCCTGAGCTAAGTGATGCAGTCCCTAGAATAGCACCAGCAAGAACAAACAAACCAAGCCGTGGCCAAGAGGACCTGGTTGACCACCACAACTCTAGAGGCAAGATCCAACTTGGCTGAGCTCCAAAAAAGGAGCTTCCTCCTGATGCTTTCCAACACGGGAGCAAACTGCTGCGTGGAAGAAATATCCAAGCCGACCTGGCAGCCCAAATACCTGACAGGCACACCCCTTTGAACCCAAGTGAATCCTATGTCAAGCCCCCAAACTGGAGTGTCCTCATCACTGATCCAAAAGCCATTGGATTTATGCCAATTTATCTGCGCTCCCGCCGCCAAGCAAAATAAATCCAATGCTATCCTGAAAGAAGTGAGCGTCTGTGGAGTGATATCCAAGTAAACTGCTGTGTCATCTGCCAACTCACACCAGCAATGCATACCGATCCACCTCTGTCAAGTGCCCAATCATCCACATAGAATTTGTCAATACGTGCATGAATGCCTCCTGTTCGACCAAGAGAACAGGAGGGACTGTGGCTGAATAAGAAAGGCATCGTCCAACCAAGTATCTCTGCCACAGTAGTGAAAAAGGAAGGCATCCCAAGCTGCTCTCTCCAAAGAGTGAAGTCCTCGTTCTCTACCCCCTTTTTTGTCTGACGGTAACTCAACCATGTTAAAGTCACCTCCAATCACCCATGAATCCGCAATGGGGGCCCAAGAGAGCAAATCCTTCCACATAAAGACACGTTCCCCTCTAATGTTGGAGACATACAAGTTAAGGAAACCAACCTTACACCCTCCAATCAAGAGAATAATCCACTGAGCTAGAGAGGGAATAATGACTCCGTGTCCAATAACCAAGGGGAGAACCGACTGCGAAACTGAAATAGAAGTGCCCCCTAGTGCCGAAGGCAGGCAACCAAAAAGTATGACTAGAAAGCAATTTGCCAGACTTAGAGCAATCACTGGCATCCAACTTGTGTTCCTAGATAAAAAGGATATCAATAGCACCTCCACAGTGACACCTGGATGAAGCTGATTCTGGATCAGCTGCCTACGGTGACGGTGTGGAACTTTGCCTAGACCCTGTATGTTCAGCTGACTATCCTCATCGACAGGAGGATGCTGGATGGAAAGGCTTACCCGACCTAGTAGAGGAGACCAGCTTCCCCTGGGCCGAAACACTCCTACTGAGGGCAAGAAACTCAACAGGTGAAAGGATCCCTACACCTGCTGAGGGGAAGGCCCTGTCAAAAGGAATCCCAATGACCACGATCCCTAAGGTGGAGGGCACAAACTCCTCATCATCCATGAAAGTCACCGAATCAGCCAGTGTCGAAAAAGAGTTCCTAAGAAGCAAGTCTTGTCGAGGAGTGCGAAGAAGACCTGCACTCGTGGAGGAAGGAGAAGAAGGACCTACCAGGCCTCTATCAGCAGATCTGGAGCTGGGAGCTGAGGAGGCCTGTGGCTGGGTTGAAGAAGGATCTGTAGTCCTCATCTGTGCAAACACTCCCTCAGCTGTGGCATGAACAGTCTGAGGGGGAGAAGTATCGGTAGCCCCCTCGTGATCAAAAACGAAAATGACTGAGACTGGTGCATCTAAAGTCCCCTCCCGATGTGGAACTATAGTATCTGGGGCTGCAACAACATCCACCTCTGGAGTCTGGATGGCATCTGTCTGAACCGGATCAAGGGTCTCCTCCTGAGGTAAAGGAGCCACTCTGACCGCTCTCCAACGTGGTATTGGGAGTGCTGCAGGCTTTGGGCGCCCAGCTGCCCCTGGTGGTCCTGGGGTGCGCGAAGCAGGGCGCCCTGCTACTCCTAGTAGTCCTGGAGTGCGTGGTACAAGCCGCAGGGGAGGTGCAGACGGGGTAGTACGTGAAAGAGCCACACCAGAAGACCTCTTGGGTCTTTTTCTCTTCCTTAGGCAATCTCTAGCAAAGTGCTTAAGAGTCCTGCAAATCCTGCACTGATCCTGTCTACCTGCAATCTCGATTCTCTGTCGAAAGAGAGAGCCATCTGGACGCTAAATCATGATGTGGTCATCTGAGATGTTATGGTCAGAGACAATGACCCTAACTCGAGGCACCCCGTCCACTCTGACTGCCTCTACCAAGGAAGAAGGCATGCCAGGAAGGGAGGGCATCTCGGTGACCACTCCCAAAGTGGCTCCGATAGTAGCAAGAAGTCGATGGTTAACCTGAGGAAGACCATGAAGCCTGATGAATAGTGATGTGACCTGACTGTCCTCCTCGACCGGATCAAAGCCCAAGGTGTAGGGCAAAAGAAAAATCCTCCTCAAACCCAAAGCCAGGGAATTAGCTTTGAGAACAAGGGCTGTGGACTCGTGGGAGTCGAAAATCACTTAGAAGAATCCACGTCCCAAGAGTCAAATATCCCTGAGGTGTGGGGCGAGATCTCCTGGTAACGCCGCCAACATCCAGTCTCTAGCCTGTGATCAGGAAGGATGTGACCCAAAGATGCGGGAAAAAAGTGATGTGGAGCCCTCTAATTCCACATCTTTCTTGAGCTGCTGCAACTCGTCTTCTGAAAAAATGACGGTTCTCGCGGCCGGTGGAAGTGGACGGAGATTGGCTGAATGGGGATCCATTCGCCAATCGAAGTGAAAAGGTTGATTCCAACACTGTTAAAGCTCCGTCCATGAAACTACTGCCCAGGACGCCTTGAAACGGGCGTGGGAAGGAGGAGAAAAGGAGAGGGTAGGAGAGAGGGGAAGGGACGGAGGGGAGCTGAGATAGGATAGAAGGGAGAGGGCTGACAGGGAAGGAGAGGGTAGGCGACAGAGAGGAAAAGAGGGGGGGTTTAGGAGGGAGGGAGGGGGCGGGTTAGGAGGGAGGAAGGGGGCTGAAGGCAGGGAGGGAGAAGGTGGGCGGGGGAGAGGAAGGGAGGGGGCATGTTAGGAAGGGAGGGGGCGGGGGGGTTAGAGGAAGGGTGGGGAAGGGGCGGGGGAGGGAGGGGGCAAGGGAGGGGAGGGAGGAGGGGGGGGAAGAGGGGGCGGTGGGGAAAGGGGGGGCGGGGGAGGAGAAGGGGGCGGGGGGGCAGCGGGGGGGGAGGGAGGGCGGGGGAGGGGGAGGGGGAGGGAAGGGGCAGGGGAGGAGGAGGGGGCGGGGGCGCAGCGGGAGAGGGAGGGTGGGGGAGAAAGGGGGCCGGGGAGGGAGGGGGCAGGGGGGCAGCGGGTGGGGGAGAGGGGGAGGGGGAGGGGGAGGGGGCAAGGGAGGGAGGGCAGCGAGTGGGGAGAGGAGGGAGAGGGAGGGGGCCGGTGAGCTGGCAGGGGGGGAGAGGGAGAGCGGGGAGGAGGAAGGGAGGGAGGAGGGAGAGGGGGCTGGCGAAGGGGAGGGAGAGGAGGAGAAGCAAGGGGAGGGAGAGGGCGGGCAGTGAGGGTGATGGGGAGGGAGAGAGAGGGAGAGGGGGCTGGCTGAGAGAGGGAGAGGGGGGGGAGCAGCAGCTCACGGGGAGAGGAGCAGCTCCGTAGCACCTTGTTTTGAGGTTGCTACTCATATAATATAATCAATTAAAGATTTCACCCAAATAAAAAAGTGTGTGGTCCGTACGCAATTGCCTTGCTATCCGTACAACTGTCCATACAGGTTTGACACGCGATAAATTTTTAATGGTTATTGTGACTAATTAGGGAAACGATTGTTAAAGTAACCAAACGCTTAAGTCACCAAGTGTGATAACGATCAATAGATTGGCTTTCGTGGAGTTTGCTCTTCAAACTGATGTAGGGATTTGGTCTAGCCTATCTCGCTCTAGGTTTGGTCTATCCTATCTAACCCTATGCAGTTGTTGTCTGAGTAATTGTACAATTAAAGTGACCAAGTTAGGATTTGGTCTCGCCTATCTCACTCTAGGTTTGGTCTAGCCTATCTAAGTTGTTGTCAGAGTAATTGCACAATCAAAGTGACCAAATTATGATAACCATTTGTAGATTGTCTTTTGTGGACTTCAATCTCCAAACTGATGTAGGGCTTTGGCCTAGACTATTTGACTCTAGGTCTAGGGAGAGAATGAAATTTAATTAATCTTCTAAATAAATAAAGGATATGTATGCAATCATGTGTCGTGCTTAGGTGGCACTAACAAGAGATGATGTCGTGGTAGTGTGTCTTGAGGTGGGACTACCACATGTACATGCTAAGGTGGCGAATGTGGAAGTGTGTGTTGAAGTGGGACTACCACATGTGTTAGAATTATAGATATAATTCAGCAGTGACCAATGTAATATAATAAGCTAGTTAGGGGCACTTTTCCCTCTTTAAGAGGTTTTCCCCCCTAACCACAGTTAGTTCACTAACTATGGTTAGTGACTACTAAGGTTTTGTCACTAGGACAAAACCTTATCTTTCTCTCATTGTGTTGTACTCTTACACTCTTCTATTGCAACTAAGCTTTCAGCTTCCAAGCTTCCAGCTCTCACTCTCTCTTGCTCTCTCTCACTCACCATCTTCTCACATTTGGTATCAGAGCAGGTTCAAGAGCTCCGAGCTCCCTGCTCCCTTCAGCTCCTACTCTTTGCCTCCAGCTACAGCCTGCATCATCTCGTTCGTACAGTCTGTACGACTGTACGGAATCCCGACGTACAACGCCGTACAGCTCCCGTACAGATTCCGTACAGCTCTCGTGCAGCGCCGTACAGCTCCCGTACAGCTCCCGTGCAGCTCCCGTACAGCGCCGTACAGCC
Organism: Dipteris shenzhenensis; assembly: GCF_047967505.1. NCBI lineage: Eukaryota > Viridiplantae > Streptophyta > Polypodiopsida > Gleicheniales > Dipteridaceae > Dipteris > Dipteris shenzhenensis. The sequence continues at coordinate 11,361,701 of NC_141612.1, read as the reverse complement.
CCGTACAAATTCGCCGTACAGCTCGTCTGTTTGACCGTACCTGCGCCGTTACTTTCGTACTTGCCGTACAAGATCGTACGTACCGTACCGTACCGTACCTTTCGTACTTACCGTACCAGTCGTACCTTTCGTAGATCTGCGTGCAGTTCTTCAGTAACACACGTGTGGCAACAACCTGTTCATCCGTACAATCTGTACTTGCAGATCTGTATCTGCAGATTTGCATAGGGTTTCCTTCATCTGCAGGTGTTCTTTGGCAGGCACATCTTGCAGAAAACCATAGTTTGGTTCAGTTTTTTGGTGGTACATTTGGGGCATTTTGTATGTTGCAGACATTGCAATCATTGTGTAGTTTCGGAGCTACATCTGGAGCAAAAATTGCAGATCTTGTCTAAAATTTGGGGCTTTTACAAATAGATCTGCAGATCTTGTCTGAAATTTGGGGCTTTTGTTCAGAAATTGCAAATTTGGGGCTTTTAGTAATTTTGCCCCTTTCTGGTTGCAATTTCAAGCCACAAATTGGGGCTTTTGTGTTGGGACAGCATTTTTTGGAATATTCAGTTCATACTGCCTTTCTTGGAGTGTTTGAAGCACTTTTGGCAGATTTTGGAGAGTTTTTTATGCTTGGACAGATTTCTGACAGTGCAAGTACAGAAATCTAAGTTGCATTTACAGCCCGTGCTTGGCTGTGTTTTTTGGGAGTTGTGCATTTCATTCCCAGTAAGGGAATTCAGCTTTGTATCTGCTTCAATCTTTTTCTCAAATATGGCCCATCAAAATCAGAATGAGTTCCAGTTCGGTGGTCTTTCACAAGAAGACAAGTTGGATGGTACCAACTACTCCCTCTGGAGTTTCATGGTACGTAATATTCTGATTTCTCGAAATTTATGGGATTATGTCAATGGGGATGAGATCCGACCAGTAGATATTGCACCTGCTACCCCTCCTCAGTAAGGAGGTGGAAGAGGTCGTGCACAGGGTGCAGCTGCAGGACAACTTGTTGGTGCAGCTACAGTCACTACTCCAGAGCAGAAGAGATGGGATTCACGGGATGCCTTAGCTTTGTCATGCATCTCTCTTTCAGTGAAAAGATTTATCATTCCGCATATCCGGTCGTGTAAGACCTCCAGGGCAGCGTGGGATATTTTGGAAAGCATGTATGCAGCTCGGAATGATGCAAGGGTATCTTTCTTGAAAAGAGAGTTGAGTAATACACATATGGAAGAGGGTGACTCCATGTCAGTCCACCTCACAAAGCTACAGGATCTCAGAGAGCAATTGTTAAACATAGATGAAATTATTCCTGATTCAAAGATGATTACAACCACTCTGAATTCTCTTCCTGAGTCTTATCTCAGCTTTCACACTTCGCTGAACTTATCATTGAGGGGGGGTGCAAATCCTCTCACTTTTCATGAGTTGATAGGACTTCTGCTTCAGGAAGAGCAGACCAGGAAAAATTTGGCTTCACGTGCAGGTGAACAAGCCATGCTCTCAAAATTTAAATAAAAAACAAAGGGACAGGCAAAGACATCAGTAAATCAGCCTTCCAGTGGGTCCAAGTAAGCCCAAGAAGAAGGGTTTTTGTCACTACTGCAAAAAGCCAGGTCATCACATAGCAGAATGCAGGAAAAGGCTTGCAAAAGAAAAGAAAAACAGCTCAGGTATGGCTGTTTCAGATTCAGCTCCTCATGCATCTGACAGTGGGGATGCTGCAGCCAACTTTGTTGGACAGGATTATGCCTTTTTATCTTGCATTTCAGATTCTAGGTTGGCTGTTCCAGATGCTTGGGATAGTACAGCCTCTTGCAGTGATGATACATATGCATTTTTGACTTGCAGCTATGACTCTTCTACAGATGCATCTGCTTTCAGTGTTAATAAAACACTGAACACATGGTATTTTGACAGCGGTGCATCCAAGCACATCACTTCTAGGAAGTGTCTTTTACTTCCTTGCATCCACCTCCCGTTGGTAAGAAAGTCACTTGTGCCAACAACTCATCGTATTCAGTACGTGGCACAGGAGAGGTTGAGCTCACTGCCATTGATGGCTCAATTTTCAGACTTTCAGATGTCTTATATGTGCCTGGCATAACCAAAAATCTCCTTTCAGTGTCCACTCTTAACAGAGGGGGATTTCAGGTCATCTTTGAGGATGACAAATGTGCTGTCCGAGACAGGGAAGCTGACTATGCCTTAAGGTTATCTGGTACTCTGCTGCGTGGGCTTTTTCAGCTTGATATTTTTTAGAAAAGAGCAGCCCATGCTCTTGCAGTTTCTACCCCTACAGCTGCCATGCAAAATGCAGAATTATGGCATGCCAGATATGGCCACATGCATTACAACAGCTTGATGACACTTCAGAAGTTTTCAATGGTTGATGCATTGCCACCTCTTGAGATACCTCCTCCACATGCCTGTGAAGGGTGCATTTTAGGTAAGATGCATAGATTCCCCTTCAAGAAGGATGGTTCAGTTAAAGCTGTCCGCAAATTACAGCTTATACACAGTGATGTCTGTGGTCCCATGAGGACTCCATCGTTGGGTGGTCATCTCTACTTCGTTACATTTATTGATGACTACTCCAATTTTACTTGGGTTTATGGGCTGAAAAAGAAATCTGAAGTGTTCACGGTGTTTAAACACTTTTCAGCCATGGTTGAAAATGAAACCGGACTCAAGATACAGACATTGCGCACGGATAGAGGTGGGGAATACCTATCTGCAGAATTTGATGCTTTTCTCAAAGGCAAGGGTATTGTGCATCAGCTCACAGTCAAGCTGACCCCTCAGCAAAATGGCAAAGCTGAGAGGAAAAATAGAACCCTCATGGAGATGGACAGATGTATGCTGAAAAGCAAACACATGCCTCATAAATTCTGGCTAGAGGGTTTGATGTGCGCCAATTACATTTTGAATCGGGCTCCCACTAAGGCTTTAAAAACAAAAACTCCTTATGAGGTCTGGAATGACAGGAAGCCTTCAGTGGATCACTTCCGAGTCTTTGGATGCCTTGCTTATGCACATGTGCCAGTTGAATTTAGGCACAAATTGTCAGATAAAGCCATCAAATGCATATTTGTTGGATACAGTGCAGAAAGCAAGGGGTACCGTCTCTACAATCCTGCTACACGCAAAATCATAGTAAGTAGAGATGTGATATTTTCTGAAAATTCAGCTCACACTCAGGCTGAATTTCAAATGCCTTCGTCTTCAGAGGATGTCTTTGAGGGATTGCTACCCATTGCCTTGGGTTCCCTTGCTGATTTTTCTGATGCAAATCAGAATTTACAGCAACCTCCAGATGCTTCAGTTCCGCCACAGGATGTCTTGCCCCCTCCACAGGCAGTGGAACAAGTGGTGCAACAAGAAATTGCAGACATACATGCAGCAAAAACAGTCCCAAACTGGCTGTTACAGACTCTCAGGGAGAGTAAACTTGATGCTCCGTTATCTGGCAGGACTCGCAGTGCAGCAAGGCACATGGAAGGTGCTAATTCAGTGGAATCAGCATATGCAGGTACTTTCCTTGATGAGGAGGAGCCTGCCACATTCGAAGAGGCAAAGGATAATGTGCATTGGATGAATGCCATGCACGATGAGTTGCAGTCCATTGCAAAAAATCAGACTTGGGATGTTGTGGACTTGCCACACGGTAAACATGCCATTGGCACACGATGGGTTTTCAAGGTCAAACGGAAGCCAGATGGCTCCATTGACAAATATAAGGCAAGGCTGGTTGCTAAAGGCTATGCTCAGAAAAAGGGCATAGATTATGAGGAGACATTCGCTCCTACATCCCGGATGACCACCATCCGATCAGTAATTGCAATGGCTGCACATTTTGAGTGGAATGTTCATCAGTTGGACATAAAAACAGCCTTCTTAAATGGGGACTTGCTGGAAGAGGTGTATGTCAAACAACCTCCGGGCTTTGAAATTACAGCAAATGCACTTCAAGTATGCAAGCTCAACAAAGCTTTATATGGGCTGAAACAGGCCCCTCGTGCATGGTATGCCAAGATACATGCCTTTTTGACCAGCAAGGGGCTGCACAATAGTCCTACTGAGAGCACCCTCTACATCAAGATGGATGGGGGGGAAATATTAGTCATCCTTCTTTATGTCGATGACTTACTGCTCACAGGGTCCAATGAAGAAAAAATTGCAGATTTCAAAGCTGATTTGCAGACCAACTTTGACATGTCAGATTTGGGGCTGCTTCACTTTTATTTGGGGATCCAGTTCTCTCATGAGAGACGTGGCACTGTTATGTCTCAGTCCAAGTATGTTTAGAAACTCTTGGATAGATTTAACATGCATGAGTGTAAGCCCATAGCCACTCCTATGGAGCCGGGGCTGAAACTCACAATGCATGATGCAGGAGAATCAGTTGATGCCACACTTTACAGTCAGGCTGTTGGATGCCTCATATATCTCTGCAACACTAGACCTGATATTCAGTTTGCAGTATCTCAGGTGAGCAGGTATATGCACAGCCCAAAAACTATGCATTGGCAGGCAGTTAAGCGCATCTTCCGTTATTTGCAGGGCACAAAGTCTTTTGGCTTACTATTTCCCAGGGGGGGTGACTTGCAGATGCATGCCTACAGTGATTCAGATTGGGCTGGTGATTATGACACTAGGCAGTCCACTAGTGGCAATTGTTTCTTTTTGGGTAAATCTTGCATTTCATGGCTGAGCAAGAAACAATCTACAGTGGCTACCTCATCATGTGAAGCTGAGTACAGGGCAGCTTTCACAGCAACAGTTGAATGTGTCTGGCTGCGACGTCTATTTGCTGATCTTCATCTGTCTTTGGAGGGTCCCTCTCCAATTCTCACTGATAGTCAGAGTGCCATTGCAGTGGCAAAGAATCCAGTGTTTCATGCTCGCACGAAGCACATTGAGGTTCACTGTCACTACGTCAGAGAGAAGTTGCATGCAAGAGAGATCAGTATGATCTTTGTGTCCACACATGACAACGTTGCAGATATTTTCACCAAAGCACTACAACGTGAAAAGTTTGAGGCATTTCGCAGTGCCCTGAACTTATATCCGTTTGGTGATTGATCAGCCTTGTACATGACATTGGCACTGCAGGGGGGTGTTAGAATTATAGATATAATTCAGCAGTGACCAATGTAATATAATAAGCTAGTTAGGGGCACTTTTCCCTCTTTAAGAGGTTTTCCCCCCTAACCGCAGTTAGTTCACTAACTATGGTTAGTGACTACTAAGGTTTTGTCACTAGGACAAAACCTTATCTTTCTCTCATTGTGTTGTACTCTTACACTCTTCTATTGCAACTAAGCTTTCAGCTTCCAAGCTTCCAGCTCTCACTCTCTCTTGCTCTCTCTCACTCACCATCTTCTCACAACATGTACATGCTAAGGTGGGAAATGTGTTGAGGTGGGACTACCACATGTACATGCGAACTATGTAATGTTGAGGTGGTTGTGGGTACCACGTGTATACATAGTTTGCATCGGCTTATCTACCCACATGGCTCTATGAGAGCTCGGTGACATGCTAAGGTGATGAGGCTATGTCACTAGAGGGAAAGTTGTAGAGAATGACAAGAGATAAGTTGGTTACGGGTCTGTTCATCTGTTCGTACAGGTTCCCTCGCCATCCGTACAGCTCCTCCTGCAGTCCCTTCCGGTTCTTCAAGCTGTCCGTACAAGTTCCCTTGTCGTCCATACAGATTCCCTTGATGTCCGTACAGGCCTCTGCTGCCCCTTCTCCTCCCCTTACTGCTGTCTTTTTCTGTTTGCTGTTCTTTTGCTGTCAGCCTTCTTCCTTCCATACAAACCTTTCTCCTTTTCTTGTTTTCTCAGCCCTCGCATTTTTCCTCACTTTCTTTGCCATTCCATTTCCTTGGATTAAATGGCAGACTGTCCTTATGAGAAGACTTTTCAAAAAGACAGGTCGGTTTCCAACAAAAAACAGAAGCAGGTGATGGGTCAGGATGACCCCCTTTATGCCTCTGCAGAGGCTCAGCTCGTCTACGAAGTGATGCATGAAGGTTTTGAGGATACCCGCAAGGGTTGGAGAGATCCACTTCCCACTAGGGGTATCAAGGAATATGACATCTTTGATCCTATCAAGGAATATGCCAAGCATGCTATTATTATTTTCTTTCCTGGACGTATGCCTGCTGCTACGGATGTGGGCAATTGGTTGACTAGAACCCTGGGTGGGTGTTATGTCACAAAAGTCCACTATGCAGCGAGAGATTTTTTTGAGATCATCATGGCTGATGAAGAGCACAGACAGGTTTTGCTGGAGCACTCTCTGCTCTTGTATGGCCAACAGATGGTCCATGTCTTGCCCTGGTCTCCTACCAGGGATCAATTCGACACCACTGCCCTGTATGGGTAGAGGTTGTGGATTTTTCTCAGTGCATGGCATCTCTATTCCAAAAATTGCAGCTTCTCTTGGCAAGGTGGTTTGTCCACCAAGACCAAAAGGCAATTCGAATCGCTTTTGCATTTTGTGCGACACAGATAATCCCATCCCGGCTTCTTATTCGATTACTGTCAATAATGTTTCCATGGGGAGAGCATTTTACAAGCTGAAATGGGGGCTGTTTGCAGGAGCTTGCTTTGAATGCAAGCAGTTTGGGCATATGGCTTCACATTGCCCTTCTCGAGCTCCCAAACTACCAGTGCAAGAGGAAACAGTCCCGCCTCCAAGTAAGAATTCAAATGCCTCTTTTGTGATGAAAAACAAAGGGGTCAAACAGTTTTTTACTGTCCAGGATAAAGGCAAAGCCCCGGCTTCTCGAATGCTCCTGCTCCTCTTTCTATGCCTTCGGCATCTCAGCCTAAAGTGAAGGGCAAAAATTTGGATGAAGCATGGCAAACTCCTTGAAAGTTCTCTCTCCTAGGAGACCTTTGCCATCCAGGACTTGGAATAGTGCATCCTCACAGGGCAAAACCGCCGCTGAAAATTCTGGAATTGGTTTGACTTGGGCAGCAATCACTGTAACTCGTACCCTCTTTCCAGAAGAGGAAGTTGCTGCTCTCTTGTCTTCTCCTCAAGCTGATTCTTCTTCTCAGGGAAGAGGCCCTAATCTGGAGGTGGAGATCCAAACATAGTCAATTTGTTTGTTTGTTGTACATACTTGTCCTATATCTGTAAATGTGCTTGACCACATCAAATGCATTACACTGAAAGTACAAGGTTTGTGTGATCGTAGAAGGTGGAAACTTGTGTGGGTGTATATTAAACGATTGCAGCCAGACATAGTGGCTTTGCAGGAACATAATCAGCACATGTATGCTGGTCGCACAGGACATTTTGCTGGTTATGATATTTTCTATGCTGAAAAGCACTCTTTCTCTGGAGTGGCTTTTTTTGTGAGGCATGATCTTCAGCCCGTTGTGGCTCTCAATGATCGCCATGGTAGATGGATTATTATGCAATGCCTAGTTCAAGGAGAAATATTTGAATTTGCATCGGTTTATGCCCCTCAATCTTCCAATGGTCGAGCGTTGATTTGGGATGCCATGCATAATTATCCGTGGAGACACTATGCATTCCTCTGTGGTGATTTCAACAATCCTCCACAACCGGGAGATGATACTTTGGGCCACACTCATATGTTGACTTCTAAACAGCAGGCATGGTCTGACTTTTTGGTTCAGCTGCGTTTGATGGATCTCTGGAAGGAATTACAGCCCACACTCCCGGGCTATACCTTTCAACACAATGCTCAATCTTCCTATCAGGCACGCCTGGACAGATGGTATCAGGGTGATCCGCAACATTGTGATGCCTTTACTTGTCAACTTTGGGTTGATCATGCCTTCAAGTATTCTGATCATGCACCTCTTTGGTTGAGGCTCTCCATGCATGACTTTCCTGATGACAGATTGCCTTGCAGAAGGGTTTCGTTGGTAAATAACAGTTATCTGGAACATGCTGATTTTAAAGCTATGGTTTCTAATGCCATTCAGCCTCTCTCTTCTCAGATGATTCTTTATCTCGATTATGCATGGCAGGCTTTTGTTGCTCGAATGCAAGCTTTGCGAGACACATAGGAGACCGTTGTGCATGCTAAACTCACTTGCCAGAGTCTGACTAACCTTAGTCACCTTCGTCCTTTGTCTTCTGATGAAAGCATGCACTTATGTCAGGCTAAATTCTATCTCCAATCAAACGATCGAAGAAAGCTTGGTAAATAGGCAACCCGATCTCAACACAGGGCTTTTTTGGATAAAGGCTGCTCTTCAAAGCAATTTTTCCAAAGTTTGCATTACAAACGAGAGGCTGCAAATATTTGTCGAGTCCGGATGCCTCATGGTTCTTGGTCTTCATCTCGCTCTGAACTTGCTGATTTTTGTGCGCAACACTTCTCCTACCATTTTGGGCATGTGGACTTTCCTTCTCCTGAGATTTTGTCTGCACCTCAGCTTCTTTTACAGCATGTCCATCCAATTCTTTCTCGAGCTCAGGCTTTGGAGCTGGAACTTCCCTTCACTAAAAGGGAATTATCAGATGCAGTTAAATCCTGTGGTAGATGGAAATCTCCAGGATGGGATGGCCTCACTGTTGAATTCTTTCTTGCTTTCTAGCATAGCCTCAAATCCCCTTTGCTGCAATGGCTAATGCGGCTTGGGAAAATCAGCAAATGCCCCTGTCATGGAAAAAGGGACTGGTAAAGCTCCTTCCTAAAAAGCAGATTTCTGATTTTATCACTGATTGGAGACCAATCATGCTCATGCCAGTCATTTACAAGATCATAGCTAAAATGCGTGTTGACCGTATCAAAGGCTATCTGCATGATGGGCTACATCCTTCTCAATATGGCTTTGTTCCTCGTAGGCATAAAATGGACAATATTGCCAATGCTTATGTTGGGATTGAATATGCAAGTACACGCAGCAGGATGATTTGCTCTTACAGATTGACATTGCCAAAGCGTTTGACACAGTTCAATGGGAGTTCATCTCCCAAACAATGCGATCCTTGGGCTTTGGAATAAAAATGCAGTGGGTTATTTATTGGCTCTACACGGATAGCAATGCTGCTTGTATTCTTTCTGGAGACATCTCTGAAGAATGGACTCTTTGCAGTTTGGTTCGTCAGGGCTGTCCCCTTAGTGCCTTACTGTATGCTATTGCTACTCATCCTATGCTGCAATACATTGATCATCTAGTGGCTACAGATTCTCTCCATGGTTTGGAACTGAATGAAAATCGCAGCATGGTTACTCAAGCCTTTGCTGATGATTCTTTCTTTACTCCAAGGAATACTCTGCCTGATCTTTCTAATTTGATGCAAGCCCTTTCAGTTTATGGTTTGGCAACTGGCCTTCATGTTAACTTTCAAAAGTCTAAGCTGCTCCCATTTCATCTTAAAGACTAGCACACTCTTATGGCCAGGGGAGATCATCCCACCCACTCAATTAGTTCAACACCTTGGTTATCCTTTGGATTGGGGACTTACTCGTCGACAGCAAATTAATTGGGTTCTAATCAAGCTCCGGAAAAAGCTTGAATATCGAAAATTGGCAACATGGCCTTTACATGTTCACCTCCAAAAAGTGCAGTCCATACTTGTGGCGTACATTCAATTTTATTTGCCTTTGATCATGTTCACCAAGGCAGATCTTGATTCCTTTATGTCTGTCATTATGGAGATCCTTTGGCGTTCCAAACATGGCAGAAAAAGCCTCAGACTGCTTTCGGTGCATCGAATTTCTTCCCCTAAGATGCATGGAGGTTTGAACATCACTTATATCCAGGTGCATATCCTTGCTCACAAGGGGAAAATGTTGCTGCAATTTCTAAAAGGTGATCATCCTTGGGCTCTCATGATTCAATCTCTGGTCACACATATCAGTACTTCTACTTTTGGTCATTGGCAACCCACTCAGTGGGATTTCTTGTTTGGGTGCATTGATGGCACTTTGCATGGCTGCCCTATGGTCTCCAACTTGCTTCTTGACTGGAAGCATATTCTATCTCACTTGGAATGGAATGGTCGACACTCTCTAATGGGTAATTCTCTGTGGGCTGAAAGCATTCACTGGTCCAAAGTTTTTTAGCCTCCGCTTGCTTTACAGGACCCTCACCGTTCTTACTTTATTTCTTTTAAAGGGATCAATACTGTTGCTGATGTTATCCATAATGATGGCTCTAGGCTTCCCTTTTCTCTGGCAGCCACACAGTATGGTTTGGGTTCTCATTATCGTACTTTGTGGCAACAAATCACTTGTATGCTTTCGCCTTTGGTTCCGATTCCGCCTTTGGAACTCCAAGATCATTAGAGGATTGGACATTGACTTCCCTTGGGTCCTCCTCTCGTCCTTTGAGGCTATCTGAGATTACTGTGCCTGCATTATACAAAATCCTTTTGCCTCAACCCTGGGTTTCAAAAAGGAGTAATTCTCTTTGGCGAATGCATCGGCCAGCTAAGTGGTGGAGGAAAAGACTACGCAACTTTGGACATACACTGGCCCGTAGGCACATTGCTCCTTCTTTATGTCATCGGTGTCTGATTTCTCAGGAGACTGTGCCTCATTCTAGCATTGCCGTCTTCTTGGTAGTTTCTGGATTCTCTTCGACAGAGGCTATGAGCGAGATTCCCAACTGTTCTCTTTGGAAAACATTTCTGGCTCTTTGGTTTTCATCCACAGTGACCGAAGTTTCATATTTTCTTTGTTTGGGTTCACTATTGGGCACTTTGGACTTTATGGACAAACCGCAATTGTAAAGTCTTTAGTGATCCCAATTTTTCTTTGTTTGCTTTCTTTAAGCATTCTCTGCAGCAATCTTTCTGTAGGACACAGATAATCCAACCCCAGACTCTTATTCAGTTACAGTAAATAATGTTTCGATGGGCAGTGCCTTCTATAAACTGAAATGGGATCTCTTTGCAGGTGCTTGCTTTGAATGCAAGACGTTCGGGCATATGGCTTCGCAATGCCCTTCACATACTCCCAAAATGCCATTGCAAACTGATTTGTCACCGCCTCCAAGCAAGACGACTTCTGCCTCCTCTTTGATGAAGACTAAGGGAGTGAAACAGTTTTTTGCTATCCAGGACAAAGGGAAAACACCGGTTGCTTCGAATGGTGATGTTCCTCCTTCTGTGCCTTCAACCTCTCATCCTCAGGCGATGCACAAACCCCAAGAAATGTCTTCTCACCTAGGAGACCTTTGCCCTCCCGGACTTGGAATGGTGCTTCCTCTCAGGGCAAAACACCGGCTAAAAATTCTGGTATTGGTTTGACTTGGGCTGAGGTGACTGCTAATCATACCCTCTTTCCAGAAGAGGAAGTTGATGCCTTATTGTCTTCTCCTCAGGCTGAGTTTTCTTCTCAGGGCCGAGGCCCGGATACTAAGGTGGAAATGCAGACATAGAAGGCATTTTTACTGTTGTACATACCTGTCCTATATCTGTAAATATGCTTGATCATCTCAAATGTGTATCACAGATAATATTGCCAATGCTTATATTGGGATTGAATATGCCAAATACACGCAACAGGATGTTCTGCTCTTACAGGTGGATATTGCAAAAGCCTTTGATACAATTCAATGGGAATTCATCTCGCAAACAATGCGAGCTTTGGGGTTTGGAACAAAAATGCAGCAGATTATTTACTGGCTTTACAGGGACAGCCATGCAGCTTGCATTCTTTCTGGAGATCTCTCTAATGAGTGGACTCTTCGTTGTTTAGTCCATCAGGGATGTCCCCTTGGTACTTTATTGTATGCCATTGCTACCCATCCTATGCTGCAATATATTGATCATCTCGTGGCTACAGGCTCCCTTCATGGTTTGGAATTGGATGCAAATCGCAGCATGGTTGCTCAAGCATATGCTGATGATTCTTTCTTTACCCTGAAGAATACGCATAATGATCTTTCTGCTTTGATGCAGGCTCCCTCGGTTTATGGTTTGGCAGCTGGTCTTCATGTTAATTTTCAAAAGTCTAAGCTGCTCCCATTGCATTCTAAAGACTGGCATAGTCTTTTGTGGCCCGGGGAAATCATTCCACCCACTCAGATTGTTAGTCAACTTGGTTATCCTTTGGGGTGGGGTCTCACTCGTCGTCAACAAACTGATTGGGTGATGGTCAAGCTTCGAAAAAAGCTAGAGTATTGAAAATTGGCAACCTGGCCTTTGCATGTTCGGCTTCGGATAGTGCAGTCCATCCTTGTGGCTTATATTCAATTTTATTTGCCTTTGATCCTATTCACCAAGGCAGATCTTGCTTCTTTCATGTCTACCATTACGGAAATCTTCTGGCGTTCCAAACTTGGCAGAAAGAGTCTCAGGCTGCTTTCAGTGCATCAACTTTGTTCTCCTAAGATGCATGGTGGTTTGAACATCACGAATATCCAGATGCGCATCTTTGCTCACAGGGAGAAAATGTTGCTGCAATTTCTGCAAGGTGATCAGCCTTGGGCTCTTATGATTAGATCTCTGGTCACACATATCAATATTTCTGCCTTTGGTCACTAGCAAATCGATTACTGGGATTTCTTATTTGGTCGCATCAATGGCACTTTGCCTGGCTGCCCTTTGGTCTCCATTTTGCTTCTTGATTGGAAGCACGTCCTCTCTCATCTGGAATGGCATGGCCGACAGTCTTTGCTAGGTAATTCTTTGCGAGCTGAAGGCATTGGGGGACATAGTCTATCCCACACAGCTTGTATGTCACATTAGGCGGGTCTATCAGTCGTAGACAGCAAATGGATTCAGTACTTGACATGCTTAACAAGAAACTGGAATATTGGAAGTTTGCAACCTGGCCATTGCATGTTCAATCGATTCTGGTTGCATATATCCAGTTTTATTTGTCCTTGATGGTGTTTGCCAAGCATGTTGCCTTTTTTTCTGTGTCCAATATTATGGAGCTTTTCTAGTGGTCGCGCTCTCATAAGAAAGCCCTTAGGCTGCTTTTTGTTGATCACCTTTGCTCAGCGAAAATGCATGGGGGATTGATATTTAATATTCACATGCATATCCTTGCTCATAAGCAGAAAATGATGTTGTAATTCATGCAAGGGGATCAACCATGGATATTTTATGATGTGACACTTGATTTTTTACTTGTTCAGTACAGCTTTTGGTAGTTAGCAGCCCTCACTCGGATTTACGTTTGGGACACATTGATGGCAAAGTAAAGGGATACCCTTTTGTTTCTCGTATGCTTTTTTATTAGAAGCATATACTCTCCCATCTGAAATGGAATGGCAGAAATACTCTTGCAGGTAACTCCTTGCGTGCTGAGAGCCTTCATTGGTCGAAGGTGTGCTCGCCTCCTTTGGCTTTGCAGAAACCTCGCCACTCTTATTTTCTTTAGACCAAAGGAATTTGTTCTATGGATGATGTGATTGATGCAGCTGGTTTGGTTATCTCTTTTCCTATATCTGTCAAACAGTTTGGATTGGGACAGCATTATAGACCTCATTGGTCTCTAGTGTCACAAATGATGCATGAACATCTGCCCATATCCCATGTTGGGATGCTAGATTGCCTTGAAGATTGGGTTTCTCTTCATGCCTTGCATCTGGTCAGTCACACCCTCCTCTCAGTGGTGACTTTTGGCTCGTCATCATATTGCTCCTGCCACTTGTAGATGATGTTGGTCTTCGCAGGAGTCTGTCATCCTCTAAAAACACAACATAGTGCAGTTTCAATCTCATGATAGTCACTCACAAGGTTGAAAACCATAAACTCCATCATGCATAGCAGGGACTAGCTACTATGACATCCCCACTGACGTCATCAGCGCCCAACAGTGGGTGTAGACCATAGTATAAAAATATGCTCTCACACATACAAATCCACACACCCACACATACTTGAGCATCCATTTATACAAAGTCTTTGTACTGAGTTTCTGTCGGCACTCCGGAGGTGAAGGGCCAACTTAGCCATGATGAAGGCTAGCACTACAGGAGAAGGCTAATCAAAAGGTAGTCCAAAATCTCTTCATTCAAGCTACAACTGCTTGTGAAGTCTAAACATTTTCATTTTAGTCTCTCCCCAACGAGCATCTAAATCTAAATCTAGCTGATAGGGCAACGCACCATTTAAGATAGAAAGAATTATCACAATATCAGCAGGCCGCAACTTGGACGAAAACTTCACAAGGTGAAATTTGCATGTCCGCTTTGCTTGTTTATTTTTACAACAAAATTTAGCCCACCATGGGTAGCACGGTGGTTGAAGCTTGCCGGTGTAGAATAACAAATTTTCTACATTTGTACGATGGGATATATTCTAGTCAAACAAAGGTATATATATATATATATATATATATATATATATATATGTACGTATATACGTATAGATATACGTATATAGATACGTATATACGTATATAGATACGTATATACGTATATACATATATATACCTATATATACATATACATATATATATATACATATCCATATACATATAGATATACATATATATACATATACATATATATATATACATATACATATACATATAGATATACATATATATACATATACATATATATACATATACATATACATATACATATATATATACATATACATATACATATATATATACATATATATACATATACATATATATATACATATATATACATATACATACATATACATATATATATACATATACATACATACATATACATATACATATATATATACATATACATACATACATATACATATATATACATACATATATATACATACATACATACATATACATATATATACATACATACATACATACATACATACATACATACATACATAGAGAGAGAGAGAGAGAGAGAGAGAGAGAGAGAGAGAACTTGTTTGCAGGAATTGTATGCCAAAATCAGAAAATTACACATTTGGGGCAGAAAAGTGTTTGATACCGGAGGTTATATGCCCGGTTTGTGAAGCGTGAATGCATTTGAGCACTTGAAATAAGGTTTCACCAGTAAATTTGAGTTGGAGCATGCATATGAGGGCATGAATGTCCAAAATTGGATGTGCTTGATGCTCAAAAGAGAGGGATAAATTTCAGTTTGTAAATCATTGACCTATAGGGGCTGGTTATTCATTTTACTTTAAAGCCAGGTGCATCCTCGTTCTACACTGGCACAAGTTGCATCTGGAGGCATCTTGTGCAAAGCCAAGGGACATTGCAAGGCCATGTGGCCAAATTTTCTACATTCAAAACACACACTTGCAAATAAACCCCATTTGAGCTTATAGTAGACACTACCCATCGCAACATTATTGATAGTGACAAAGTAGAATTCAAGCATGGGGACATCCGTGTCCCACAAAATGCAAAAAAGATTTTGAATTACCATGGTGTCTGCGAGGGCATACCACTTTCCCCAAAGATGGTGCAAATTTAGGCAAAAAAAAATTCAAGCATTGGGGAGAATCCACAACTTCTACCCAAACTGGGCAGCGATGCCTAATGAGTGATGGATAGTCCGGTGTAGGAGACCACCGCAATGCATGCCATATGCTACCCATAATAAAGGAGAATGCTCCAAAAGTATCTGCTTAACCCTTAGCAGCATAGCACACTTTTTGAAGAAAGCATCCTCCAAGAGTTTTGCTCAACCAATTTCCAACATCTGCAGCCACAAGCATTCTACCTGGAAAAAGATAATTACTACATTTCTAGCATATTCCCTAACAGGATCAACCACCTCATCCACTTCAACCGTGATGCCCACCTGAGAAGCAAGCTCTTTCCAATCTTTACAAGGATCTTTGAATTCCTCACGCATAACCTCATAAACAAGTTGTACCTCATGAGAGACATGATCCAGGTCATCCTGGCCCATGGCATGCTTAAGCTTTTTCTTTTGAGTCTGCCTTTCTTTATTGTAAGCTATATCAAACCAAGGATCAGCCATCCATTAGTGTAAAAGTCCCCGGAACTACAAGCAGAAAAGAGAGCTAAAAACAGCAAAAGAAAAAGACCTGATATTCACAACTATTGACAGCAGAGAAAAAGCCCTAGAAGAAAGCGATTTACAAGGTTCAAAAGAGAAGAAGGCTGGCTGGTAGATTGCAGAGAACAAAGCACTAAAAGGTTGAAAAAGAGCTCACTGCATACACACACAGGGCCACGCACACATGCAGTGAGTAGGGGTAAAAGGAGGCAAAATCTGGCAATAAAAAAGGGGAGAAGTCGAGTGGAGCGCAGAAATGAATTGTGTAACCCTAAAACCCACAGGGATGAAAGAAAGCTGCTGCAAATTGACATCGCAGCAGAAGGACCAGTCCTGAAGTTCCACGCTTGCTGCACACAGGTGATAAACAGGCCGAGCAGCATGAAATGGGCGTACAAAAGGGACGAATCAGAGGTGCGCCTACAGGGGAAGATCCCGTGAGGAATTCTAGCAGGCTGAAGCACGACAGGGGGTTGCACAGAGGCCAGGAAATCTCTAGGGGAAGCTTCAAGGAACCATAGCTCTCCTCTCTCGCTCTCTCTCTCTCTCTCACACACACGGATGTAAGGGCACACACACACACACATTCTCTCTCTCTCTCTCTCTCTCTCTCTCTCTCTCTATCTATCTCTTTTTGTAAAAGAACCTTTCAGTAAGAAAAATGTACATCCATGGCTGTCCCAACCAGCTACTACTCATAAGCATACACTAGATGTTTAGATGTATAGATACATACATACATACATATGTATGTATGCATGTATGTATGTATGTACAATCTATATGTATGCATGCATTCATGTGTGTAAGTATCCACAATTGTGGTTTGGTGCGTTGATACAGAGTACATGTATGTAGGCACAAATGTAAGCGCACACATCAAGAGCTTACTCAAGAGAAAATAAACCAAAACACAGCTTGACAACTAGTCCACACTAAGGAGAGAGAGCTAACAATCATGATTGTCAAGCATGTTCATGAAATTACAAGAACCAAGATTAAATCTTACCTGAGGCAGTGGTAGCACAGCAAAACTATCAAGTATGAACCAACCCCGCAGATAATGATAAGCTATCTCTTTTGGATCATCCACCAACTCACCCGCTCCCAAAGTTCTTGACGTTTCAGCAACATAGGCCAACTTAAACTGCCATATATCAATCAAACCAAGACATATCACTTCTACCCTTCCAACTAGACATAACTAAAGAAGCATAGGCTAACTTAAACTGCCCTGCATCAATCAAACTTAGATATATCATTTCTACCCTTCCAACTAGACATAACTAAAAAGACAAAATATCATATCTAGAAAACGTTGGCCTAAATTGCAATGAGTCAAACAATAAATACATAAAAGAATGGCAAGAGCACATTGTTTACTCTAGGATTCCATATTTGTCTCATGAATTTGCCATATACAATTGAGTACTTTGCACATATGCAATTGCCTATTATGATTCTATAGATTTTATGTTTTAAAAAAATCAATGCTAGCCCAAAATGTAAAACATATTGATGAGCTGCCGAAAGTTTGCCTATTCTAGCAAAACTCAAGTGTAGCTATCATAGGCTTGCTTGGTTCCCCGAAACACAAGAATCCATATGATATTGAAAGGTTTGTGATATATTCAAGGAAGGGGCACAAATCACACCCATCCAATTCATTATAAACACACCACAAAATTTGTCCCTGACAATGCACTTATCATCTTCCAAAATGACAGCAAAGCCTATTTCCCAAAAGAGGCTATAAAGTAAATTCTTCTTAATCCCTCACACATACAGTACATTTAGCAAGCATAAATCAGTCCTATCAACTGATGACAGCAAAATCCTCCTGATGCCTTTCACAAGATATGAAGAATTATTGGCACAAGACACTCTTTTGCCAGCAAAAGCAGGCTGCAAATCTGCAAATAAATTCTTCCTAGAAATAATGTGCCTAGAAGCACCACTATCAAAGTACCAAACTGCATCTGAGGCATTACTCACACTGAGTGAGAGACTATCTAGCTGCAAAATAAAAGAGAGAATCAAGATTTGTTAAAGCACTATCCCTGATTGCCACTGATGTATTGGAATCTGAAATTATCATTCCAACTTCCTTCTTTTGCCTTTCTTTCTCGAACCTTTTCCTGGATTCATTGATGTGGTGTCCAAATAATGGCATTTACCTTCA
This sequence comes from Dipteris shenzhenensis, assembly GCF_047967505.1. Taxonomy (NCBI): domain Eukaryota; kingdom Viridiplantae; phylum Streptophyta; class Polypodiopsida; order Gleicheniales; family Dipteridaceae; genus Dipteris; species Dipteris shenzhenensis. The sequence continues at coordinate 11,343,581 of NC_141612.1, read as the reverse complement.
ATTTGTTGCAATTTCTGACTTTTCTTTGATGGCCGATTTGAATCAGTCCTGGACTGAGCCATCAAAATTAGGCTTCCTGCAATGACAACCCTGCAAGTTCCTAAAAAGTAGGTGGAACTGTACTACCCCTTATGGACAAATTCAAAGAAGTATGAAAAGACAAATAAGTCTCTGGCAAAGAATTCAAAGCCATAGATATAAGTTGACTATCATGTAAAACTTCATCAACGATCAGCAGCTGTTCTCTATGATCTGATCTTAGTCAAATGTGTAGAGGCTATGGCAAGCAATGAAGCTCAGAATGAAGGAGAGAAGACCAAAAACGAGATGTTGTAATGAATTGCTGCAAAACTGAGTGAAGGCTCAAGAGAGAGCTAATATAACAAAACCCGCTGGACTAAGTGTCCTAACTGTCCTAAGTAGTACATGCCAACTGACCTAACTACCTGTAACTAGGCCTACAAGGCACATACCAAGGAATGAGTGGCACCTATGGATAGCCCATAGAATGGCCTAAAAGCCCCCCTCCATGGTATGGGCTGAAGTATCCTGGACACGGCTCAGAATACTTGAATATCCAATGTCATGGTTGCACATGTTCATCATGTAGGGATATAGCAACCTATGACTATACAAAGTACAACAGATTGAGTCACAAAAGGTACTAAGTTTAAAGCTTGCCGAAAAGCTTCAAACTTAGGTCGAGGAAGAGCCTTCGTAAAAAGATCTGCCAAGTTGTCTTCAGTGGGAACATAAGACAATTGAATATCACCTACTGATAATCTCTCTCTAACATAACCTCAATATGCTTTGTGCGAGGATGGAAAACTCGATTCCGTGCAAAAGCCACAGTGCTCAGACTATCAATGAAGATGACGGTAGCTAGAAGTAGCAATTGTAGTCTGCTTCTTCTTGCTCAACCAAAGAGATGCATGAAGTACCAAGCATGAATCAGTTGCCACTATGTGAAACACAGGTGTCCAAACACCCAACCCAATCACTATTAGTGAATCCATCCATAACAAGTGAAGAATCAGCCTCATAAAGGAGGCCCAAATGCTTAGTGCCTTTGAGATACCTGAAGACACGCTTCAAACAACCAACTGCATGCTGAAAGTGTAACATCTACCTATCTATTAATCTCTACTTCGTATCACAGGAGCAGCACCATGTATCACCTCCCAGCCAAATCTCGCTGAGGCTGACGAGCAGACAGAGATTCTCCGTTCAAAATCATACGTGAATAATTTCCTTCTCTTCTCTCTCTAGCCTCAACAAGCCCCAATTCCCTAGATAGATCTAGATGCCACCTTAGATCTACCTAGTCTGGTGCTATCAACCCTCACCTAGGACCTTGACATTAATTCCCTCCCAATCATTTACATGAAGCGCAAACAAATATATCACAAAGATAGATCCTTTAAGGGAGATGTCGACTGATTCTTCCGAGGTCATGCTACCTCGGCTAGAGCGTAACATTCCTTCCCTCTTCAAACATCAGCATCTCCCGCATTTGAACCACAAAGTTCGCGGCACTAGGCACTTTCTGAGGTACTCCAACTATAGTTGGATTGGCTGGTCTATAACCATAGTTCAGCTCAAACGGACTGAACCCGGTAGAGGAATGTTTTCTATCATTGTAGGCAAACTCCAACAATGGCAACCACTTGTCCCATGTATGTTGCCTCAATGACACATATGCCCTCAGCATATCCTCTAAAGTCTGGTTGACTCTCTCCGTCTGACCATCCGTCTCAGGATGATCCCCACTACTCATTCCCAACTCAGTCCTTAGTGTCTCAAATACCGCTGTCCAAAAATGACCGGTAAATCTGACATCTCTGTCTGACACTATGGATCTAGGCAATCCATGCAGACGAAATATATGTCTAATGAACAAATCCGCCACTTGCGGGGCACTAACAGACTCTCTAGTCGGAATGAAGTGAGCCATCTTGGTTAGACGATCAACCACCACAAGGATAGAATCATACCCTCCTTGTGTTGTAGGCAACCCTACAATAAAGTCCATGGAAATGCTCTCCCACTTACTTAGTGGTACTTCCAAGGGCTGTAAAAGTCCAGGTGGCTTCACCCGCTCGGCCTTGCTTACCTGACACGAGAAACACCGTGTCACATATTCATGAATATGCTTTTTCATCTTTGGCCAAAAGAAATCTCGCTTCACGAGATCATATGTCTTCTCGACTCCTGGATGTCCCGCACACGGGCTATCATGGCACTGTCGAATGACTCTCTGCCTGAGATCATTCTGACTAGGTACTACAACCTTGCCATTTCTAACTAGCATACCATCCCTTATGGTATATCTTGCATATGTTTGGCCTTTTCTGGATGCCAGGTCATCCTTTTTATTTTCCCCGGGTTTTAACACATGAGCCTTAGGCCATAAGCTCTGGACAAACTCGTCCACCTTTTGAGTTTCTCTAATCTCGGTCATTAGAGCACTCTCTAATACCGTGAAACTCAGGTTGTGCATAATGCGAGACAATGCATCAGCCACCTTATTATCTTTTCCTCTTCGGTACCGAATCGTTAGATTAAACTCCTGCATGAGCTCTGCCCACCTAGCTTGGCGGCCCCTCAAGTCAGGCTGTTTACAAAAATGTTTCAGAGTATCATGATCCACATCCACATAAAACTCTGAACCATACAAGTAATGCCTCCATGTTTTCAAAGCATGGATAACAGCATACAAGTTCCATTGGAGCCTTTCCCTTCTCCTCTCGAGAAGGTCTGGCAGACATACTATGTATCGCTCTCCTAAGATCGGACTGCCCTGCATTGGCCTGTAATTGCTGCGCTAACAACTGTTGCAAGGCATCCTCCAGCAATGCAATCCTGCCAGATAAAGTTTGAGCTACTGGGCGCGACCCCTGCTGGGTCGGCCGGACTCCTGATTCACCAGGGTCCCTCCTGGAAGCCCCTTCTTCTGCTTCCATTCCATTCAATGGGTGTTTTGTTTTGTTTTGGTTTTTTTTTTTTTTTTTTTTTTTTAACACCACTAGAAAACTGTATTTACAAACTGACACAATTCAGTGTACTAACAGTCTGGCACAATTCCCTATACTAGGGAATTCCTGCAATCCCACATTCACACTGATCAAGCATTTAATACAGGCATATATCTTAGATGGCGCTTTTCCCTATACTAGGGAAATTCCTGCAAACTGACTCTGACCGAAGCACACATGCATACACACAGGCATAGCAACTGTAGACTCTACTGTACAGAAATAATAGGCTGCACAACAAAAACTGAAATCTTATAATGAAGGAAATTTTGATGCTCCCTAGAAGCTCCACGCAATTCGAGTCCCCGAAGCCTGCAGCCTCCACGTACTGTCTGCTCGTAACTAATACGACCTTTGTTTTCTTTTACTTCTGTTTGGAATGTGTCACAGCCTAAGAGAGGTCTGCGTGGCCTTGGACGAAACCGATAGGTTGTTCGTCAACCTATCGTCTACCTTCACCAGCCCTGCGCTCCTGCGCCCAATCTGCATCCCCAAGGGTCGCTCGATCGTCGCTCCAGTCACTGCCTACGAACAGACTGCATGGCATTGGAGATCGCTGCACGTACGTGTGCCAAGGAAACAGACCACGGGCTAGCCAGCCTGCTCTGCGCCCTCTCTGCGTTCCAAACGGTGTTAAAATGAGACGGATGGCGTTCGACTAGCGCACTGCGTTAATCAGGCACCGTCACGAACTCCCGCTGTCCGTCGTCACGAGCATACCCCTCTCTGATTTCGTTGTAGTTGCGGGAGCGCCAACAGCCCCCTTTCCTAGTTCGTGGACGTCGCAGATTACCAGCCGCTCTAGGCTCCCGGCCTACTGTCCGTCAGTGCCTTATGGGACCCCCAAGCTCCAACAACGATTCAGAAGCCTCCGTCAACAAGCCTCCGTCCGTCGTCACGTCGCAGCATCACATGGTCAGCCCGTCAATTTGGCGCTCAGGTCCTTCGACCATCCCCTCTATCCATCACGTGAAGGTCACCGTTGGACGACTCGCCACCAACGCTCCACGCCTTTTCATCGTCAACCAATCCCCTCCACTTCGTAGCCCAGGCTCCTCCCAGCCAAATCTCGCTGAGGCTGACGAGCAGACAGAGATTCTCCGTTCAAAATCATACGTGAATAATTTCCTTCTCTTCTCTCTCTAGCCTCAACAAGCCCCAATTCCCTAGATAGATCTAGATGCCACATGTCATCCATATAGGGCCTTCCTAATGCAACATTTCACCCCTCTCTTGGGATGCATTAAATCCTTTGCCCCTAGGCACAATCTTTGCACTAGGCCCTTGGCCTTAGATCTACCTAGTCTGGTGCTATCAGCCCTCACCTAGGACCTTGACATTAATTCCCTCCCGATCATTTACATGAAGCGCAAACAAATATATTACAAAGATAGATCCTTTAAGGGAGATGTCGACTGATTCTTCCGAGGTCATGCTACCTCGGCTAGAGCGTAACAGAAAGAGAGTGACATCACAAGCACCGCTGCCATCCTAAGAAGAGAAGTGAAAACGGCGTGTTTACTGGCTTGCAATCCTCAAACTGAAACGCTGCAAATCTGTCCAATATACTTGGATTGTGATATCAAAATGCCCCCCTCAATGGTAGCAAATTAAAAGCCAAGATAGTAATGCAAAAGACTAAGATCAGACATAGCAAATGTCTTTTGCAAGTCAAGCTTAAAAGCTGCAATTTGCTCAGCATGTGTCCCAGTCACAAGCATGAGCACTAAAATCAGCAAATCTGTCCCACTCTTGCAGGTGTAAAGGGTAGCCTCAGTAGGGCTGTTCTGAAAGCCAAGTGTAAGCAAATGTTACATCAGCCATAATCACATAAGTTCGGTTATGGTGAGGCAGGAGACCGAGAGGGCTCAACAGTGCTTGGTTAATGGGAGGCTAGAGGGTCGGGGACTAGGAACTATCCTAGGCCTAGGCAAGAATGGGGAGTGCAATATTAAGGCCTAAAGGGCAGAAAGATACTAAGGTCCTTTATGGACATGTGGCACTTAGGAGGGCTCCAAGTGGCAAGCATTGGGCAAGGAGGGAGGGTTCCAGAGAAAGAGCTCCAAAAAAATAAAAATAATAAAAATTTGAGAGAGCTCGAGGAGACCCGCGGCGGCTGGGTTATTTTGAGAAGAGAGCCCTCTTTTGTTTCATGACATTGGTATCAAAGCAGTAACATGAATTGGGCTGGAATGAAGCAAAGAAGCAAACGAGGATAGCTACGAAGCTTAAGCTAAGACATAACAGCAAAGCAGGCCCAGGAGGTGCATTCTACCTACAGCTTAGAAGAAGCGCAGCGGAAGCGTTGTGGTTCCAAAAGCACGAGCGCATGCCGCCACCGATTGAATAGAGCTCGTCGACAGAGCACAGCCTGATCTCTCTTATGATTTTCAAAGTGACTAAAGGAATGCTTGCAAGGTGCTGCCACCGATCAGTTTCCAGCAGCCCACCAAGAAAGTGCCGTCTCGTCGGCCTGCACAAAAAGAGGTGAATTTGCGCTTACGGATGGAAAAGAAAAACTTGCGGGGAAAGGATTAACAGGAGGAATCCTCCGATTGTTTGAAAGCTGGAATCGGAGTTGTTGGTCCGCCATAGCCAAGTTTCCAACCAGGTCGACTTAATAAGACAAATAAAGAGGACTTAGGTGGTCGCTGCTGTCTTCCGAAAACTGGAGCGTTGCAACCGAGCTACGATTGCAGAAGTGGATTCATCGCTGCCCGTCTATGCAGAGGTTGGCGTAGGTTACATCGGTGGGATTTATGCTGCTGGCCTAAGCATAGCCTTGGTCACCTTCGTGAATGCCTGCCCTTGGGTTCAGCCTAAACAACTGAGGTGAGCGGACGGATTCACGAAGAAGAAGTGCCTACCTTCAACGACTTGCAATCGATGTTTTGACGTCGGACGACCTGCACATGAAGACCAAAGCTTAAAGCTTTGTAAAAGCCACGTCATACAAAGCTATAAGCTTTGAAAAAGCCACTTCATTATCAATTTCGTACTAGGTATGGGCATTATCAATTTAAAGTAATGCCATTCGGATTAACAAATTACAGTCGAGAAAATCCGTACAGTTTTGCTGTCAGAAAAAAAATAATTTATTTTCGTACTATCAAAAATCCGTACGATTTTGTCCGTACAGCCAGGAAAAATTCGTACAGTTTTGTACCTGCTGTGCTTTCCTCCTTGTAAAGCATTGCTGCTTCCAAGCCTTTTCCTTAACTCGAATGGCGGATTATTCCTATGAGAAAACCTTTCACAAAGACAAGTCGGTTTCCAACAAGAAACAACAACAGGTGATGGATTCAGATGATTCCCTTCATGACTCTGCTGAGGCTCAGCTTGTTTATGAGGTTATGCATGAAGGGTTTGAAGACACCCGCAAAGGTTGGAAAGATCCACTTCACACCACTGGCATTATGGTGGAAGTGGATGATATATTTGATCCAGTTAAGGAGTATGCAAAGCATGCCATTATAATTTTCTTCCCAGGATGGATGCCTGCTGCAGCAGATGTTAGGAATTGGTTGACTCGATCATGACACTTATACTATTGAGGATGGCTACCTGCTCTACAAGGGTAGAATATGTGTTCCAGATAATAATGACATTAGGCGCTAAATTCTTTTTGAATGTCATGATAGTCCGAGTGTTGAACATCCGGGAATTCAGAAGACGTTTGTGCTTTTGAAAAGGCAATTCTTTTGACCTTGAATAGATAAGGACATCCAAGATTATGTATTGAAGTGCCAAATTTGGCAGGTCAATAAGGCTGAACGACTTTAGGTAGGAGGTCTCCTATACCCATTGGAGATTCCATCAGGCAAATGGGAAAGCATCTCCATGGATTTTATTATGGAAATACCTACGACACAGAGGGGGCACAACTCTGTGTGGGTAATTGTTGATCAGTTGACCAAGATGGCTCATTTTATTCCCGTCAATGAAGATGTTAAAACTCCAAAATTAGCTAGGCTATTTGTGGATCATATTTATACATTGTGTGGACTACCAGCCGGTATTGTTAGTGACTGGGATAGCAAATTTAACAGCCATTTTTGGAAGGCTGTGTTTATGAGGTTAGAAACTTCATTGGATATGAGCACCGCGGATCATCCATAGAGTGATGGTTAAATTGAAAGGATCAATTAGATCATTGAAGATATGCTTCGAGCATATGTAAGTAAACGGCAAACTAATTGGGAACAATATTTTGCCCATATTAGAATTGGCATATAACAATGCCAAACATTCAGCGACAAGTTTTAGTCCATTAAAGATGATGTATGGATTTCAACCAAGAGCCCCAATGGCAGTGGGACTCGAAAAAGAGAAGGTTCAAGCGGCCAAAGACATTCTTGAAGATATGAATCAAATGCTTAAGTTAGCTAAAGATAGCATAAGACGAGCTCATGATAGAGCACAAAGTTATGCAAAGCCCCACCGTAGAAGGTTGGAGTTTGAAGTAAATGAGAAAGTTTGCCTCAAGGTACCTGAATCTTCAGAATCTCTAAAGATAGGTAAATGTCCGAAGTTGTATCCTAGGTATTGTGGAGCATTCACAATACTTAAGAGAATTGGAGAACTTGCTTACAAATTAGCCTTACCTGGGGGATGTAGAGTACATCCAATTTTTCATGTTAGTAGGCTAAAAATAAAAGTAGGAGATGATGATAATCTCATTGGAAACGAAGTCCTAGTTGAACTCATTGAACCTGCATCCTTACCACATGAACCAAAGGTTGGAGATATCATAGTCAAAGAGTGTGTTGGTGTGAAGTGTTAGTGTGTAGTACTAGGTGATCTAGTACTAGTCTATGTGTATGAGTCTTGTGTGAGTGCCACGTGTCATCATGGGACTTATCCCATATGCACTAGGTGCTAGAGTATGGGTGAGTAGCCTACATACTTCACTTGTCTTGTCATACTTGATGAATGAATGAAAGCCTTCTTCATGTCTTCATTTGAGGATTATTTTTCTCACACCCTAACTCTCTCTCTCTCTCTCTCTCTCCTTTCACCATGTTTCTAACATGGTATCAGAGCCACCTTCCATAGCTGCCACGTCACCCTTCCCCTAACCCTAAATCATCATTTTTGCTCAAGCTCCTGCAGACGCCTCAGTTTCGCCTCCTTTTCTTGCAGCCGCCTTAGCTCCGCCTCAGTCCTGCCTCCTTTGCATTTCTACCTGCCCACCTAGAACCTCCACAACTAGCCGTACAGTCCGTACTGACAGTACGGACGATTCTATTCTGTTTTTCCCTGCAGCGCCATACCATCCCTGCTCCTGGAAGCTGCGCCTAGCTAGCTGGTCGGCACATTCTTCAAGGTGTGCATGTGTGGAGCACTCCATCGCCAAACTCTAGGTTTCATGTGCTACTGCTGCATAGCCGCCTTCACAGAGTCACTTCCAAGCTATTTCCAACGCTCCAGCATACAAATACCAGCCGACTTTCAGCTTGGTGATCTGTTGCAGCAATTCCGAGTCCCTTGCTGAGCAGCCTTACAGATTTCGAGACTTACCTTCACACTTGGAGGTGCTGACTTCGCCTCTACTCCAGCCCACGACTTGCTCCATGCAGATTTCGGACCTCTAACTGCCCCGAAACCCTAAAAGTCAATTTTTGCAATATCCGCTCAGATCTTCCAAAAAATTTAGGGCTTTTGTGATTTGAGGGCTCCTAAGTGTTGCAAGAACACTCTCCTGCAAGAAATTTTACTCTCAATCACACAATCATAGACACATCATCAATCACACCTAACTCAAGCACACCTACACACACGTGTTCACACACTCACTCATGTGATCACACTCATTCATAGACCTTGTAACCTCAATTTGTCCCAACAACCTTATGGTCCTGATGGGATCAATGAACCATCATTGTGCCCCATTGCGTCTTTAGGATGGACCAGTGTATAGGTGTTAAGGTCCAGCCTCTTATCAGACCCAACATGAGAGTTCAGGTGTCGGCTCAGTGAGCAGTGGTAGTGGATTCATACGTTCAACCTTATGAAGGTCTCTTCCTAGTCCTTCCCACCCTAGCTTCGAAGGGGGGTGTTGGATATCGAAGTCTATGTGTGAGAGTCCTAGAGTTTTATGGGTGTGAAGAGTCCTTGTGCAAGTGGACTAAGTCTTAGATTAGATTTGATATGATACTATGTGACCTCACCTATGAGTGTTGGTGTGTATTTAACAAAATATAATTTTTTGCTAAACCCTAATTTTCAAATTTTAGGGCATTTCTGTCTTTTGCATCCCCTGAGCTGTATAGAAGTCTCCTGCATGTAGAAATTTGGGGATTTCTCAAAATTCATGTAATTTCATTACTATCTTGTACATTCATTTGGGCATTTTGCCTCCTTTGGGCATAAGTGCTCAAATTTGAAGATTTCTTCGCATTTGGTGACTCTCCGATCGGCACATTGAGAGTCATGACATGATCTCCCTCAGTAGCTACTCCTATGGACTTCATTGACACATCATTCGAGGGCATCATAGCCTGGTTCTTCACCGACATACCTCTTCGAATCAGGATGTGCACACTCTTGTGCGGTAGCTACTTTGGGATCATGGGTTCTCTGCCCTTGCTATGCAAAAAATGAATGAAAATATTTCTATGTTTGAGTTAAAGGTTCTCTGCCTTGAGTAGTTCCTCTAAAATGAATGTTTGAAGAGTCAATAAGAGGTGCTCTGCCCTGGGTTGTCCCCCAAAAATGGATGTATTGTCTTTTACTTTGGTTGAATGTATTGACCACCCAGTTCAGAGTAAGGGGGGATGACGAGTGATGGTTTGCTCTTCCCGGTCGCAAGCTGACTGAGAAGTCACTTTCACACAGGAGGTGTTGGATAGTTGGACTCTCTCTCTCTCTCTCTCTCTCTCTCTCTCTCTCTCTCTCTCTCTCTCTCTCTCTGCCCCTGCAGCTCCCCCGCCCGCTATCCTTCCTCTCCCCCCCTGCAGCTCCCCCGCCCGCCATCCTTCCTCTCCGCCCCTGCAACTCCCCCGCCCGTCGTCCTTTCTCCCGCTGCAGCACCCTCCACCTTGCAGCTCCTCTGCCGCTAGATCTCTTGCCCCTACCGCCCTTGCTACTGTTGGCCGCCGCCTCTCTTACCTAGCTACCTCCTGCTGCTGCTCCCCGTCGCCGGTCTGCCTCTTCGCTCACGCCTAGGGCTCCCATCCGCTCCCTCCCGCCTCCTGCACCGCCTCACAGCCCCTCCCTCTTGCCACGCCTCAACCCCCCCTCGTGGGTAGCTCCCTCCTTCGCCTCTCCACCTCCGGCTGCCCTCCACCTTGCAGCTCCTCCTCTGCAACTCCTCCCTCCCGCTGCTCTCTCCCACTCGCCTCCGACTACCCTACATGCTACCTTCCTCGCCCTGGGTGTGCTTCCCGCCATGGGGGGAGAGCCTATGCTCCCACTCCCAATCGCGTACTAAAACTTGCATCAAGGGGACACGAATCAATCCAAGACAATGGGAAAAGCCGAGAAAGAGACGGATAAAGCCAAGAAAGACAACAACAACAACAAAAAACAACAGACACAACTGAAACTTGAGGATGTGAACACGCGCATCAACCGAAGTGGACTCGAGACTGACAGCAAGGCAAAGGCGGGGCCCACCTCAGCCTCTATCTCTACTTCGACTTCAGCCCCCACTTCAGTCTAAGTTCCAGCCTCAACTCCCTCTATCTCTACTTCGACTTCAGCCCCCGATTCAGTCTCAGTTTCAGTTTCAGCTCCAGTGTCAGCCCCCTCTACATCCTCACTTTCGACTTAAACTTCTACGTCAGCACTAGTTTCAGCTACAGCCTCCACATCCCCAGCTGCAGCTACAGCCACTATCAGTGACATACTCATGCTCGTGGCGCCGGTTGCTTCCTTCCCTTCCTCTCCTGTTACAGCTCTATCACCACTTATGACACCTACTTCAGAGGTGTCATACACTACTCCGCATTACGCTTCAACCTTTCTCCCCTCTCTACCTCTCAGACAGCCCACGCTCCCACATCCCACTGGGACTGCCTCATCCATTCCACTATCATCTCCGTACCTCACCCATTTCACCCAATCATCGCCCAGCTTCCGCACCCATCCCCACACTTTCATGTCATAGCCATCACAGTTTCAGCTAAGACACGGGCGGGATGATACACCAAACGCCTGGGAGACCTTACTTATGGAGGTACATAGTTTTCGTGAGCGCGAGATGGAGCTGGCACGCTTCGCACAGGAGCAGGTCCGCTTCAACCAGGAGCACAACCGCATCATACAGGAGCAAGCTCGAGCCATTCAGGAGCAGGCTGGTCTCATTCAGGGACTCAGACAGGATAGCTTGCAACTCCGGTAGGAGGTCACAGCCATACACACAGTCCCAAGGAGTACCCCGGTTGTCAAGGCACAGATTGCGAGCATGCAATCTGTTATTGAGGAGACTTCCAGATGTGTTGACGTGGCCAAACGGGAACCCGCAAGAGTAACTGTTTTGACTACCCTCATGGAGCAGCAGCAGAGTACCAATAAGGCTCTCAACATCATAGTACGCGAAATCCCACGCACTGAGGCTACACCGATGACAGATGCGACTGCTTTCGTGGCCGCTACTCTAGGTGTGGCTGAGCACAAGATCAAGAGGGCATGGCGGGTGGGGAGAGACCCCAACCGAGAGCAACCCCTGATCATACGGTTCCATGACACTCAGGCACGACTTTCAGCTCTACGACACAAGTCAGTCCTTCGAGATTAGCCAACGCTCTCCATGGATGAGGACCTCACCCCTCTACAAGTTGAGGAGAGATGCTCTTTGCTGCAGCAGCAGGACCAGGCCCAAAAGGAGGGGAAGTGGGCAGTGGTGTGAGAGGGACGACTTCTTACAAGCCCCGATAGGGCACCAGCCCCCTCCCCTACATAGGAAATCAGGGTCTATGAGACTCAGATATCCGAGACCCTATCCTGCACCATTTGGAACTGTAACGGTACCTTATGGTCAGAACCAGGGAACTTCTCGGAATCCTATACAGGTCACGACATAGTCTTTTATACAAAGACACATCAGAGTCCAGAACGCCCACTTCCAGTAGTCAGCGGATATACATGGGAGTCTGCATACAGAGATGAAACGGGGGATACAGGGGGAGTTCGAGGGTACGTGGAGTCGCAATCCTTTTCAGATCTGCACTTTTGGGGACCATTTCAATAGAACAGAGAGATGCACATTCCAGGTTTCTTTGGATCCGGACTCGGCACATGGACAGCCGAAATCTGTTTGTTGCAGATTGCTACTTCCCCCCTGAGACCTCCTACTTTGCCAGATATATTCGAGGTGAGACTGAGACATCTCTATTTGCTGCTCTTTATCAGTTCATTGTTGACTTGTCTAGCCGCGGACAAGTCCCCCTACTGGGGGACTTCAACGCGAGGACAGGCGCCCGTCAGGTACCACTCCTCGACTTCAGGGATGATTCCACTCTACTGCCAGACATTGGCCTCGAGGAGGCAAGTGTGCTACGGGTTTCAGCTAACAAACGAGGTCCATTCACATCTTATGGGCAGGCCCTTTTAGACCTTGGCAGGATGCATGATCTCATTCTCTATAATCGTCTTGACAGATGGCCCGCCTCAAGTGGTTTCACGTGCTTTCCACCTAGGGGAGGCTCCCGCGTTGTTGATTACATCATGGGATCCCCTGCCTTCACATCTCGCATTAGCCAACTGTTCTTTCAAATCTTTCACACTTGTAAGATAGGCATCCATATTACCACCCTCTTCAAGCTTCAAGTCCTTCAACTGCTTGCAGAGATAGGCAACCCTCGCCTCATTCCGCACCTGATATAAGGATGCAAGCTGATCCCACGCTTGCTTTGTTGTCTGCTGTGAAGCAAATGCAGGATCAGGAATAGTAGCTTGCCTATTAGCACGACTTTGCTCTTCCTACAAAAGCAAAGTGACTAACTGATCAAAGGAGTAGTGGTCTGGATTACCCATGGCCACTAGTCGAAGGGTTGTAGCAAACCCTTGATATGTATCTAGCAGCCCATTCAATGTGGTACTGACAAGCTGAGAATTTGGCACCACCTCATCAATATTGGCAAGTTGTTCCATGAGGTCCTTGACCTTTGTCAACTATGCATCTATAGAGTCACCTTCATTCATGCTGACTTCCTGCAATTGCCTTCTTAAATATGCAACACGTGCCTCATTGCGAATCTGATAAAGAGAAGCCAATTTGTCCCAAGCATCCTTTCGTGTCCTGCATGACCGGATGTGTGGAATAATGATTATCTTTCATGATAAAGCAAAACAGGAATGTGCATTTGCATCTCTTGCATCCCATCTTGTTTGGTCCTGAGTTGGAGGAGCAACAACACGGGTGCTAGAGGATAAAGCATCAGGAGGAGTACCCTCTGCAAAGGGACTAGCAGTAGGGGCAGCCACTGTAGCATGGCTGGCCTCAAATCAACCCCAGAAACAATGTTCCAAAAATGCCTTGCAACAAAAATATGTTTCATGAGATAAGACCACATCGGATAGTTGGTGCCATCCAACTTATCATCTTCACGAAGAATGCCAAATAAATCATGATTGTTGCCAGCCATTGCAAATGGGACAAGTCAAAAAGCACTGACAAAGTGACCCAAAAGATAGCCTCAAGGCTTGCAACTGCGAAAAATAGGACTTGCTGTCCAAATCAGAAAAAGCCCCAAAATAAGCTGTAATTTGCAAATGTGATCAAATGGCTTGCAATTTCTTGCCAAATTCGCTGCAAATCTGAAAGTATTGCGCAATCTACCTGCAATAGACCCAAAAGCCCCAATTTGTAGAGCAAAACTAAGCCAAAAATGGGGCAAATTCAAGAAAGCCCCAAATTGTCTGCAAATATGCAATTTACCTACAAAATCGTAGCCCAAATGCAAAAGCCCCAAATGTCACCAAAAAATTGCAGATCTGCTACAATGTCTGCTCCAAACGGTGCGGAATGTATGGACTGGTATGGCCGGTATGCAACTGTACAAACGCCGAAGTACAAAAATGTGCGAAAATCAAAAACTATACAAAAATCCGTACACGTGTATGGACAGTGCAAAAATCCGTACAATTGTATGGTCATTTTCTGACACGGGAATCGTACAGACAGGGAAAAAATTTATAGTTGATGCGCCATACGAAAATCCGTACGACTGTACAGAATCGTACGGACAACAGGTTGGGGAGTCGCGTTGGAGCTGTGCAGGACGTCCAGTAGCTGAGCTTGACTATGGAGCTGAAGTGCAGGAGCTGGAGCTGGAGCTGGAGCTGGAAGCAGGAAGCTAGGAGTAGGGAGCAGGTCCGAGAAGGAAGTGCTCTGATACCATTGTAGGCTCACGGAAGCAAAAGGATGCACAACAGTGGAGCAAGAAGTGGAAGCCGTCACATCAACTCGTAGAATGAAAATGAAAGTACAAAGTACTATAAAAGAGAACCCTAGGACCTAGTGTCCTAGTAGTACTACTAGTACTAGATGTCATAAGACACTAAAAGTACTAGGTGACCTAAGTGCCAATAACTAAAGCTACATGGCACATACCAGGGCCCAGAGGGCATCAATACGACTGGGAGAAGATGGCCTACACTTTTGACACACTTCAATGGGAGTTCATCTCGCAAACAATGCGATCCTTGGGCTTTGGAATAAAAATGCAGCAGGTTATTTATTGGCTCTACAGCGATAGCAATGCTGCTTGTATTCTTTTTGGAGACATCTCGGAAGAATGGGCTCTTCGTAGTTCGGTTTGTCAGAGCTGTCCCCTTAGTGCCTTACTATATGCTATTGCTACTCATCCTATGCTGCAATACATTGATCATCTAATGGCTACAGATTCTCTCCATGGTTTGGAACTGGATGAAAATCGCAGCATGGTTGCTCAAGCTTATGCTGATGATTCTTTCTTTACTCCAAGGAATACTCCGCTTGATCTTTCGGCTTTGATGCAAGCTCTTTCAGTTTATGGTTTGACAGCTGGCCTTCATGTTAAGCTCCCATTGCATCTTCAAGACTGGCACAGTCTCTTACGGCCACGGGAGATCATCCCACCCACTCAGTTGGTTCGACACCTTGGTTATCCTTTAGGCAGGGGACTTACTCGTCGACAGCAAATTGATTGGGTTCTAATCAAGCTCCGAAAAAAGCTTGAATATTGGAAATTGGCAACCTGTCCTTTACATGTTCGCCTCCAAATAGTGCACTCCATACTTGTTGCATATATTCAATTCTATTTGCCTTTGATCATGTTCACCAAGGCAGATCTTGATTCCTTTATGTCTATCATTATGGATATCTTTTGGCGTTCTAAACATGGCAGAAAAAGTCTTAGACTGCTTTCGGTGCATCGAATTTGTTCCCCTAAGATGCATGGCGGTTTGAATACCCCTAATATCCAGGTGCATATCCTTGCTCACACGGGAAAAATGTTGCTGCAATTTCTGAAAGGTGATCAGCCGTGGGCTCTCATGATTCAATCACTGCTCACACATATCAGTGGTCATTGGCAACCCACTCGGTCGGATTTCTTGTTTGGGTGCATTGATGGCACTTTGCATGGCTACCCTATGGTCTCCAAATTGCTTCTTGACTGGAAGCAGTCTCTAATGGGTAATTCTTTGCGGGCGAAAAGCATTCACTAGTCAAAAGTTTTTCAACCTCCGCTTGCTTTACAAGAGCCTCGCCGTTCTTACTTTATTTCTTTTAAGGGGATCAATACTGTTGCTGATGTTATTCATGATGATGGCTCTATGCTTTCCTTTTCTTTGGCAGCCACACAGTATGGTTTGGGTTCTCATTATCGTACTTTGTGGCAGCAAACCACTTGTATGCTTTCACCTTTGGTCCCGATTCTCCCTTTGGAACTCCAGGATAGATTAGAGGATTGGACTCTGACTTCCCTTGGGTCCTCCTCTCGTCCTTTGAGAGTATCTCATATTACTGTGCCTGCATTATACAAAATCCTTTTGCCTCAACCCTGGGTTTCAGAAAAGGGCAATTCTATTTAGCGATTGAATCGGCCAGCTAAGTGGTGGAGGAAAAGACTGCGGGAACTTTGGGCATACAAGCTTCCACTTTGGCTTTTTTCTAGCGAGTGCCTCTGGGAATTTTTCCATCTGGACAGTTGTTGGCCCGTAGGCACATTGCTCCTGCTTTATGTCATCGGTGTCTGACCTCTCATGAGACTGTACCTCATTTATTCTAGCATTGCCTGTCTTATCGGCAGTTTTTGGATTCTCTTCGACAGCGGCTACGAGCGAGATTCCGGACTCTTCTCTTCAGGAAATTTTTTTGGCTCTCTAACTTTCATCCACAACAACCGGAGTTTCATCTTTTCTTTGTTTGGGCTCGCTATTGGGCACTTTGGACTTTATGGAAAGACCGCAATTGTAAAGTCTTTAGTGATCCCAATTTTTCTTTGTTTGCTTACTTTAAGAGTTCTCTGCAGCAATCTTTCTTTGATTGCTTGCAGACTCGCCAGATAGATCAGGATGTATATTTGGCTTATACTAAGATCTTCAGATGATGTATTTTCTAGCGCCTCTTTTCTGAGGTGACTATTCTTGTAATATAATCAATCAAAGTTTTCACTAAATAAAAAAAAAGTGTGTGTGTAATAATGTTGCAATTTAGGTTTAAGACTGGGTTTAAGACCGGCTTCCATGGGCCCTGCCTTTCGGCCTTCAATGTAGTTATTAGGGAGTATTGAGGCAGTTTACAATGAATAATGTACCGTGTAGGTTAGGAACAGCATGCAAGATCTTCTTGCTCAAAGAGTGGCATTTTTTGTTTCTAGCATCTGGGTGTTACTTAGTACACAAGCTCACCGTTGTGAGCTATCAGAACACTGCATCAGTTTAGTGTGCCTATCAGAACACTACATCAGTTTAGTGTGCCTATCAGAACACAAGCAATAGTGCGTCCTTTTACCCCTTTTTGCATCCTAAATTACTGCAGCACAGGCAAGCCATACTCAAGAGTGCCCAACAGCGTTACAAAGTACACCAGCACATGCTTGAAGAAGTACTGACATTCAGAAGTTCTGTAAAATTATGATTGAAGCTTCACCTCAATTTCAAATCTTGCATGAAGCTCAATGCTTCACCTTCGGAAGAAACTCTCTCTAAACAAAAAGATACAAGCTCACAGGATAAGAGCAGACCTGAAGTAGCATATGCAGGAAATAAATAAAGTCTGTAACGCTCCTCAGCACTGTCACAACAGTTGCAAATGTTGCATTGAATGTGATGCAATAATATGTCTGCTCCAACACACAGAACCACAAGTTATGCATAACATGTTGGAATAATTATGTAAAGAAAGAACATGTGAAGTGACAAAGGATATCCCAGCTTATCACAAACACACAGAAATCCTTTCACTAGAGTAGTCATCCAATTTTTTACTCATCTTTAACTCTGTTAATGGCTTCTTACTTTAGCAACTTTACATCTCAATTACTATACAAGGGCTGACCTCATGTGACCATGAATTAAAGTTGTGAATATCTTTACTACTATGATATATAGATCGCTATTGTCAAGATGGCCCATTTTCTTATCTTGACTAAGGTTCTTAATGGAGACCTTTGTTGGAGCAGCAATGGAAACATGAGGGAGACACGAGAAGATGGAAGAAGCTTTTTCATTCATGAGAGAGATGGCCAATATATAGGCAGCAAGAGATACAATGTACCTATGAGCTCAAGAGAGCATCTAGATCCACAAATTTCTCCATGAATCTCTCAATCACACACCACACATCTGGATTCACTCAATCACACCTACTAACTGACACATCATCAGTCACACCTAACTAAGGCACACCTACACACACGTGTTCACACACTCACTCATGTGATCACACTCATTCATAGACCTTGTAACCTTTGGTATTATCACATTACATCAATTTGTCCCAACATACCTCCCCCACAAATTGATGACCTCAACCTTAGTAGTAGTCCATGGGAAACTTCATGGCTTGCCCACCTCTACTAATAACACTCATGATCCCAACCTGGCACTCACTCTAGTTGCATCAGCAATAGACTCATTTAGGCATCCTCACCCCAACATGATCTCACTCTGAATTTGGTCTCTTGGTTTACAATTGGGAGAATGAACAATGATTATGCATGGAAGTTCCCATAGGTCTAACAACGAGGGGCATTTCTCCGTCAACCATCAACCCAAAAGTGAAATACTATCAGATTTACAAAAGCCCTAAACTTTCAACACTTGGTCAAACTCAATGCAATGACCTTTCAACAAGATTCGGTCAAAAATAGCTTGCAGAAACAACAACTTGGAGTGCTGAATTTACACAGCTGGAAAAGCTGTTGAAAGGGATTTTTATGCAGAAATGAAGGACATATACCAGCAAGTATCCTCAGCCAAGGATGGGCAAAATGTTGCGCCAGGTTGCTGGTACAAGCTGCTTCAATCCCAACTAGTTTTTCATTGATTCCTCCTCAACCACTGGTCCAAATGAGCTCAAACTTGGAATCATTGCACACTTGCTGAGCTGCTGATCCTCCCCGGCTGCTCCATCTGCTGCTCCCTAGCTCTCCCCTACCTCTAGCCTCAGCCCTCAGCCTCTCCCCTCCGCTACCTTCCCCCTCCGTCACCTTCCTCTCCGCCGGCCTGCTCCCCCTCCTCGCCAGCCTGCTCCTCCCTTTCCCGCTATCCGTCCTCTCCCCGTCGGCCTGCTTCCCCTCGCCGGCCTGCTACACCCTCCCCCGCTGGCCTTCTCCTCCCCCCGGCCAGCTCCTCCCTCCCCCGCAGGCCTCTTCTCCCCTGCGGCACTTCTGCCACCCCACGGGTCTACTCCTCCCCCCCGCGCGTCACTTCTGCCCCCCCCGGGGACCTTCTCTCCACCCCCGGCTGTCTCCTCCTCCTCTCCCTCCTTGCCTAGCTCCTTCTCCTCTCCCTTCTTGCCTAGCCCCTCCTCCCCTCTTCCTCCCTACTTCTATCCTTGCCTAGCCCCTCCCCCACTCCTCCTCTCTTCTTCTACCCCTTCCTAGCCTCTCTACTCCCCTCTCTCTACTCCTACCCTCTATCCTAGCCTCTCCCCCTTCCACCTCTCTTCCCCTACCCCTAGTCCTATCCTCTCTCCCCTTCCCTTAGCCTTCTTCATTCCCTTCTCTCCACTCAGCCTTCACCCTCTCCTCCCTTTCCTCTATACTAGCAGCATTTTTAGTCGGATGGAGCTCAACAGTGTTCGAGTCGGCCTTCCCATCTCGATTGACGATGGCTCAGCCTTCAGCCAATCCTCGCTCGCTTCCAACGGCCGCAAAAACCATCATTTTCTCAAAAGACGAGCTGCAACAGCTCAAAAAAGATACAGATCAAGAGAGCTCGACATCGCTCTTTGCTCTACACATGGGTCCCACCCTTCCAGATTACAGGCCAGGAACTGGATGCTCGCCGCTCTACCTGGAGACCTCGCAGGGCACCTCACAGATGTTTGTTTGCTTGGACGAGGTTTCTTCCATATTGTTTTTGACTCCTCGGAGGTAGCATGTACAGTGCTTCAGGCAAGCCCATTAGCACTAAGCTCCAGGAGGATTTTTTTTACCCCTTTTTCATTGGGGTTTGATCCTATTGAGGAGGACAACCAGACAACGTCACGCTTCATCAGATTTCCCTGCCTTCCCCAGGTGTACCATCGACTTTTACATTGCATTGGAGCCGCCTTTGGAGTGGTTACCGAGATTCCCCCTCTCCCTGAGATGCCTTCTTCAACAGCAGAGACAGTCAGGTCCGATGGGGTACCGCGCGTTAGGGTCATTGTCTCTAACCCTAACATATCGGATGACCACATCCCTTCTTCAGACAGAGGGTCGAGATTGCAAGGAGACATGATCAGTGTAGGATTTGCAAGACCCTTGGGCACTCTACCACAGATTGCCCAAGGAAAAGAAAGAAGAAAAGACCTAAAAGATCCACAGGTGCGCCTCATAGCTTCACCTGACCTGGACCTTCCTCTCGACCAGCTCCTACCGCTTCACGCGCTGCTAGACCTTGGACTTCACAGCTAGGACCAGCCTCTCGTCCTGGTACTTCTTCAGCGCAGCTAGGACCTTCAGCCTCTCGTCCTGGTACTTCTTCAGCGCGGACAAGACAATCAGCACGTCATGTTTCAATCATCCCCCATTGGGTGCCTATCAGAGTTGGGGAGTCAGCTCCACCTCAAGCTACCACTAATGGCGCCACGGACCAGTCTCTTCAAACAAGAGACATTCCTGTCCTGGTTCCATGTGCAAATGAGACTGCTCCTGCCCCTTCAGGTGTTCATTTGCAAGAGCGCTCACCTAGGGAGAACCTTTCGGCAGAGACCCGTGCCTTACTTGAGAACAATGCCAAAGTTGTGGTTGAGGTCATGAAGATTCACGCCGAGGTCATGCAGCATGCCGAGTTCTTGCAGCACCTCCCTCCCTCTCATGCACGTCTGTCTACATCTGACAGACGTCAGGGGGTTATTGGCTCCACTCCTCCTTCCGCTGGGCTCCTCCGCACTCCCGCGCCAGAGGTACTTCGAAGGAGCTCTTTTTTCGTTCTGGCAAACTTGGCTGAGTTTGAGGCAGAGGAGGAGTTTGTACCCTCTACACTCGAGGAGCACATCTTTCAGACATCCGTGGATAGATTTTCCCTCTCAGCAGGTGTGGGTGTGCTATCCCTAGTCGATTTCCCTCCTCTTGATAGAAGGAACTTTTCGCAGGAGAGGGCTTTCTCCGCTACTAGGTCGGGTAGGATCTTCCATCCGGCCTCCTCCTCTCACAGATGAGGATTGTCAGTTGGAACGTTCAAGGCCTCGGGGGAGTACCTCACCGCCACCATAGGCAACTGATTCGTAACCAACTTCATCCAAGTGTTACTGGGGGACCCATGGATATTCTGATGATTCAAGAACACAAATTGGATGTCAAGGATTGTGCCAAGTCGGGTAAGCTTCTTTCAGGCCATACTTTTTTGTCACCCGCCTTGGGCACCAGGGGAGGTACTTGCATCTCTGTTTCTTCTTCTATACTCCCATTGGTGATTGAAACGGGATTCCAGAGCTCAGTGGATTATACTTTTGATTGGAGGACATAAGGTTGGTCTTTTAAACCTTTATGCTCCCAATTCTAGAGGGGGTCGTGTCCTTCTTTGGAAGGAACTGCTCTCTTGGTCACACATTGCAGAGGCTTGGATTATAGGGGGCGATTTCAATATGGTTGAAATGCCCTCACACAAAAGCGGTGGTAGAGAAGGTGGTAATCACTCCCTAGAGAGAGCAGCTTGGGATGTCTTCCTTTTTCAGTACAGTGGCAGGGATGCTTGGCACGATGATGCTTTTCACACTCAACCACATTCTCTCCTGTTTTCTTGGTCGGACAGAAGATTGCAGATGCCTATCCATGCACGGATTGACAGATTTTATGTGGATGATTGGGCTCTTGACAGAGGTAGTCCTGTTAGCATTGCAGCTGGGGAGTCCACTTCGGATCATTTTCCAGTTATTCTAATGGTTTCAAATCCTCATGTGAGGGGCCGCTCTGCCAGTGTTAGGATTCCATATGCCTTTTATGCAGAGGAGGGCCTTATAAAGACATTGTTGAGGACCTGAGTATCTCATATGCAAGATGGGCAGCTTTCTCCATCAGATTTAGCGGCATCCCTTTCTAATATTTGCAATTTTTATCTTTCAATTGCTCGTATCAGGAGGGGTGAGATCCTCAGGCGTGAGATAGGTATCCGCCAGCAATTGGCTGCCCTCCAAAGAGAGGAGCAGAAGAGGCCTAAAGATGCTTGGATTCAGGAGCGCCTTGCTACAGCAAGGGCCCAGCAACAGTCACTTTTAGATAAGAGAACAGAGTATGCCTTTCATGCAGGAGTCATTTTGGACTCAGACGGGAGGTAGGGTCAACAAGCAGTTCTTCTCTACTCTTGGCCCCAGACACAGTAGGGAAAGTGTCTCATAGCTTGTTGACTCAGGCGGATTTCTTCGGACACATCTAGATGCCGTCTTGCAAGTTGCCACCGATTTCCATGCCTCCCTTCTTACAACAGATCCAGACACTCAGGCCACAGATGATGCTAGAGAGGTTATTTGGCGGCACTTACCGAGGTTGGTGACTGGGGATATGACTGTCTCACTTGATGCACCCTTCACCAACGTAGAGTTCAGGACTGCTCTCTTTGCCCTTCACACGGGCAAGTGTCCTGGTTCATATGGACTTGCCCCCTTATTTTTCATTACTTTTTGGGATCCAATTGGGGATCACATTACCTCAGCCTTGCAGGGTGTATGGGACTCGGGTGAGATGCCAGACTCACTTACGGAGGGCCTCATTCATCTGATTCCAAAAGGAGGTTGCAAGAATTTAGTGTCTCAATGGAGACCAATTACCTTACTGGGTACCTTGTATAAAATCCTAGCTAAAGCTATCAGCCTTCGTCTGTAGCCTTTTCTCCCACATCTTATCCATGATACACAGACGGGATTTCTACATGGCAGGACCATCTTAGATAACATTTTCTCATTTTGGGAGGGGCTTCGGATTGGGCCATGCATAATGGCCACAGGCTGGCCATTCTACTCTTGGACTTTGAGAAAGCTTATGACAAGGTAGACTAGGGCTTTCTGGAGGACGCACTTACTCGCTTTGGTTTCTCAGATGCATGGATCAGAGGGGTATCAACCCTCTACAGATCAGCCCACAGCCAGGTTCTTATTGGTGGAGTCAAGGGGGACAGGTTTGAGATAACCAGATCAGTCCGCCAGGGATGCCCCTTAGCCCCCTTTCTGTTTCTATTTGTGGTTGAAGCTATGAGCTATTACATTAGAGCTCAAGCTGGTATTGTAGGGCTCGGGCTTCCTTTGAGGCAAGAGGATGAGCTCTTAGACAGTGAGTTGGCAGATAATACAGCTGTTTTTTTGGATGCCACTTCACAGACACTGACTTCATTCAGGACGGCGTTGGATTTCTTTTGCATTGCGGCAGGCGCACACATTAACTGGAACAAATCCAATGGCTTTTGGATCAGTGATGAGGACACTCCAGACTAGGGGAACGACATAGGGTTCGCCTAGATTCAGAGCCGAGTTTCCATCAGATATCTAGGATGCCAGGTTGGGGTGGGCATCTCTCCGGCACAGCAGTTTGCTCCCGTGTTGGAGAGTATCAAGAGGAAACTCATCTTTTGGAGTTCAGCCAGGCTTGACCTTGCATCCAAGGTTGTGGTTTGAACCAGGTATTATGGGCCACTGCGTAGTTCGTTTGCTCATGTTGGTGCAGATCTAGAGGTTGTATTGCTCAGCTCATGAGACCTATCAGGAACTTCCTATGGAGCGGTTTAGATGGCACCTCAGATGTTGTAGCCAAGGGGGCTTGGGAGACTCTCGATATTATTGACCCGAACTTGCAGTGTATGTCCTTGCTTTGCAAGTTCGTAGTACGAGGATTGATGCCTGGATAGAAGCCCTGGAAAGATTTTTTCTCACGTAGCATCTTTCTTGTACCCCATCTCATGGGGAAGATTGGATGGACAGCATTAGATGGATCTTTACTTGAGCCCATCTCAAATCTCCCCCTTCCCCTCTCATGGCTGCTATTCTGAAAGCTTGGGGATCTTTCAGAAACACTCTTCGCAGAGTTCCACCCACCTCTCGTGAAGAAATTCACAAGCAGCTAGTCATGTGGAATGACTCGATTTTGGATGACCATGGCAGGCCACTTGGAGTGTCACATTATATGCAGTGGTCTAGATGGGAGAGGGGACTTGCTTCTACAGTAGGCGCCTGGCAGGCCTTTATGAGACTTCCAGAGGATCAAAGACTTATAGCAATTGGCCACCTTAGAGGAAGTGTAGTCAGGATACAGCAGATACACGCAGCCATTCCGCCAGAGTGGATTGATACAGATGACATGCCGATCACAGAGTCCACTTGGCGGGGAGCATTTTTAGGGACAGACATTCCGTTACATATTATTGCCCTGCAGGATGCACATAAGGATACCCTAGTCTTTGATGTTCAGTCAGGAGGTAGCGGACTCACAGTGATATCTTGACCCCGATCCTCTTCTCCTTGCGCTGGGGTCTTGGAGACTTTGGTTATATGGTGGTTCTGGTTCCCTTATTAGGTTCTTGCAGTGGGACCCAGGGGAGTGGGAATGGATTGATGAGGGGCACCGAGAGAAGAGCTTCCCCTTCTTTCGCTATACAGTTAGAAATGCCCGGAGGTTTCAGCTCAGCAGTAGAGGTTGGAGGCCTTCCGGAGCACGTCATTGGGATAGTTTTCAAATTTTCGCAGTTGTGCGAAAAAACTTTTGGCGTAGGCTCTAGAAATCCCTTAGGAATAGAAAGATCGCTCTTTTCTTTTGGCTTTCTATTCATGGAGGGATTGTAGTGAACCTGTGGAGATCCAGGTTTGAGGCTGACCCTACTTGTCCTCATCGTCACATTGCAGTTGACTCAGTACACCATTTCCTCTAGGAGTACAGACAGGCGAGGACGATATGGAAAGGTGTTGCTAGGATTTTCAGTATCTTTCATACAGCACCTTTCTATATGACCTGGGGTTCAGTGGCTTCGTTATCTCTTACTGACCCTCAGATGTTTTTCAAGGGACATGATCCAGATCTAGCTCTCATTGTACGGCAACACTCAGTGGAGTCTTGTTCCCTCCAAGATGTTCCCTTCACTCCTTTCAGAGCTGCTCATGCCTCAGTAGACACGTCTTGGGAGATTCTGGCTAGCATTGCAACTTGGCATATTTGGAGAGCCAGGTGTACACAGAGGATGGATCCTCCAGAGCAGCTACTGCCTCTCCTTTTTTCAAAGTTTGGAGAGCATCTCCTTTCTTCTCTGAGTCTCCCTCAGGGTTGAGGTGGCATTTTCAGCCGCCGCCTTGGTTTTTTATTAGCTCATTTTGAGCTGTTTTTTATCCTCATGCGTTGCATGATGTACTCCCTCAGGCAAGAGATACAATGTACCTATGAGCTCAAGAGAGCATCTCGATCCACAAATTTCTCCATGAATCTCTCAATCACACACCAAATGAGATGTAGACTTGCGTACGCCCATCACGTCCATGCGATTTTGTGTTTGCCTCTATCAGTGTGCCCAATTGTTACCTCAATTTGCTTCTCTTTTAGTGATACCTTAGCACATGTCCAAACAGCCATGCCTATTGTTGACTGGACAGCAGATGCCGATGACAATCCTGACAACCCAGATGATGACGGTGAAGCTCGAGTAGTTCATATCGGTCAACGTAATGGCCATGCTATCATTACGTTCAACTCATGAGACATACGTATAAAAGTTCTACGACAATCTCACAAGCTGAAAGGGACGAAGATATGGATAGCCGAGGAACTCACCAAGGCTCAACTGAAGGATAAGGCAAACGAATTAGCAAAGGTTCGGGCTGCTAGGAAGGATGGTAAATGGGCAGTCTACCGGGACGGGATAGCACTCATTAGAGAGTTTAAATCTAAATCAAAAGACTCTCAGTCTTAAACTGATGTAAGGCCAACTATATATATATGTGTGTATGTTTTATCTAGGCTACAATATAGGTACTCTCTAAATAAATGGAGCTGCTTTTGCACTCCTTGGGAGCTGCCCTGCGCCCTCCCTAAGCTGATGTACTAGATGGCTTTCATGTTGTCCCATAGACCTCTTGGTCTCCCGTGGACGTTAATAGACTTTCTTTCTTTCTCTCCCTCTCTCCTTCCACCATGATATCTATCAATTTTTAGTGGGCCGTGTTCAAGAAATTGGACACTCAGCTCAGCATGAGTGTCACTGATCATCCCGAGTTGGATAGACTTACTAAGCAGGCCAATCAAGCTTTCAAAAACATGCTGAAAGCTTATGTCTCCCGAAGGCAGTCAAAATGGAAAGATTACCTTCCATTTGCTCGATTTTGCTTACAACAGTGCTAAGCATTCAGCAACCCAAAACAGTCCATTCATGTTGATGTATGGATACCATCCTAGAGCCACTTCGGTAGTTGGTCTACAAAATGTCAAGGTGAGATGTGCTGCTGATTGGTTGCAACAGCAACAAGATTTCTTGCAGTTTGCACAGAAAAACATAAAAAGTGCTCAGCATAGTCACCTCGAGTTCTCTCAAAGCATCAGCGTGTTTACTTGAGGATCCCAAAAGATTCTCAGGTAACTCGCACTAGCAAGCTATACAAGATATTTCATTGCTATTGTGTTCCATTCATGATCCTTTAAAAAAATCAATGATGTGGCTTACAAGCTGCAATTACTTGACATAGTTCAGGTACATCTGATCTTTTATGTGAATAGACGGAAAGAGGTACTAGGTGCTAGAGAGATCTTGGTCTTTGAGAATCAACTCGTACGACTGAAGGATTTGCCCACTTATGTGCCGCATGACCAGAATCTCTTCTAGATTATAAGGACCATAGCTAAGGAAATGGGTTGTTTCTGGGTTGGAGATTAAGTGGAAAGATCGCTCAAAAGAGGATAGTACTTGGGATACTCGTTGGCGCCGTATTCCCTGAATTTATGTCTTTACTCCTCCTTTGAATAAGGGAGGGAGAATGTTATGTCCACATCTAGACATAAGTCGCCATTGTTATGGAGGTCACATCAGCCTATTCTCATGTATCCTAACTTTGGGACAATTAGGACTGGTACCTTTTGGTCCACTAAGGGTAATCCTAGGCTTGATACACCTAAGACACCTCGTCTCTATAGAAGTGAGAGCCATTACTCACTTGGGGCATTCTTGGGAGTGGGGCCTTCCAAGAATACCAAGCTAGGCTGAGGGCCCATCCAAGCCTATGTCTCCCTAACGACATCAGCGTGCGCAAATGGGGCTGCGTGGTATGGGACGTGTAGTCTTTTACCTTGGATGGACTATAGCTAGAGGTTTCCTAGCCTAATCCAGAGGGACCTACAGTCGAGTGGTGATACACTAACCTCTACAAAGGTGTCTCTATGCTTGTATACTAATGCTTGTTCATCTTGCAAGTTAGCTTGGCGATAGAGGAGATCCTAGAAACCGGTCATCTTGCAAGTTAGCTTGGAATGCTCAATCATATTGCTAAGTTGAGAAACGAGCTTATGAACATGAGACTCTTCCTCTCTTCTCCTAGCATTTGAATTATAATCCATGTACGGGGGAGTTTGAGCTAAGGTGTGAACTCATCACCTTGCTCTTCGGTGGATTCATTTCTCCTCTCATTTCCAAAGAAGTCTCTATCAAGAGGTTCTTGTAGGAAAGAGAAAGGTAATTCTATTCGTGGGCTATCATAATCAAGATGTCTATAAGTGTCACCTTATCTATCCTCTTCAGGAGTAGGTGATGCTGTTCTTTCCCTCTCTCCTTCCGGCAATGGAGGAAATGGGACAAGTTCATTAGTATACTCCCTTACCCTTCCACTCTTTCCTTTTACTAGTAAAACAGAGAAAATGACTTGCTGTAATTTCAAAACAGAGGTTTATTTTACAAAAGTCAAACGTTATAAAGTTGGTGTTACTTATCCGACTCCCAATCCATTTGTGTTGATAACAAGCCAAAATGAGCCCTCGCTTTAGGCTTCTTAACTTGAGTGAATTGGAGGTCTCAACACCGTTATAGGGCCCAGGGGGTACTTAATGGGTAGATCGTGTTAGAGGTCAACATCTCCTTATGTCACCTAGAGAGGCTAGGGTACATGAGTGAGGGCATGTGCTATGCGTGTGCCTGCCCCCCGTGAGGATAGGTGTTCACCTTGTATTGGCCCGTACTCATGCCATAGTGGCTGGTTGTGGAGGCCGCCTTGTCTACAACCTCCTATGTGGCACATGCTTGGGCAGAGGGAGGCGGCTCCCAAATCTACTATAGGGCTGACTACCAGCCCTGTTTATAGGGCAGGAGGGGTCGGCCATGTTGGAGATATCATAGTCAAAGAGTGTGGTGGTGTGAAGTGTTAGTGTGTAGTACTAGGTGATCTAGTGTTGGGATATCTCAAGGTGTATGCCTCAGGCACACCTTATGTTTCTATGTGTGAGTGCTAGAGGCACAGTTAGGTGCCCACAAGCACAGTTAGGTGGTGGAAAAGCCACATAGGATGATTGAGTGAATCTAGGAGCAGATTGAGGAGATGATTGTGGAGCTTTGAGGTCATCAGTGATGTCAGTGACCTTGTATGACGTGCCTACTTAAGGACCTCTCTTTTCTTCATTCTATAAGCAAGTATTCTGATTTTGTGTCCACTCTACTCTTTCCTTTCAGTATTCCAACATGGTATCAGAGCCATTTGATCCTCCTTGAGCCCATTTTTGCCACATCATCATCATCTTCTTCTTCTTCTTCTTCACCATCTCTCCCTCTTCTTCCAAAAACTTGCTTAAGCTTGTTCTCCTCCAATTCTCACTCATTTCCCACGCCCTTCCAGCTGAAGATCCACCTAGTTGGGGCGCACTCCTGGCTGAAAGGAATCGACGAATAAAACGCGCTGCTCGTCGCCATTGCAGGAGAATCGTCGAAGTTCTCTGCTGCAAGTTCTCTGCGCCTGCTCTGTCTTTTCCTAATTCCTTCCAGGGCAAGCTTCTCCATACCTAGAGCTACCTTGTGCTGAAATCTGAGCAGCAATGGCTGCATATTGAAGGAGAAAACAGAGAAAAACCAGTCGACTTTGTTCAAGAAGGTGAAGGCGACCTGACGCATATTTTCGCCTCTTCTTCCCAGAGGATCTACTGTGGTATACCAGCTTTCTTTTGCCTCAGAAAGCCCCCTTTCTTTTGCTTTGAAGAGTGTGATATGAGCCCTCCAAGTTCAGCTCTGTTGCTTCAGTTTTGTTTTGACTTGCTAGACCTGGTTGTGATTGGAAAGTGTTTATTTCATCCACTCCTATGAAGCATGCAAAAAGTAGCATCATTGTTTGAAAACTAGTCACTACTATTTGCTACATCAAGTGCCTATACTTTGGAAGCATTTCAGTTATTTTTGCCTTGTAAGAGAGAAGACACTACCCAATACTTGGGTTAGAGCCTCTCATGGCTTGCTTATGCCAAATATGTGAAAAGCCAAAACATCAAGCAATGTCTTGTTATGCTACAAAGGATGAAAATGCCAATCTGACTTCCTTGTTGAAGATTGCCAAAACAATGGTTGCCAAAAAGGAAGCAAATACAGAGATCTACCCTCTCATGACACTGTTATTTTTGACTCCAAGTCCAAGAAAAAGATGAAGGTCAGATACCTAAGATATGCTTCTCTACACAACTATGGAGATGACAAGATAATTGTTCTCTTGAAGGATATGACTTTCAGATCCACTTGTTCTATCATAGTACCATCTTATAAGGCACTAGACACTGCCCATGTGGTAAGACCTTGCCTTGACATGGATATTTTGCCTCCACAAGATGAGGCATCCTTTGAAGATTATGCATTTTAAATCATCTCTATGTATGCTCCAGATCTCTCTTTTTATGTCAAGGTACTCAGCCTGGATAGTCCTCCAAAATGAATGAAAATAAACTATTGTGTTTTGTGTGTTTTGTAAACACCTCTGGTCACCTTATGATGTAGGCCATGTGTATGTTTTGTTCCATGGTACCTTCTGCAGACATTGTGTGCATGTACCTGCAGAGGAGATAACCATTGGAAGGTCTGTTTGTATCCCTTTCTGTTTACCTTACACCTAAGGGAACCCTTGCTAGCATGAGAACCTAGCCATAGATTTATCCTTGACCACCATGAGATGGCATGAGAAACTATGAGACTAGTTGTATCCTTGACATAGCCTGAGGCATTTCCTTGAGGGGGGGTTTGTTGGGATATCTCAAGGTGTATGCCTCAGGCACACCTTATGTTTCTATGTGTGAGTGCTAGAGGCACAGTTAGGTGCCCACAAGCACAGTTAGGTGGTGGAAAAGCCACATAGGATGATTGAGTGAATCTAGGAGCAGATTGAGGAGATGATTGTGGAGCTTTGAGGTCATCAGTGATGTCAGTGACCTTGTATGAGGTGCCTACTTAAGGACCTCTCTTTTCTTCATTCTATAAGCAAGTATTCTGATTTTGTGTCCACTCTACTCTTTCCTTTCAGTATTCCAACATCTAGTACTAGTCTATGTGTGTGAGTCTTGTGTGAGTGCCACGTGTCATCATGGGACTTATTGTTAGAATTATTATTATATTCTAGGCAGGGCCAATGTAATGTAATAAGTGTGTTTGGGGCACTTTTCCCTCTTAGAGGTTTTTTTCCCTAACCACGGTCTAATCTCTAACTACGGTTAGTGATAAGATGGGTTTTGTCACTTAGACAAAACCCTTATCTATTTCTTTGTACTTCACTTCAGATACTTCAATTTAGTACACCTTGGGAGAGAACTACGTTCAGCTCACTCTCCATCTTGCTCACTCTTGCTCTCTTGCATTTTCTCACATTTGGTATCAAAGCACTTCCTTCCTAGACCTGCTCCCAGCTCCCTGCTTCTTGCTTCCAGCTCCCTCAGTTTGACTCCCTGCTCCAAGCTTCCGTCCGTACAACTCCAGCTCGCGACCTGCATTCCGTACAGTCCGTATAGTCAGTACACATGTACGGATTCCATACCAGCGCCTGCTCCCGTCCGTACACTTGCGCAGAATTATGTCCGTACGACTGTACGGATTTTCATACCTGCATATCAGTTCCGTACAATCATACAGCTCACATCCGTACAGTTGCGCCATCAATTCCGTACAGTTCATTTGTACAGGTTTCCATACTGTCCGTACAGTTCGTCAGTACAGGTTTCCGTATTGTCCGTATAGTTCCTCCGTACAAGATTAAGTACAGTTCCATACTAGCAGATTTTTGCAGGCTGAAGGTGGCTATTTGGTTTCCATCATTTGTTGGCAAGGTTCTGCTACAGACTCTCAGGCAGAGTAGGCTTGAGGCCCCATTGCCTGGCAGGACTCGTAGTGCAGTAAGGCACGCAGGGGGGGCCTCTTTCAGTTGAGACAACTTATGCAGGGACTCTTCTTGATGAAGAGGAGCCTGACTCTCTTGAAGAAGCAAAGGATAATGTGCATTGGATGCATGCCATGCACAATGAGTTGCAGTCCATAGAGAAAAATCAGACTTGGGATGTTGTGGATTTGCCACCAGGTAAGCATGCCATTGGTACCAAGTGGGTTTTCAAGCTGAAAAGCAAGCCAGATGGATCTATTGACAGGTACAAGGCAGGGCTGGTTGCCAAAGGCTATGCATATAAAAAGGGCATAGATTATGAGGAGACTTTTGCTCCTACATCCCGGATGACCACCATACGGTCAGTTATTGCAATGGCTGCAAATTTTGTGTGGAATGTCCATCAGTTGGACATAGAAACAGCTTTCCTTAATGGGGACTTGCAAGAAGAGGTTTATGTCACGCAACCTCCTGGATTTGAACTTTCTGAAAATGCACTTCAGGTTTGCAAGCTTAACAAAACTTTATATGGGCTGAAACAAGCCCCAGCTGCATGGTATGTCAAGATAGATGCATTCCTTGCAAGTAAGGGATTACACAATAGTCCCACGGAAAGCACCCTCTACATCAAGAAGGATGGGGGGGATATTTTGGTCATCATTCTTTATGTAGATGACATGCTGCTCACAAGGATATCATTGCAGATTTTAAGGCTGAGTTGAAAGCTGAATTTGACATGACAGATTTGGGCATGTTAAATTTTTATTTGGGGATCCAATTTATACAAGACAAGCGTGGCATCGTTATGTCTCAATCCAAGTATGTGCAGAAGCTCTTGGATAGGTTCAACATGCATGATTGTAAGCCTATTGCCACTCCCATGGAGCCGAGGCTGAAGCTTACTATGTATGATGCAGGTGAATCAATGGATGTCACACTTTACAGCCAAGCTGTTGGATGCCTCATATACTTGTGCAATACCAGGCCCGATATTCAGAATGCAGTATCTCAGGTGAGCATATATATGCACAAGACAACATATTGGCAAGCTGTAAAACGCATCTTCAGATATTTGCAAGGCACAAAGTCTTTTGGCTTGATGTTTCCCAAGGGGGGTTGTAGGAGCGATGAGCAAAAGAGCAAGTACAAGAGTCGAAGGAGATAGACTGTTACGTCAACTAGATTAGATAAAATGAAAAGTACATAGTACTTGAAGGTAGACTCTAGGACTAAGTGTCCTAGGTGTCACATAGGACTAAATGTCCTATGTGGCATAAAAGGCACTAAAACACGAAGTACCTATAACTATGCCTACAAGGCACATACTAGGGCCCATAGGGCATCACTAGAACCGGGAGAAGATGGCCTACAAACCCCCCTCCATGGTATGGGCTGAAGTATTCTGGAAACGTCTCAGAGTACCTGGTATTTTCTGGTCATGGTGACACATGTTCATCCAAAAGGATATAGCCACCTATGAATGTACAAGGTATGTCAGATCATGTAACAAAGGGAACCAAGTGTAAAGCATGTCGGAAGACTTTGAACTTTGGACGAGAAAGTGCCTTTGTAAACATATCTACTATGTTGTCCTCTGTGGGAAGGTAGGACAATTCTATGTCTCCTGCTGACAACCGCTCTCGAACATAATGATAGTGAACTTCAATGTGCTTGGTACGCGCATGAAACATTGATTACACGCAATGGCCAAAGCACTCTGGCTATCACTGGAGACCATAGTGCAGGATGTCTGGCGAATACCAAGGTCTGTAAGTAACTGTCAAAGCCAGACACACTCTACTGTAGCAGTGAAGGCTGCCCTGTACTCAGCCTCACAGCTAGATGTGCCAATTGTTGGTTGCTTCTTACTGAGCCAAGAGATACATGAACTGCCAAGCAAAAAACAATTGCTGGTATGTGACACTCTGGTGTCAGAACAACCTGCCCTGTCACTATCCGTGTAAGCATGCATGGTAAGTGAACCCTGATCACCATAGAAGAGGGCTAAATCATGAGTGCCTCTGAGATATCTGAAGACTCTCTTCGCTGCCTGCCAATGCTGTGAACTGGGCATGTGCATGAACCTGCTGAGCTGAGATACTGCATACTGTAAGTCAGGTCAGGTGTGACATAAGTAAATGAGACATCTAACATCCTGCTGGTAAAGAGTGATATCACATGGTGGGTTCCCATCATGAGCTGAAAATTTGAAGCCAGGGTCCACTAGTGTAGAGATGGCTTGCAATCCTTAAACTAAAAACGATCAACGAGCTGTCCAATATGCTTGGACTGTGACATCATGATACCCCCCTCAACATGAGCAAACTGAATGCCCAAATAATAGTGTAGCTGTCCCATGTCTGACATTTCAAAAGCCTGCTGCAAATCGCCTTGAAAGCTGCAATATGCTGAGTATCTGGGCCCGTGATTAGCATATCATCCACACATAAAATCAGCACTAAAAAATCAGATCCACTCCCACGGACATAAAGAGTGGGCTGTGTGGGGCTATTCTGAAAACCAAGGGATAGTAAGTGTGCATGAACTTTGGCATACCATGCCTTGGGTGCCTACTTCAAACCATAAAGGGCTTTTCTAAGCCGGCATACCTTGTTTTCAGAATTAACAACCTCAAAGCCAGGAGGTTGTGTCACATAAACTTCTTCCTACAGATCCCCATGAGAAAAGCAGTCTTGATATCAAGCTGGTGCACTTGCCAATGGTGATGGGCTGCAATGGCAATGACACATCTAATAGTAGTAATCCTGGATGTGGGAGAAAAAGTCTCCTCAAAGTCAATGCCTTGTTGTTGGGCATACCCTTTTGCAACAAGACGGGCTTTGTGTCGATCTATGCTGCCATCAGATTTCCTTTCTAATTTGTAGACCCACTAGGTACCAATGGCATGCTTGCTGGGAGGGAGATCTACTAATTCCCATGTGTCATTTTTGGCAATGGATTGTAACTCAGCTCTCATTGCATCCATCCACTCTTTGCTGTCAAAAGCATCTTTATGGCACAAAGGCTCTTCATTGCAAGCTGTAGCAAGGAGTGCAAACTCAAGAAAGTGACCATGCATCTGTCTATTCCCTGATCTTGTCCGGGCAGCAAGAGGTTGATCTTGTTTGCTGTCCCTCAATGAATCAAGAAGCCATCTGGGAACTTGCCTTTGCTGTCTATTGACAGCTCTTTCTTCAATCACTGCATCATGAATGGTGGGATCATTTTGTGCTGGAAGAGAAACCTGCAAATCAGCATGGGGTATTGGCTGATCATTGCTTGTTGGAGGGCCTACAAGAGGCTCATGTTCCTGGTCAAAGTCCCCCTCTGAGGAAGGCAGAGGTAACCAAGAGTCAAAGGCATCAAACATGTCAGCTTCTGGCTTAGCTTTGCAGTCCACAAGAGGAGAAGCCGAATGTTCAGCAAAGATTACATCTCTACTGACAATAATCTTCCAGTATTTGGTTGGTATAACCTATACCCTCTACTCTCCTGGCTGTAACCAATAAATATGCATTTGATTGCCTCGTCATCAAGCTTATGTCTCAGCTGAGATGGTACATGAACATATGCAAGAGACCCAAAAACTCTCATGTGTGAAAGTGAAGGCTTCCTGCCTTTCCATGCTTCAAAAGGTGTAACAGTCTTCAATGCCCTCGTAGGTGATCTATTCAGCACATAGTTGGCACACAGCACTGCATCAAGCCAAAATTTATTGGGCAAGGACTTGGCCTTAAGCATGCATCTGGCCATCTCCATAGTGGACCTGTTCTTCCTTTCAGGAACAGGATTATGCTGAGGAGTGTAAGGAGTAGTGCATGAGTGAACAATGCCCCGTGAAGACAAAAATGCACCAAACTCCTTTAACATATACTCTCCCCCCCTATTTGCGTTGAGGGTGACAAGCTTGCATCCTGATTCATTCTCAAACATATTCAGCCACTCTGAAAGCATGAGAACACTTCAGATTTGGCTTTTAAAGCATATACCCAGCAATATCTTGTGAAGTCATCAATGAGAGTCATGAAATATTTGTACCCCCCAATGGCATTTGCCCTCATTGGGCCACAGACATCACTGTGCACTAGCTGCAATTTCCTTTGTGAGAGTTTTGGACAATTCTTTTGAAAAGGAAACCGATGCATCTTACCCAAAAGACAACCCTCACACACATGTTTGGAAACTGTGTGAATTTGAGGTACATCATTTGCCATGTCCTGTGAATGTAACTTGGCAAGAGCTCTATAATTGAGATGACCCATTCTCTCATGCAAAAGATGAGTTTCAGCAAGCTGTAAATCTGAAATAGCAAATGCTTCAATAGAGAGTGCAGCTGAGTGATCATCAAGGTGATAAAGCCCCTTTTTCAAAGTGCCAGTGAGAACTATGGCATTGTCATCACGAAGATCATATACTAGGCATCTGTATCCATCAAAAATCACTCCCAAACCTGAAGTGGCAATTGCTGAAATTGACATCAAGTTGACTTCAATTCCAAGCACAAAAAGAACATTAGTCAAAGTGACAGGATTGCTTGAAATGGACGTCAGCTGCACATCTCCAATACCTTTTACAGCATAGGAGGCATTATTAGCACATGTGACAGTTCCCCCATGAGGTGCATTAGCTAAGGAATGAAACAACTGTCTGCAAGATGTGACATGCTTGGAAGCACCACTATCAAAATACCAAGACTGAGCATCATTAGCAGTAAAGAATGCATCAACTTGGGAGGGATCAAAGGAGCAATGGACAGCCCATGCCCAATCATCCTAGAGAGCATGTGCATGTGAGGCATCTACTGGCTCATGTTATTCAATTGCATGTGAGGCATTAACTATCAATCCTGCTTTCTTTTTCTCCGAAGCAATGTGCTTCCTGCGTTCTAAAATTTCATGCCCAGGCTTGCAATAATAGTTGCATCTTTTCTTCTTTGACTTATCTGCTGTATTTTTAGATGCATTGGAGGAATTGCCACTGTTAGGCCCATATTTAGGCTTGCCCATAGGCTTGGAAGCCTTGCCTCTTCCTGTCTGTTGTGAAGCAAATGCATGATCAGGAATAATAGCTTGTCTATTAGCACAACTTTGCTCTTCCTACAAAAGCAAAGTGACTAGCTCATCAAAAGAGTAGTGGTCTGGATTACCCATGGCCACTAATCGAAGGGTTGTAGCAAACCCTTGATATATATCTGGCAGTCGATTCAATGTGGTACTGACAAGCTGAGAATTTGGCACCACCTCATCAATATTGGCAAGTTGTTCCATGAGGTCCTTGACCTTTGTCAGGTATGCATCCATAGAGTCACCTTCATTCATACTGACTTCCTGCAATTGCCTTCTTAAATATGCAACACGTGCCTCATTGCGAATCTGATAAAGAGAATCCAATTTGTCCCAAGCATCCTTTGCTGTCCTGCAATACCGGATGTGTGGAATAATGATTCTCTTGCATGATAAAGCAATACATGAATGTGCATTTGCATCTCTGGCATCCCATCTTGATTGTTCTTGAGTTGGAGGAGCAGCAGCAGGGGTGCTAAAGGATAAGGCATCAAGAGGAGTACCCTCTGCAGAGGGACCAGCAGAAGGGGCAGCCACTGTAACATTGGCTGGCCTCAGATCAATCCCAAAAACAATATTCCAAAAATGCCTCGCAACAAGAATATGTTTCATGAGATAAGACCACATCGGATAGTTGGTGCCATCCAACTTATCATCTTCACAAAGAATGCCAAATAGATCATGATTGTTGCCAGCCATTGCAAATGGGATACCCTGAAAAGAAGAGACCTGTTAACACAAAAGCCTCAAGGCTATCACTGCAAAGAGCTGGCTGTCCAAAAATGACAGCGAATGTGTGCAAGTAAATGTTCCGCAAATTTCCAGCCCAAATCAAAGCGCAAATGTGACTGTGTCAGGCCATGTGCACTGCAAAAACAGCAAATCTGGCAAAAGCCCCAAATTTAATGAGGGCAAATATGCCAAAAAGAGGGCAAATAGAGAAAAGCCCCAAATTTTGCTGAGATTTTTGCAAATGTGACCCAATGTATTGCAATCTAACCCAATGTCCTGCAAATGTGACTTAATGTCCTGCAATCTGACCCAATGTATTGCAATCTAACCCAATGTACTACAATATAAACAAGAAATTGCATACCAAATCCCAAAACTCCAATATTCTTGCAAGAAATTGCAACCAAAGGAGGTGAAAAGAATTGAAAGCCCCAAATTTGCCAATGTCCTGCAAAAGCCCCAAATTGCAAATGTCTGTAGATACCACTGGTGGTAGATTCGCACGTGCGATTGTACAGAACACCCGGAGCAGGTACAAGCTACACAGTCAGTTGTTATGCAAGTACATGTGTACGGAATGCAGGTACAAGTTGCTGACGGCTGATCTGCATGTGAAACTGTATGGAAGAACGTACGCAACAAGTATGGAGCAGATGAACCTGTACGGAGCAAGTACGGTGCAAGTACACCTGTACAGATTCTGTATGGGGACCTATACGTCTGTGCGCACTATTGTAAGGGACTTTGTACTTGTGCAAGTATACATGTACGAAACAGGTACTGTGTGCAGGTACACCTGTACGGAACAGCTACTGTGCAAGCCCTGTTATACAACGCATGTACGACACATGTACTTTGTACGAGCGCAGGTACGGAAGAAGATGCAACGGGCATAACAACTAGGGTTGGGTGAAAGGACTCGAGATCTGTACGTGATCCGTATGGAAGTTCGTACGGACTGTACGGATGGAGCGCAACTGAGGCTATTGAAAGCTGTGAGCGACGCATAACAGGTCCAGTAGCGATCTGATACCACTGTAGGGGCGATGAGCAAAAGAGCAAGTACAAGAGTCGAAGGAGATAGATGGACCCTCATTTGACCGCTGGGCAGTTTGTGAGAGCCCTCTCTAGTCCACCAAGTGATTGGATCATCTCCAACGTCAAAATGAAAAGTACATAGTACTTGAAGGTAGACCCTAACTAAGTGTCCTAGGTGTCACATGAGACCAAATGTCCTATGTGGCATAAAAGGCACTAAAACACTAAGTGCCTATAACTATGCCTACAAGGCACATACCAGGGCCCATAGGGCATCACTAAAACCGGGAGAAGATGGCCTACAGGGGTGACTTGCAGATGCATGCTTACAGTGATTCAGATTGGGCTGGAGACTATGATACCAGGCAGTCCACTAGTGGTAATTGTTTCTTTTTGGGCAACGCTTGCATTTCTTGGCTAAGCAAGAAGCAATCTACAGTGGCTACTTCCTCATGTGAAGCTGAGAACAGGGCAGCTTTCACAACGACAGTTGAGTGTGTTTGGCTGCGACGTTTGTTCGCTGATCTTCGTCTCATATTGCAAGGTCCTTCTCCAATTCTCACTGATAGTCAGAGTGCTATAGCAGTGGCAAAGAATCCTGTGTTTCATGCTCGCACGAACCACATTGAGGTTCATTATCATTATGTCAAAGAGAAGTTGCGTGCAGGGGAGATCAGTATGATCTATGTGTCAACACATTGCAATGTTGCAGACATCTTCACCAAAGCACTTCCACATCATAAGTTTGAGGCATTTCGCAATGCCCTAAATTTATCTCCTTTTGCTGATTGATCACTACCTTATACACCACATTGGCACTGCAAAGGGTTTTAGAATTATTATTATATTCTAGGCAGTGGCCAATGTAATGTAATAAGTGTGTTAGGGGCACTTTTTCCTCTTAGAGGTTTTTTCCCCTAACCACAGTCTATATCTCTAACTACGGTTAGTACACCTTGGGAGTGAACTACGTTCAGCTCACTGTCCATCTTGCTATCTTGCATTTTCTCACACTTATCCCATGTGCACTAGGTGCTAGAGAGTGAGTGAGTAGCCTACATAAGGCTTGTACTTCACTTGTCTTGATATACTTGATGGATGAATGAAAGCCTTCTTCATGTCTTCATTTGAGCATTATTTTCTCACACCCTAACTCTCTCTCTCTCTCTCTCTCTCTCTCTCTCTCTCTCTCCTTTCACCATGTTTCTAACATGGTATCTAAGCCACCTTCCATAGCTGCCACATCATCTTTGCCCTAACCGTAACTCGTCACTCTAGCTCAAGCCTTTTTCTCTCTTGCAGCCGCCTCAGTTCCGCCTTCTTCCCTTGCAGCCCTTTGCACTCCTACCTGCCCACCTAGAACTCCATCAGCCCGGAAGCTTCGCCATCAGCTGCAAACATCAGCCCAGAGGCCTCACCATAAGCAACGATATAGATCATACGCTCTATCGTACAATCGTACGATTGACCGTACGACTCGCCGTACGATCTGTACCAGTCGTCACTGCATCTGCCCGTACTATGTCATACAGCCATGCTGTCCCACCGTACACTCTTGGCCAACTGTCCGTACAGCGCTGTACCAATCTTGCACTACCACCTCGTTTCTGCTACGCCACCGTACGGGTACGGATACAATAGCCCGTTAATTTGCCGTACTTCCATACTGTACCCTACACGGACGAAATATTGCTGTACCACCGTACGGATCTACAGTACGATTGTACGACCAGCCCTCTAATTTACCCGTCGTACGACTTGCCCATACAGTTCACGCTTTGGAGCTGCTGCTGCTCACGACGTTTTGGAGGTGCTGGCTTCGCCTCTACTCCAGCCCACGACTTGCTCCATGCAGATTTCGGACCTCTGTAACTGCCCTGAAACCCTAAAAGTCAATTTTTGCAATATCTGCTCAGATCTTCCAAAATTTTTAGGGCTTTTATGATTTGAGGGCTCCTAATTTTGCAAGAACACTCTCCTACAAAAAATTTTGAAAAGCCCCAAAATTTCCCAAACCCTAATTTTCTGCTAAACCCTAATTTTTAAAATTTAGGGCATTTCTCTTTTTTGCATCCCCTGAGCTGTACTAAAGTCTCTTGCATGTAGACATTTGAGGATTTCTCAAAATTCATGTAATTTCATTACTGTCTTGTACATTCATTTGGGGCATTTTGCCTCCTTTGGGCATAATTTCTCAAATCTGAAGATCTTCTTCGCATTCAGTGACTCTCCGATCGGCACATTGAGAGTCATGACATGATCTCCCTTGGTAGCTTCTCCTATGGACTTCATCAACACATCATTCGAGGGCATCCTCGCCTAGTTCTTCACCGACATACCTCTTCGCATCTTATTGAAAAGCATGGCAGTTTTCCAGTGGCTTCCCGAAACAGAGTATAGTTTCCAACAAATCAAGCAAGCACTCATTACCACACAGTTATGGCTATTGCTGACCCAAACCTTCCATTTGAGGTCATGACTGACGCTTCCGACATCGCTACAGCAGCAGTCTTGATGCAAGAAGACAGAGTTATTGCTTTTGACAGCCATAAACATTCCAATCCAAACCAAATACCCGGCTTATGATAAGGAGTTTCTTGCCATTGTACATGCTTACCGCTCTTGGAAACATTATCTCATGGGAGCCAACTCGGTGGTAAAGACAAATCATCACTCTCTAAAGTATATCTTTACTCAGCCAGTAATGAACGCTCGTCAAGCACACTGGGTTGAGTTTCTGGCCAACTTTCACATGACCATTGAGTACATTCCAGGACTACGCAATGTAGTTGCAGATGCTCTCAGCAGGTTAACTCTAGCATCAGCTATGCCATATGGTAATCTCTACATTATCTGTGGATGTTCCGAATTCGTTCAAAGCATAGTTTCTAGAAACGCCGTTTCGGCCTGGGCGAAACGCCGAAACGTTTCGGAAACGTTTCCGTCCCCGGAAACGGCGTTTCCGTTTTTCTATTTTTTCTAGGGTTTCTATAACCATGGAGGAGACACGTGACTCCTCCATGGATGATCTTGATGAGTGATTTTTGGAGCACTTAGGTCTAGGATTTTGTCATGTCAGGCTCCAGCATTGAGCAGCTGCTGCCAGCCACATGGATATTTTTTTATCATGTTTTGTATTTACTATAGTCTATTACATATGGATTATGGATGATGGATCTTGTTTTGTATTGACTCTTTTGAGGCTTGAGCCTTGAGCCTACAGTTGTCATTTCTGAATTTTGATCTATCATTTGAGTCTTTGACACTGAAATTTGAATGATTGATGTGATAAATCATAGATTTATATTGAACCTGAGCAAAGATGTATTTACTATTTTTCAAGCTTTTGTAATGTTTTTATTAATTATATATGTATGTATTAAACCCTAAAACTGAAACTCCGTTTCCCCGTTTCCTCCCAGAGGCCGAAACTCCGAAACGTTGTTTCCCGCCGTGCTCCGCACCCCCGTTTCCGAAACGCGTGGAAACTATGGTTCAAAGGGAAGTATCTCAATGATAAAGACTTCGGCACAGCAGTACAAGTTCTTTCGAAAGATCAATCTTGTACTTCCGAACAGAAGATCTTCTCATCTTATTCTTATACGGACAACCTTTTGTATTATCAAGATCGTGTCTGTGTACCACATGACAAGGATGTTCGATGTCTTTTGTTAAAAGAGCATCATG
The DNA here is from genome assembly GCF_047967505.1 of Dipteris shenzhenensis. NCBI lineage: Eukaryota > Viridiplantae > Streptophyta > Polypodiopsida > Gleicheniales > Dipteridaceae > Dipteris > Dipteris shenzhenensis. The sequence goes on along the minus strand of NC_141612.1, from coordinate 11,302,101 downwards.
TAGTTCCTTATGCTGCACATCCAGGCATCAACAAGACTTACAGGTTACTCAGTGCAACATACTACTGGCCTCATATGAAAAGCGACGTCATCAAAATGGTTATGTCTACTTATCTTGTCAACAAATGAAAGCAAGCCGACAACTTCCAGTAGGACTTCTTCAGCCTCTTCCATGGATTTTATTACAACACTACCACAATCATCCAGAGGTAACACTCAAATTATGGTAATTGGTGATCGATTGTCCAAAATGGCACACTTTGTCGCTTGCAAAAGTAGTGCACAGGCTCCGGACATCGCCAAACTCTTCACACAACATATCTTCCGACACCATGGATTGCCCAAGAACATCATCTCCGACAGAGATCCTAAGTTTACCAGTCACTTTTGGATTTCTCTATTCAAATCTTTGGGAACAACTCTACTGTTCAGTTCAGCCTACCACCTAGAATCAGATGGCCGGACTAAAAGAGTCAACCAAGTTCTGGAAGAAATGCTCCAACATTATATACAGTCACGCTTAGCAGCTTGGGAAGAGTATTTGCCACTCCTCGAGTTGCTTATAATAACTCTTTCCATAGTGCCATCAACATGACTCCATTCCAAGCAGCTTATGGACACACTCCAATTGTACCAACGAATTTTGTACTTCAACATCGAGTGGCCCTAGCTGATCAATTGGTTCAAGAAATGCAAGATATTTTACTCCAAGTCAAGGATCAAATGCAAAAAGTGCAAGGGCAGTATCAACGATCCGCCAACAAACGTAGATGTCACTTTGAATTTGAAACTGGTGACATGGTGCTGTTATTTGTAGCCCCACATCGCTACAAGACGATCAAGTCTGTGTTTCCTAAGTTGCGACCAAGATACTATGGACCTTTCCGGATCATCAAGAAAAAATCACCTTTAAGTTACAAATTGGAATTACCACCATCATGGGGTAAAATCCATCCGACATTTCATATTTCTTGGTTCAAGACATATATTCCTAGTAATGAAGCACTTCCTCCTGCAGGTGACTATGTCCCAAAAATCGAAGACGATTATGTTCTCCTTATTCCTGAGCGTATCTTGGACCATCGACAACAGCAAGAGACTCGACATCAACTTATCAAGGAATTCCTTGTTCTTTGGCAAGATCTGGACGACTCCGATGCTACTTGGCAATCTGATGAAGACTTACAGTAGTACCCTGACATATTACAGCAATATTTTCAGAATTTACCATTATATTTTCTACACCAGTTCATTATCTCCACCAGGGTCTTATTTTGAGTGGGAGGGGATGTCACGATCTGTGACATATTCCTTTCTCTATACCTTCTTATAAATGGTTTGATGAATGGACACTTGTGGAAGGGTATGCCCTTTCGACGGGACACTTCCTATGAGGCACAACCCTTCACAAGAGACATTCTATTGAAGAGACACTACCATTGTAATGTACCCTCTCATCAAGGGTCACACCCTTCACAAGGGGTGCACACCTCTTCATGCACATACACTTTGTACACACCTTTTCATGTGTGACTCTTCACTCTCTATATAAGAGAGGCCCAACTGTATGGATGACACACTACAGACACTCAAGCAATACAAATATTCCTTGTTCTCTGCTATTTCAGTCTCCTTTCTATTCCTTAGCACATTTCTAAATATAGTAAATCTAGGATTTCTTACACTGTTTGGATGTTATGACCAAGCAGATCTAGAGGGGGTCTCCTAGTGTTCTGTTGCAACTATTTTATGATGTTGCTGGAGATCTGGATGAGTCAATAGATTCCCAATGCGGGAGCACAGACACAGTTGATTGATCCTTGTGAGCTGTTATCTGCCCGTTGGCATTAGAGCACTGAAGTTCATCGATATGGTGACAGTGTACCAGTTTGGACTTGAGGGGGGGCTTCAGAGGGGGCTATCTAGCTCGGTGATACAGGTGCCCACGTAGAGGAGCAAACCTTGCACCAGAGGCAGTTCTAGTCGGATTATTGTTCCAGTACCAGCAATTGGATTGTTGTACCAAATGCCCAATGTACCAGTACCAGTACCTAGCACCTGTGGCCTACGAACAACAATTCCAGGTTTTTAGTGGTCGTGCTCAGGCGGATCGCGCCAAGAGGGGGCTTCTTCGACAGGACCTGTGGCAGTCTTCAGCGGTGGAGTATCACACGATGGATTCCTCCAGTTGTTCCAGTGGCACACCTTGCTCCCTGGCATCTCTGTTCCATCCAGGAGCTGAGAGGGGGTGTTAGAGGTCAACATCTCCTGATGTCACCTAGAGAGAGAGGGCCTTGCTTATGGGTGCGCCCGCCTAGTGAGAGGCTAGGGTAGATGAGTGAGCGCCTTTGCTGTGGGTGTGCCCGCCCCCTTGAAGATAGGTGTTCATCCCGTGTTGGCCCGTACTCATGCCATAGTGGATGGCTGTGGAGGCCTTGTATACAGCTTCCTATGTGGCACATGCTTGGGCAGAGGGAATCGGCTCCCATATCTGCTGTAGGGCTGACTGCCAACCCTGTTTATAGGGCAGCAGAGGTCAGCCATAGGCCCCATGCTAGTCGGTTGGAGTGCAAAGGGCCCCTCCCTATAGGGCCTGGTCAGTGTCATGTGCACGGATTGGTATCTGACGTGTACTGGGTACACAAGACTAGCTCAGGTAGCCTGGGGAGGCTTAGAGTTAGGCAGGCTTGATTCTCGGGTTGAGAGGCAAGGGTACGAACTAGTTGGAGGTCTTCACTATTTTTGGCGCATTGGGCCCGAGTCTATATAAGGGGCCCAGAGGTTCAGTTCTCAGAGAGCCGATAGGAGCAAGTCTCGTTCCAAGGTGCTAGGTCTGATCCTGGATTGAGTCGCGGACGCGCGCCCGCATCATAGCGCAGCCCAAGGCCCAGCAACAGATCCCAGGCTTCACAGCGCCACCTAGTGGTATGGGACACCACGTTGGTTAGGATCTGGTTGGGAATTCATGCCAGTAGCTCAGCTCGTGGCTCGGAGAGGACATCTCTTGATTCGGGATCCCATCCCGTAGATGTCATGGGTCACCAACATTGGTTTTTCATAACCATGTTGGGCATCGATAGTCGAAACAAGAAGAAACTTGATAGGACTCTAATACATGATGGCATAAATCCAGGATATCTGGAAATATTCATTGGTTGCAGACCTTGCCAAAGGAAGGACGGGTTGAAACAGACCCTCAGAGCATGGTGCCTGGAAGACTCCAGGTTGTTCACTCATTATGAGGGGGACAACTGGAAGATCGTGACGGCTGGATTGCTCGAGTTCAGAGGCGGGAATGTGACTGAAGGAGGTGGTACCAGGAGGTGCTACCAGAGATGGACCTATGTATCAGGATGGTGTGCGGAAGTGGAACCAGACCTGGTGGAGCAGGAGCCACTGGATGAAAAGCCAGGAAAAGATTTCGACATCGAAGAGTTCCAGAGGACTACGACCAGGGAGTTACTGGAGCATCTTCATCGACGTGTTGGCATTCGGCTGAGATGTGTCGGTGAGAGGGGGTGTTGGAAAGGTCACCTCCCCATCTGTAAGCCCCCATATGAGGAGAGCATGGGGGGGGTGAACCTAAGCACAAAAGCATGGTACCCAGGTGCTAGTGAAGGGCCTGGCAAAGGCAGCTCAAGGCGCCTTCATGGCAGGATGCAGTCACGATATAGGCGACCCGGATGGCAAGGGTTGCAGGCAGGATCTCGACCTGCAGCAAGCCCTGGACAAGGCGCAATGACAGCAGGCCAGCACAGCAGGCTGGAACAGGCCTCACATGGAGGCAAACAGTGGCGCAGGGCCACGTGGCAAGGCGGGGGAGCAGAGGCTGGGCTGGACCCTGTATATATAGGGCATCTGCCCTTGAAAGGTGGGCCAAGGGCCCTTGTAATGAGAGCCCCAAAAGGGCAGCCCACAGTCCCATAAATGGGGAGCTGTGGGGTCGGTTTTGGTCAGCCAGGGGCAGGGGGCTGAACCGACCAGCAGTCGGCCCTTTCTAGGGCTGCTGGGTCGGTTGGCTGGCCAGGCCCTTGGGGGCCTATATAAAGAGGGCATTCAGGCCTCATAACTTATCATCTGGAGCAGCAATTCCACCAGCAGAAGGAGCAGCAGCAGGTCTACCTTTGGGCCTATAGTCAAGAGGAGAAGAAGTACCTTGTGCTGCAGACTTAGCTTGCAGGAGGCTGCCCACCTAGGCTGGTTTCCAGACAGCAAGGTGGAGAGGATCATTCTGGACGGAAAGTCTACAGAAGCTCGAGGTGGAGCACGCGGGCTCGAGTCTAGAGATAGCCAGCAGATAGGAGAAGGACTTTGTGGTAAGATTAGAGGACCACACCATTGGTGGGACTCTGGATCTGTCTCTTTTGTATTGTGTCCATAGTTGTGGACGGAAATATATATTTTGGTGGTTTCTCTATCTGGTTGGTTCATTGTCTATTGATGAGTCTGCACACCTATTGTATGCACATAAGTAAAGAAGTCTGTGATTCCACACCCACACCGCACACTGTGTGAGCTCCTGGGCATTACTATAAGTCTTCCGCTACGTGTACCCTCTGTTGGGTATTTTCTAACATGATTGTCCTAAGCGCAAGAACCAGAAGCAAGCGCCAGGACCGAAGCTCCATGCATGTCCAGGTACCAAAGCTAAGGGAGCTAATCAAGTTTCAATGACAGGTATTTTTGTAAATGTCATTACCTGCCCACTTTCTTGTAATTGCACTTTTTATTTGGTTCCCATGACCTTTTCCGAGTTTATGGAGAAGTTAGGGACCAAAGAGTTCACATTCTCTTTGACCCGGGCAGCTCTCACAACTTTGTTAATTACAAACTTGTGCAGAAGATGGGGCTGTCCACGATACCTAGCGATCACACCTACGAGGTGCAGCTTCCAGCTAGGAAGCAATTTTTGGATCACAAGATTGAAGCGCTTTCTATCCGGATTAAAGACTACACAGCGGCTCTTACGCTATGTCATGCACTTGGAGCATGTGGACTTGTTAATCGGAATAGAGTGGTTAAAAACCCACGATATTCGGATTGGATGGAAGGAACATACCCTTTCTTTATTAGATAAGGACACCCAATTTTGTATTCAGTGTGATAATATTCCCTTTGCTCAGGGACATATTGTATCTGCGATGCAGCTTCGGAATATATTAAACACTTCTCATTATGATGCGTATCAATGTGTTTTGATTCCGCTTTCTTTATTTGTTGTCTCTGTTAATAACAAGAATGATTAAGTGTGTTTGAACACCGTGAATTGAGAACGTTGTTGGATGATTTCATTGATGTATTCCCTGCTCAATTGCCGGAAGGTTTACCTCCAGAACGGGCGGTAGACCATCGCATAGATTGAGTACCTGGGGCTCAACCTATTAGTGTTCCACCTTATAAGATGAGCTAGCTTGAGGAGGATGAGTTAGCTTCACAGCTACACGATTATCTGAATATGGGCTATATCCGCCCAAGTAAATCACCTTGGGGAGCACTTGTCCTCTTAAGAAAGAAGAAAGATAATTCGTGGAGAATGTGTATGGATTATAAACGATTGAATAAAGTGACAATTAAGAATCGATACCCTCTTCCTCTTTCCGATGATTTGATAGACCGTTTGACCGAAGCGAAGTATTTAACTAAGATTGATTTGCGTACAGGTTATCACCAAATCCGTATCTATGCTAAACACATAGATAGAACTGCATTCCGAACTAGGTATGGCCACTACGAGTTTCTCGTATTACCTTTTGGTTTGACCAATGCTCCTGCCACCTTCCAGCAAATGATGAACGATTTGTTCCGAGATTTTCTCGGCAAATTCGTTGTCGTGTTCTTAGATGACATCTTGGTATATAGTCGAACGCTGGAGGATCACATTAGACACCTCCGGATTGTCTTAGTTATCCTAAGACAGCATAAGCTCTATGCCAAGATGAGTAAATGTGACTTCTTTATGAAGGAGATCATTTACTTAGGACACAAGATTTCTTCTGAAGGTATTAGCATTGATCCGGATCGTATCCAGAAGGTTTTAGAATGGCCTATCCCTCAGACTGTGAAACAATTTCGTTCTTTCCTAGGATTCACAATATTTCTACGGAAGTCTGTGCGTGATTATTCACACATCACGGCACCCCTGACAAACATATTGAAAGGTCGTGGACGCAGGTCTACCCAGCCGATCTCTTGGAATGATGCATTGAACAAGGCTTGTGAAACCTTGAAGTTAACTATCAAGGAAGCACCCGTTCTTGCATTACCCGATCCTACCCGGCCTTATGTTTTAGAGGCCGATGCGAGTGATTTTGCGATTGGGACAGCTTTATTCCAAGAGGGCAGACCTGTAGCTTTTGAGAGTAAGAAGCTAGACGACACCCAATATCGTTGGCCCACACTAGAAAATAACTTTATGCAATTGTGTATGCTCTAAAAGTTTGAAGACACTACTTGTAGGGTTTGAAGTTTCTTGTATTGACCGATCACCAGTCAATCAAGTATGTGTGTGATGGGTTTGAATTAAGGGGACGGAAGGCTAGATGGACAGAGTTAATGCAAGATTTTGATTTTGAAATACGTTATCGAAAGGGTTCGCTAAATAGTGTAGCGAATGCCTTAAGTCGAGTCAAGTTTGTAAATGCAATGTCATTTACGAAAATATCCTCATACCTATTTCAATCCTTGAGAGGGCTTTGCGCAACTAATAGTCATTTCAGTTCTTATTGGTAGAAAGTCTAGGATGGCAGCTCCATGGTTGACCACGACTCAGGGATTGTGCCACCTACGGTACAGGCGGCAGGAGGTTAGTGGATGATTAGGAACGGCTTGCTGTTCCGGAATGGAAAGATGTGTGTGCCAGATGTTTCGGATCTTCGATCCAAGATTCTCTGGGAGTGTCATGATGCTCCTAGTGCTGGACATCCAGGTATACATCGGACTCTGTCTCTTGTGAAGGATACCTTTTATTGGCCTAAGATGCGTGCATTTATTGAAAACTATGTGGTAGGTTGCCGGGTTTGTCAGGTTACGAAGGCAAAATGCCTTAGAAGCGCAGGTTTATTACAGCCATTGCAAATCCCGGGTAATAAATGGGAAAGTATTTCCATGGATTTTATTACCAGTTTGCCAAGAAGGTGCAAGGATCATGACTCCATTTAGGTCATAGTGGACCGTCTGACGAAAATGGCTAGATTCTTACCTACTAGAACAACCATCTCAGCTGTTCAGTTGGCTCACGAGTTTGTGGACCACTTGTTTAAGCTGTATGGTTTGCCCTCTGACATAGTCAGTGACAGGGACTCGAAGTTTACAAGTAACTTTTGGACACTTGTTTTTGAGAAGTTAGAAACTACTCTAAGTATGAGTTCCTCAAATCATGCACAATCTGATGGCAGTACAGAGAAGGTCAACCAATTGATATGCTTCGGGCATATGTTTCTAAGAGACAGTCTTCATGGGAAGATTATCTACCTATGATAGAATTTGCTTATAACAGTGCCAAGCATTCGAGTACTAGTTACAGTCCTTTTATGCTTATGTACGGGTTTCAACCTAAGTCACCAGTTATGGTTGGGTTAAAGGGAATCCAAAACGATGCTGCAAAGACCTTCTTGCAAGACATGCAAGAAATGTTGCAATTTGCCAAGGAGTCTATTAGAAGTGCCCAAGATCGGGACAGATTTTATGCTAATAGACATCGTTCACCTAGAGAGTTCTCTGAAGGAACGATGGTATATTTGCATATTCCAAAGGAATCCAAGAGCCTAAGTACTGGTTTGGTTCCGAAGTTATCCCCCAGATACTGTGGTCCGTTCAAGGTTATTAAAAGAATTGGCCCAGTTGCATATAAACTAGAATTGCCTCCTGATGTTAAAGTACATCCAGTATTTCATGTCAGTAGACTGAAAGAGTTACTAGGTGCGGATGATCAACTTGTTTCTCCTCAAGAAATAATAGAAGTTACTGATTTGACTTTTATTCCACACGAACCTGAGTGTATTCTTGAATTTCGTGAACGACATATTCGTAATAGAACTATCACGGAATACAAGATCAAGTGGAAGGATCGTGTTGAGGAGGATGCAACATGGGAGACATTACAGAACCTCCAGAGGACATTCCCGGGTTTTTTAGCAAACTCAGGAGTGAGTTCTTAGAGGAGGGGAAGTATGTCATGTGCACGGATTGGTATCTGACGTGTACTGGGTACACAAGACTAGCTCAGGTAGCCTGGGGAGGCTTAGAGTTAGGCAGGCTTGATTCTCGGGTTGAGTGGCAAGGGTACGAACTAGTTAGAGGTCTTCGCTATTTTTGGCACATTGGGCCCGAGGGGCCCACGAGGTTCAGCTCTCAGAAAGCCGATGGGAGCAAGTCTCGTTCCCAGGTGCTAGGTCTGATCCTGGATTGAGTCGCGAACGCGCGCCCGCATCATAGCGTAGCCCAAGGCCCAGCAGCAGATCCCAAGCTTCACAGCACCACCTGGTGGTATGGGACACCAGGCTGGTTAGGATCTGGTTGGGAGTTCATGTCAGTAGCTCAGCTCATGGCTCGGAGGGGACATCTCCTGATTCGGGATCACATCCCGTAGATGTCATGGTTGGGTGGTGAGCAGCATGCTCAGTTTTTCCACGTTTGGAGTGTTCTTGTGTTTGCTTGCAGGTCAGAGGTTTCAAGAGTGCTGGGGTCATGTCAGTCAGCCCCTTTTGTAGGACTGTAGGGGTCAGCCCCTAGGGTTGTGGGTCGGCCCACAAGAGCAGGCTGGTCGGCTCTGCTACATGCTGGCCGACTAGGGGCTGGGGGGCTATATATAGGCCCCCCCCAGTGTAGCACTTCAGGAGCAGGGGTGTGGAGAGTCCATCCACTCCTTGGCCTCCAGTTGTGGTGGGTGTTGAGCTGTCTGGTGGAGCTCTCGAACAGCCTCTTTTGTCCAGATGTTTTCCCCCAGCTGTAGCGGGGTTTTCTCCAGAGATCACTTGCAGTTCTCTTGAGCCTCTCTCTTCTTTCTCTCGTTCTCAGTGTGGTGTGTGTGTGAGAGGCGTGCTCTCTCTCTCTCTCTCTCTCTCTCTCTCTCTCTCTCTCTCTCTCCCCAGTTCATTTCCGCTGCACTTCTCACATATCGCCCCCTTAAAATCTTGTTCCAATCTAACTTTCCATTAGGGAGAAGGGGGGGTCCCTGCTTTAAGGGTTTTAAAGGTACATTCACAAGGGGAGAAGAGGCAGGGGGGGGGGAGATAAGGAGAGTTTTCCGTCTTGGCCCAAAAATTTAGTTCTTCATTTTACAATCTTCAAAAATGTTTTATGCTCTTCTACTACAACTTAAGCAATTCAAACAGGATTTCAGAAGGTTGCCTTGTTTTGAGCCTCATTACAATACTTGACTTTGAATTAAACTTCGAGAGTAGTCAAGCCATCTCATTGGTCTATGGTCAAGATGGAGTTTTGATAAGAAAGGCTTCCATGAAAATTGTGGGATTCAGCTTAGCATGCAATAATCGGACGTTTGGAGTAGGCGATGCATCTGTCTGGGACCTGTCGAGATCATTAAGTTTACCCTTGTTCTGTGGCTGCTATATGTAAAATTTATGTTCATGATGAACAAAAACGTCAAAAAGATATCAAAGACGGCCTCCTCATGCTCTCCCACGCAACGGAAATAGTTAAAGTTTCTTCTGAGCTTCTTTGTATGTTTAAGACTCACAGCCCCAACATACAAGGAGGGGGCGCCTACGTTCCATAATATGTGCAACATGTGATGTTTCGCAACCAACAGAACTCGCAAGCTAGAGCCCAAGGAAGAGTAAGTACCTGCTTTACGGAAAATAGTAAGAAAAAAAGAGGATCGATAAAAATCGCAAGCAAACAAGAAATCACGAAGAACTGATTCCATCTTTGGACAAATCGTGTGTGCGGATTTAAAACAGCTCCAAGCCAATCCTTGCTCCATCCATGAAGTCTAGATTGAACATTCCTAGCCCCACCAAAAAGAGCATTGCGAACCTGGTTGTCAAACAAGAGAACAGTAGCGTCATTCCTGCTATGTAGATATATTCATGAAGTTCGGCCTCCTAGAATGTCGTTCGCTTTTTGTCATCATTCATAATTCACACACGAATCCTTTTCGCGATGGTGTGGAGTAACGCGCTGTCACGTCAATTCAACCAAAATGCGAGTCAACGAATATCGGCATACCGAAGACGTGTGATTAGGCGCAGAGGCAGGGTTGTTGAAATAGGTGTGGCACGTGGTGCAGTAAGGGTCGTCGCATCTTCCAAGGGGTCCCGACCTCAACACGTGCTCAGTACGGTGGATAGGAGCGTTCGGTTCTGTGTAGCCTTCCTCTGGACCAGTTTGGATGGGAATAGACACCGAGAAACGATGAGATGTTTGCCACACATCATGATCGAGCTTCTCTTGTGTCTGAAGCAGCCCAGGATCGTGATCAAAGTCATCGTCCACCGCAGACATGGTTCCGGAACTCCGAAACTGCTACCTGTTGACTGAATTAGCTCAGATACGGCATCGTTAAAGACAAGCCCCGTTACTCGCCGCGCAACAACAACGCTTCGATTCGAATTCCGGAAGCAAAGCGCACAATCCGATGGATAAAAAACGAGACGGAGGCAAAGGCTGGGGCTGGAGCGAAGGCGGCGGAGAGTGTCTGCTGCAAAAGAGCCGAGGTGTGAGATGTTAGCTGGAACTGTGGTGCGGAAGGCAATGTGGAGGGGAATGTGGAGAAATGATGGATGGCGAAAGGTGAAGGGGGTAAGAGGGAAAAGCTATGGTTCGAGGAAGCAGGGGGAGGTGATGGCGAGGGATGAAATGGAGAGCGAGAGGTGAAATGGTGAGATTTTGCAAGCTGATGAAGCCTGTGCTTGGAAGAAGAAGAAGAAGCAGAAGCAGAAACAGCAGCAATTGAATTGATTTGGGAAGAAGAAGAAGGAGGAGGAGGAGGAAGGAAGATAGTTCCCAGGAAAATAAAGACCCCCAGTCCTTTCTCAGAATCTTCCTCCCCAGAATCATTCCCCTTGACCCCTCTTTTATTACTTGGCCAGCAGTAGAGCATTTTATGAAACTCTAAAATCCTAGAAGGGCCATGTGTCAGATTCCAAGCCGTTAGATCAACTGGCCTATTATTAGCTAAGTGCAATATACTTAGCAGACCAAGCATTCTAGTTACCTTTGACCAGAAATCAAACGCTCCACTTCACCATGGGTTCGCACCTCTCGCCCCCAGGCACAGAGATGAAAATAGGATAATGGCGTATGGTTCACACTCGGCCGCATAGACCGCTTTATATAACTGTGTCGATGACAGCTTGTGATTGGTAGCGTGAACAGAAAGCTTTGTGTGGGACGGCCGTCAAGGGTTCAAATCCTAACTTGATCAATCCGCGCCCAAAAAAATTCAGTCGCTCACTCCATGGGCGGCCTCTATGCAGGGGACATCTTTTGATTTGTGAGACATCCGCAAGCCCGAGTTTTTCATTGGGCCATAATGGACAACGAAACTTTTTTTCAATTTTGCAACATGGGCAACCGGGTGGTGTGAACCTGCCCTCAGAGGCAAGATGGGTTCACACTGACATCAAGCTCAACATCAGGCTGGGTCCGCATGACCAACTCCTCTCCTTGGCCGTCGCTGTGTGGTGTTCAAACAAGGCGGGACATTAGACAACGAAAATGGCGTTCCCTAGGCCGATTCTTGGGCTATAAATCTTAGCATTTTGACTAGAGGGCAATTGTGCCTTTCTCAACATCCTCCTCGCAAAGAACTACTTCCACGTCCCTTCTTACCTCTGACAAGAAATCAAGGTCCATTCAAACGAGCAGCCTCTTCTAAAAGGGCTGCCATCCTTCTGTAATGTTCAAATAAGGCAATTTTAGGGGTCATTTACAAGCTCTTCATCCTCCTCCTCGTACTACTACCCACCTAACAAACGACTTGTTTTTTGCTATTGTCTTGCTCCTATAGAGGCTACCCCTCTTTTGCAAGTCATCTTGGAGCTCACTAGCTCGATTTGAAGCTACAACAAGACAAAAATAGCCTGCTAAACAATTGCTCCCCTTGCTTGGGCTAGAAATTCAAAGTTTGGAGCTATCCAAACTTTACTTTACACAGTCTACTCCAAAACAATCCCAAATGTGCTAACTTGACTTGCTACTGCCCTTCTACATTTGACAAATCATTCAACATTAAATTTTTGGAGTTATTGGTACTATGTTCTTAATCCCTTGATCTCCTTTGTTCATTGTTGGCCAAAGGGTTTATTATTTGCAGGTATGAATAGGTACCCCCAGATTGAATTTGGGTATGATTAGGCAGTCAATATTATTTGCAGTGGGTATGATTAGGCAGTCCATATTTGAGGGCTTCGTTGGGCACTTTGGAATCAATTTTGCAATCAATGTTTAGGCAAGAGACAATGCAAATAGTTGCATCTCATTGGTGTCACAATGGTAGGAATTGATGTATTTGGCATGCTTGCAGCAAAGGATAATTGTGATGGGACGAACTACTCGTTTGTGGTCATACATGATGCACTATATGCTTGTTGCTAAAGCAGTGTGGGGTGTAGTGAGTGGTGATGAGCTTAGGCTAGCTTCTCCTTCCACTATCACTACCACCTCTTGAGGTGTAGCTACTACTCATGGGTTAGGATCTTCTGTTGCTATAGGAGAATCCATGTCACTAAAACATGTAGTTGCACCTATTGCATTGCTTACTCAAGATTAGGAGAGATGCCATGGATGTGATGCTAATGCACATACGAAGCCTTGGATGCTAATGCACATGCTTTGATTGCATTGTTCTAAGGCTTCGTATGTGCATTAGCATCACATCCATGGTGCACATGCTTACATCATACCTTACATGATACATCCATTCATGCAAGATAGCCAAGGAGGCTTGGGACACACTTGCTAGATTGTATCATGGGTGCAAAGAGTCACGCGTTGCTTTTTTTAGAAGGCAATTAGAAAATATCAATATCTTAGAGGGAGACAATGTGGATGAGTTCCTCAATGATTTGAACAACCTTAAGGATCAATCAGCCAATATGGATGAGTTTTTTGTAGAGCTACATTGGTGCCCATGCTTCTTAATGATATGCTAAATTCATATCGAGGCTTTTGCCATGACCACAAAAATGTTTATGTATATGGCTGGAATTCACAATGAATTCATGTTTGATGAGCTTCCCAATTTACTCCTACAAGAGGTGTAACCTAGGTAGAACCAAAGAGGTTTGATGGCTATACATCAAGCCTTCTTTGAAGGCCATTACGGCAAAGGGAAACCCTATGGGGGTAATAGATATTTCCGCTAGCACCTCTGGCAAGGATGCCGAGAAGGGGAGAGAAAAAGAAAAAAGTCAAATGAAATTATTGCAAGAAGCTTGGACATTATATCCACGAATGGAGGAAGAGAATTGAGAAATAAAAGAAGAAGGATGTAGGCATGGCAGTGACTAATACTACGAAATCTAGCGGGGAGAAGAAGGAATTTGCAAAGTATACACACACTCATGCATATGATGAGGATTGGGCTAGTATTGGTTTTTGTTTAAATCTAGCATCGGTGTCTTATGTTCTTCTTTTGGTTTTACTTTCCCATTCGGCTTGGAGGAATGTTAGAAACGAATCCTTCATGGGGGGCTTTCCATGGTCCAAGGCACTAAGGTTATTTGTGATTGGTCCTTGGACATGAACATTCACATGGGCTAGAAGTATGAAGATCCCCTATGCCATGCATTGGTCAGACGTGTCTTGCATCATACAAAACCTCAAAAATCCAAGTCATCCTTCAACTGTAAAACCCTAATAGTTTCGGTACACCTGGGGGATAGACTTGTTGCAAGCAAAATTGCCTTCTTGTCTTCTTCTTCAACTCTAGAGCCAATTACATGTACTTGTTTAATAGTGCTTGCATCTAATTAAGAAAGGTGCCTCAGCTCTCAATTTCACCCTTTGGAGGCTAAACAACTCTTACTCCAGAGTAGCTTTGATGCTTCATTTTGACACCAGATGGTGTTACAAAGATTGCCCAATTTTTAGCTGCGATCTTTGTAGAATCAAGATGGTAGAAGTAGTCGATCCCCAGTGCATGATCCAGCAATTTGATTGCTCTCTTATTTTTATACTCCCATACCACAACTTAGTCCACTCCTTCATCATTCCTGGGCCTTATATCAGTGTTAGTGACCAGCTCTCAAAGTCCCCTTTGCAAAAAATATAGCCGAGTCACCAGTTGCTAAGAAGGACATTTTGACCGTTGTTTGAACTTCAAGAGAGTCCCCTCCACCTTCTCCTTCTTCCAAGTATCCATAGCTTCAGTAGCAAAATACTCCTTCAAATAGTCTTGGACAAAAGATTTTCAGAGATCTCATTCACTCAAACAACTGAGTCGATCCTTTCAACTCTCATAAAGCCTCAGCAACAAGTATTCTAAAAACATTCAAAGAATTTCAAGGATGCTCATGGACAACTTTAGACCAAACCTCTCATATCTCCCTCAACTTGGCTCTTATACCAAATGAGGAATTCTTAACTGTCAAAGGTATAAAATCCTCTCAAACATGAAAAGTAAAAAGATGACTGACATAATACTCACATAAAATATAAATTGCAACAATTTAGATACTCACAATATGTTCAAATCAAAAATCAAATGCTAGAAGAGGATTGTCACACATCCAATACTAAAAACAATGCTCTATTGATTTGGACTAACAGAGAAAAGACCTTTCACAATTGTAGCCTCGGCTATATGGGCTTGTTGGCTTTATAAGAAAGACTCACAGCTAACAACACTAAAATCAACTTAGCTTGCTTTGCAACAAAGACCTTGCTCATGAGTCTCACGCACATACTAAGAACTACCCGGGCCTATGTAGGCCAAAAAGGAAGGAGAAACATGCCGCTCTTGCAAACTTGTAAGAGCCAATACCACTACCATGTTGGAATCATCACTATAAGTGCGGCCTTGATGAAGTCACATAATTAAGTTTGATTAGTTGTCCAAAACCCATGCCATGCAACACACATCTGGCCAATGCATGGCCTCTAGCCACGTAGGGGTTCTTCGAACTTCTAGCCCACATGAATGTTCACATCAAACGATGAGTCACCAATGACCTTAGAAACTAATACCAAGGAAAGCTCCCAAAGAAGCATTCATTGCTAACCTATTGGGGGATACCTTTATTTTGTGACTTCTATTGATGATTATTCTAGATTTGCATGGGCATATCCAATGACAGAAATCTAACGTATTTATATAGTTTTAACATTTTGTCTTGATGAGTGAAAATTTGCCGAGATGCAAAGCTAGTACTCTTCATACATATTGGGGGGGAGTACATATCAAAGGAGTTGCATGCATATATGGCAGATTGAGGTATTATCAATCAGTGGATCATGCCATGTACACTTTAGCAAAATGTTGTAGCTCAGAGGAAGAATAACTGTTACAAAACTTATATTTCTAATATTTATTGGTTGGGATATTATTTTTAGTCAGTTGTGACTATGGCAAAGTATTCCATAGGAGCGCACCGGATATGGCAAGGGTCCTAGGGGATGCTTTGTGTGGTTAGTTGGGGCCACCTAACTAGCCTATGTTTTGCCATGCTAGATGGTCGGTATTGTGGGTGATTAAATGTTAATACTGATGTCGCTAGGGTTATTGATGTTATGCTTTATTATTGTACTTTAAGTGTGGTTATGTTGGGATCGGTTGATTCGATGATTCATTCAATCGATTGTTAATAACTAATGTAATTGGCGGCTTGAGTACAGGGGATGGAACTAATGGAGAGGATTGAAGTTAGTGTGAGGGTACCGATTGAGGTGTCACACGGCACATCTTTTATGGCCATGGGCCAGGTTTTTTATGTTTTTAATATTACAAAGTTTGAGTAATATATTTGGAGAAGACATAAATCAGCTTTGAGCCCAAAGAGGCTATGTACAGCAAATCCCTTATTTTGGAAGAGGGGGATAATTTTGGCTCCTTATGCTTTAATGAAATATTATAAATACTCTAGATGAGGAAGGGTGAGCCACTCATCTAGGGGGAAGATTGTAACTAGTTTGCTTGTCACTATCATGGTGTAATTGTGTTATTCTTCTTCAATTGAATTAAGTGGTGAATTTGTGTGTAAGAGTTCCCCTTTTGGCTTCAATGATATTAGATCTTTGGTCACATTCTTTTGGAGGAAGAATTATTTTTTTGAGTCAAAATCTTGTGAGAGGAGCTCTTCAGAGTGATACATCTTGGAAGAAGAGGTGTGGAGAATCAATAAAGTTTTCCAATAAAAAAAAGGAAAAAAAAGAAACAAAGAAGAAGTTCAAAAGACTCGTGCCAGCGACCTGGAGATGCAACAGAGTTCCCAGTGAAACGCGCTTCACGAGGCTTTGCATGCAGCCTCAGACTACCCACTACATGCGCTCTCTCTCACTGTGCTCTTGTAGCCCTACAATTGACATAGAAGTCTCTGCCAAACTATGCCATTGTGTGCGCCATCAACCTTGGTCGACGTGCCTTCACGGGGCAACCAACTGCCATCCGTGTTAGACTATGCTGATAGGCGTCAGCCTTGTTCCGTGCACATTGCACAATCTACTACTTATGTGGCCTGCCATCGCACTCATGAATCAACGATCAGCCGCCCTTTAATCGTACGAGTAATCTAACCCGTCTACGATGAGCTAGAGACCCGCTCCGCTAGGTCTCAAAGTTGCGATCATATATCACCTTTAATAAAATTTATGGTTTCATTTTTCAATCTCAAACATTGAGGAATTTTAAGAAAATTTGCAAAAAGCATATATATACATACCAACACACATGCGCGTGCACACAGACACAAATATTTTCAATTGTCTTTCATTAAACCAAACTTCTAAACACACACACGCACACACATACAAAACACTAAATATTAAAATATAAATAAATATCTTATAAACTCTCTCTCTCTCTCTCTCTCTCTCTCTCTCTCTCTCTCTCTCTCTCTCAAAAATATAAATTAACTAAAATATATATATATATTGTGTGTGTGTGTGTGTGTGTGTTTACGCACACATTCAAATTCACCATCGATATAACAATTGCAAGCAGTTCTAAGTAGAACAGTATGCATGTACATTCATCCACTGCATAGCACTTCCTCCACAGTTGTGCTAGTAAATTGATTGGAACCTAGAATATGTTCCAACATTTCCAACATCAAAGAGATGTATTGTCTACTAAGCTGTCTAGCAAATTGAATATTCCTACTACTTAGTCCTTGGTAGCCGACACTATGGAAGGGGGCAATCAATGACTTAAAACTTATTGGGAACGTTCGAGAAGTTCTTGGGAAAATGTGAAATATTCTTTTGGCTAGCACTACAATATTTGACATTGTTGGATGGCATGCCACCTTTTACCTGATCACTATCTTGGGGGTTTTTGTAGAAGAGTGCGGGGTAGAAGAGATGCATCATGGCACAAAGAGAGAGAGCTCAAGTGAGGCAAAATCCATGTATTAGAATGAAGGAATGTCCTCCATTTTATAGAATGAGAAGATGGTGTAGGCACCTCCCCTATATCAGTGGCAATCAACCCCTACATCAGTGGGACTGGCCTAAATCAAAGGAACCTCCCATGTGGGGGCCTTTGTGCTTACATCATCACTTAGGTCACACACTAAACACCTCATAGCACTAGGTGTGCTTCTACAACACACACACACACACACACACACACACACACATACATGTGATTCCCCTAGATGCACACATGCACCTTAGAGCAAGCCCTTGACCATACTTATCCCAACACACCCCCCCTCAAGGGTTTGCCTCTTGCAATGTCAAGGATTCATCTAGTCACATAGTTTCTCATGCCATCTCATGGTGGTCAAGGATAAATCTATGGCTAGGATCTCATGCTAACAAAGGTGCCCAAGGGTCAAGGTTTACAAAACTGGGATAGACCAAACACATATCACATGGCCTACATCATATGGTGACCAGAGGTGATTTACAAAAGACAAAACACATGACTTTCTTTTTGGAGTACTACTCTAAGCAGAGAACCTCAAAATTTGACCAAGTGATGATAAACAAAAATTCAAAGACAAGTTGCTAAAAAAGCAAAGTCCTTGTCTTTTGCCACAAAGTTTGATGCTTCCTTTGTTGATGGAGTTCTCTCTCCAACCAGATTTGTCATAGTCATCTTTTTCTCATTGCAAAACTTTTCAGAGTGATTATTTGCCATAATAAGAGCAAGGGTTGATTTTATAACAATCCTTCTCAAGATGATTGTTTTTCCCACAGTGTTTGCAAGCCTTGTACGTGCTCTTTGAAAACTTCACTGCAAGTGCTTCTGTGTGCATTTTGCCCATTCTTAAAGTGTTCACAAAGGCTCTTGGAAGAGACTTGCTGGAGAGGCATCTTCATCGATTTGGCATTGGGCCGAAAAAGTAGTTCACTTACGGGTGGACATTGAGGGGGGGTGTTAGATATCAATGCTCCACTCTCGTGTAACTACGCGGGAACCAGCTAACTCTACTTGTAAGCCCCCCATATGAGGAGAAGGCATTTGAGTAGCTAGGTTATCCGGTAGGTCCTGGTTTGGACACCAGATGGGGGCCATGTGTGGCCTGATGGCTAGACGGCTTCAGATAGAGTTGGCACATTGCCAACTAGGCTACATGCAAGTGCGAGAAGGCATCCCATGATTGACCGCACTGAGGGTAGATGGAGCATTTCTCGGGGCAATCCACTCTCGGGTTGTGGGGCCCGTTTGGAGCCCCAAATGATCCCAGATGGCTTTGGGCCGAACGGGGGCAGTAGGTTAGTTGCTCTATTCTGCGCCATGGTTCTAACGTATGGTCGGTGGCCTATTTCGGGACTGACCTCCGGTCGGCCGTTTTGGGCCGACTGGCTCGGTCTCCCAATTGGGTCTAACCGACTACGAGTGGTGGCTATATAAGAGCAAGCCCGTGAAGCCCATCATCATCACTGGCTATAGCAACCCTGATTCCTTAGCATCCAACAGCCTCCATCCTCTACTGTTTCTAGCATGCCATCGAAGCTTCTCACACAAGAGCGCACGGCTGGGAGGCAGCGCCATCTATTGTATTAGTTTTATAGTAATCAAAAGGGGCACTGTTTTTAGTATCTCTTCTGCCCAGATGAGTGTTCCACTCACTTACGTAGGAGTTATAAGTCTTTCTTCCAAGTAATGGATCACGAAATAAGTTGGCTATTGGATAAGAACGACATCCCAATAGTGAGGAGCTATGGCTGAGCACAAGACTACCTACTACAAACCAATACAATTCAAGACTGAGTTTCTTGTATGTAGAAAGCTATTCAAACACTTGTGGAGTTTGTTACATCTTGAAGTCTTTGTCTTGGCTCTCAATTCATCTCACTGCTTCAAGACAAAGACTTCAAGCTCAATGGCCATTGCGACAAGAAGAATTCCACGCTGGCACGGAGCCCTACATAGATCTTATTGGCCTTACGCCCATGAAGCATATGCTTATAAACATTTGACAGTATGAGCTATTTGAGCATGCTGGCTATGCTACCGAAAAACTTTTCTGGTTGTCTAGAGCTGCGTTAAGCTCCTTTGCTACTACATGGATATGACTATTGGATTATACTTTGGCTCTCTACTCTAAACCCATGCTTCAAGTGGTAGTGGTAATGCATTGAAGTGTTAACTAAGATCCTTAGAGTCACTACGCTGGATACGTTGCACTCAAACATAGCATTATGGATAGTAAGTACCTTACTACCTCCTATAGTTCTAACAGATGAGATCACAATAGTTTGGTGTGTTTAGGCTTTCGTAAATTTGAATAGGCAGTTTTTCTTATATATATTACGGCACACTTTGAAGAATGAAGAGGAGACATTTTGTATCATCCCTTAAAAGGCAGTTTCTAAACTATGGCTTAATTAAAAATGATAAGAGATACGGTTTATGGCCTTTAATGTTACATGATTGCTTATGGTCCTTATATATAGGTTGACATCCTACTTATGGCCCCTACCATATGAATTCATGACCTTGATTTAAATAAGGAAAATGTCCATGGATATTTAACACTTGGATATTTGGACTAATGGCTTGACACTATGGGTCCCTTGGTTTTTTCATTCTATACTAACATTATGGAGTCCTTGGGCTTTTCATTTTATATTCACACAATGGATTGCCTTGCATAGGAATTAAGTCACGCGACATACTTCACCCCTGATCTATATACGTGTCCCTATACCTTGAGCCACTACTAAGGTTGCCTTAGCTTGGGCCAATGCTCTATATGATTTCCCTAGGAAGATGGGAAAGACTAGTCCATCTACTTGCTATACTTATCACTAACTGGTGGTCAAACTTGTCTATTGGTGAAGGGAACTATACGT
Source organism: Dipteris shenzhenensis (assembly GCF_047967505.1). Lineage (NCBI taxonomy): Eukaryota > Viridiplantae > Streptophyta > Polypodiopsida > Gleicheniales > Dipteridaceae > Dipteris > Dipteris shenzhenensis. Next base: position 11,281,675 of record NC_141612.1, on the reverse strand, counting down.
TTGCAGGATTACTTAAGCAGGCAAATGGAGGAAGATCCCCCTTGAGGACTATCGCACTTGGAATTTTTTATAGTAAGCTATAGTAGGGATGTTCTTGGGCACTTTACTTTATGGTTTGAGGTTGCTTTCTTTGGGAGCAAAGGAAATGCCCTTGGAAACTTGATTTTTGATCCCATGCTTGTGGGGTTTCATTGAGCATCTTGGGATTCATTTACCATTTTGTATATGCACTTCACTAATGTTATGTATGCCAACTGCTATAAGAATGCCAAGATTTTATTAATGCTTATCTTGATTGAGTGACAGGGATAACAACTGTGTGCCAGCATTGAAGCTTGGCTTCCACATCAAAAATGTATTGTCCTAACTTTCATTTTTGTTGTGATGGTGCCAGGTGAGTTGGCACACTTCTCCGTCGGATTTGCAATTAAAGTCTTGAGCATGATATTGTGAGAAAGGATGTTGGCAACCTTGAGGAGCACACTTGAGGAACCCATGATGAGATATAGTGTTCTCCGCCCTATTATGCACACTTAGGAAAATGTATCTATACAGTCATATGGTTTCTACCAATAGAGTAACTGATAAAAAACTACTCTTTGGGATTTTCAACTTTTAATGCAACTGGAGTAATCATTTGAGGTTTTGATTGCTTGATGTCTCTCTTCGCTGCACCCTTAAACATTAACTGTAATATAAACATTGTCTTGTACAAGCATTGGTTGCCAGGGCTTTTTGATTCGTGGACTGAGGATGTGGACTGATGGAGAAGTAGATCCCTCGATATGATATGACAGGTAACACACACATACACACACACACACACACACACACACGCATGTGCACACACACACACACACACGCATGTGCACACACACACATGCACATACTCTCTACTTCTCTCTCTCTCTCTCTCTCACTCACTCACTCACTCACTCACTCTCTCACTCACTCACTCACTCACTCACACACTTTTTTTTTTTGGGTAATTCAAGTAGCTTATATTACAAAGTCAGGTAATACAAAGAGTCTCTCCAAAAGCAGAGAGTCTCCATCAAAAGCAAGAGTAAACTATCTCCAAGCAAGTCCTATCCAGGTCACCATCCTTAAAGGCATCATAAGTATATTGCCTTAAGGAGGCTCTGAAGAACTCATAAGGCTGAGTGAACTGTTGTTGCAAATATGCCAGATTATGTGCAGTCCAAAAAGTCCAAAGAGCCCAGTATCGAACCCAATGAAGGAGAAGGGAGTAAGATTGTACTAGAGTGGGACATCTGCCAAAAATCCAAAAAAGTATCCCAAAGGTGGTATTTGGGAAACGAAGGCATAACATCTGAGAAATCCTCTAGATCAAAAGCCTAGAGCATGGGCAAAACCATAGAAGATGTGGTACTATCTCTGCTAGCACTGAACAAAGGAAAAGCCTCTGCTTCAGAAAAAGCTTAATTTTCCATAAGGCATGCATAGTCTTGGTCCACCAAGCAAGTGGTTTTTGCATAGGCCACAGATTATTAGCATAGTTATGTATCCAAGGCCTTGGCTGCAATAGCCTATAAGTAATAATGGATGTGAGTTTACATAAAGGCATAGGATGAATGTTCAGCCTAGCAGGAGACAATGACCAATCCACCAACCTATCACCCAATGAAAGAGGAACATGCATAAAAGGTTGTAACATCTCCCTTATCTTTCGCCAAATAGGCTTGTGATGCATGCCTAATCCATATGCTGCCATAGCTTGGGGAAAAGTAAGGATGTGCCCCTGATCATCCACCACATCATGTATCTTCCTGATATCCATTTTGCTCAAATTGTAGGCCTTAATAGGCTCCTGACATGCAAGTGGAGTGTCAAAAATAGCACTCCAATATAAACTTTCCTGACGAAGAGAGCTGGCCCTTGGATTGGGGGGGCCACACACACACACACACACACACACACACACACACACACAAATACTCTCTCTCTCTCTCTCTCTCTCTCTCATCATAGTCCATGTGTCAGATGCATTTACGTGGTGTGGTGACAGGTGCCTCGTCTACATGGCAACCTCCCTCTCGCGGAACAGTGATGGCACATGTGCGATGGCCTCTACCCTCTCCTTTGCCCTGTGACCTATCCTCTATAGCCTCTGGTTCCTCTACCAACTCTGCCCATGAAACGGATGGTTGGATCGCCACCCATCAAGGGTCATGGTCTACGGACGACAGTTTGTGGCTACTGTAGTCTACCCCATGTTGCACAGTCCTTTGTTGCTTTTGCCCAACGTGCGTGTGCTGCTACATCACGCATTTACTCTAAGTTCCCTGTGCATTCATATCAGTTGCCTAGTGCATGGAAAAAAGCTACGCAGTATGCCACATCACCAACAATCTCTGTGCAGCCTCCACTCCTTCAACTCCCTCCAAAACTCCTCCTCGTGCCATGTGGCATTTTTGCACTCTCTTCTCTCCCTCCTTGAGCCTGCCTCCTCCCCCGAACCTCCCTCCTTCTCCCCTAAGCCTCAAAAAATGCTTCCATTTGCCACGTTTGGTAATAGCCACCTTAAGGAATATAAGAGATGCCTAGGTCTACCAACTCTCTAGAGTTTATAGCCTATTGAACGGCCCACAGCCTTCCCACATGCTAGCTACTTCAAGAATTAGAGACTCGGCAACTCTTTTGATGCCCTTGCAAGCTCGTAGTTTCCCTTCATAGCCGTGCCCACTCTCAAGCCTCGAGAACTCTTTACATCAACCCGAATCTCCAAGGTGTACTGTGACGCCAAAATTTGATATTTTTTATTTGGTAGTGGTATTGTTTTATTCTATGTTTGATAAGAGTTTGAGTATCAAGTGATAGCCTAGCGACTCTCACTTATTTCTATGGGATGAGAGTTATTTGTGTATGGGATCCTCAAGCCTCTTCCATGAGCCTTGTCTCCCTCTTGTAGATATTCTCTTAAGTAGACTCTTGAGTCCATCTCTCTCTAGTTCATTCTCTCTCTATGAGTAGTCTTGGAGCTTTCGCTCCCTTTTGTATGTATGAAACCTCTTCTTCTCCCTTGTGTTTGTAGTATTTTGAGTTGCATTGGAGTGGAGTCTCATTCTATTGACAATGAATATCACTTCGTATTCCCTCTCTTGAGTCTCTCTTCTCTTTTCTTTCTTTCAAAGTCTTAAAAGTTCTTTCTATTTGGCCGCTCATAGCACGCACATGGTCCATCTATTTCCCGAGCCACTAAAGGAGTTACTTACCCTATTCTAGGCAAACTCTATGAGTGGTGGAAGGGGGAGTCTTGAGGGAGCATCCTGCTTAGGCGAAATTAGCATGGGTGGAGGACAGTTTTCATGATAGTTTGACCCCCTATTAGTATTTTGGTCATAACTTTCTGCTCGTTAGTCCGATTTTGATGAAACTTATACTAGCGTAGAGCTCTCTTCAAGCCACATGTCTTTGTGTTATCAAAATTTGAATCAGATATTACAGCAAAAAGTTATGAGTCTCTGGGTTTGACAGTCTGTTTTTATGGAGGTTTTTACCCCCGTCAGTAAACCACCCATAACTTTCTGGCCGCTTGTTTGTTTCTTACGAAATGTATATCAACGTGAATCCCATCTCAAGGCACATCTCTATATGTGTTTGAATCTTTGGTATCATGTCTCTACCAAAAGTTATAGGCCTCTAGGTCTAATGATAGTTTGCAGAGTGTTTTGAGCTAAGTGTAAAGGTATCTTTGAAGGAGGTGCAATGTTTCCTCCGAACCTACCCATCCGACCCAATCAGCCCCTTCAAGCTCCTCGTTATATATTAGTTCATGTCATGTTGAGCTGCAAGATCTTCTTTCAACAACGTATTGCTCTTCTCTCAGACCGGCTTGCTGAGATTATGGCCTCTGCTGATTCTTTTCTTCTCCCTATGCTTGAGTACAACATCACTTGAAATGTTACCATCTTCATTCTCATCTAAGGGAGGAGAGTATGGTGTGGTATCTGGGCATAAAAGCTTCTTTTTATTGTCCCTTTCTCAATGATAAATATTTTTGTCATTCAGTTTAAAAGCAGTAGGAAGTGAAGAGGTGCGTGAAGTTTATTACCCCCAACTTCATGTCACATCTTTTGGTAGAGACGCCAGGTACGTTTGGTATTGGATTCATCCCACCTTACTAAACAGTCTCGGGTGTACTTGATTGCATGTTATTCCTAATATAGGCATGTTTTCTGATGTGATAAAGAAGATGCTTGGAAGAACTCCGTTAGAAGAGATCACAGCCCATTTAAGAGAACTAGAAGATTGTGAAGGTGATGTTCAAGCTATTCGCATGGTCATCCTGATCATATCCTTTATGTTTGCACTCTTGATTATGTTGGTGAATCGACAATGCCGACAATAGGCACAATGATAGATTGGGGATTTTTTCATGCACTGGCAGCTTGGTGTGAAGAAGAGTTGAGTCTTTGGGTAGTTTTTGACTATAACAGTGGAGCGGTGATTCTCAATGCTTTCAACTTCTTTTGCTATGCAAATGATGAAGAGTACAATATCTTGAAGCTGTTATGTGCACTTCCAATTGTGAGAAGGGTGATTCTTGAATGCATGTATACACAATGTTTTCATGGTACTGGTTGGTCACTTATTTTTGAAGATTTTGTTGAGGATCACATTGTGGAGGGTTTTCAACAAGTGGTTATGCATAATAAGTTGGTCTTGGTATACTAAGGCTTTGTGGGATCTTGTTTGGGATATTAGTTGGATCTTGATGTTTCCTTTTTGTGTTTCATCATGGTGAAGATTCCAGTGTTTCAAGGGACCCAAGGGGAAGACCTGGAGTCTTATCTTCGGGATTTTGTTCGAGGATGCCGGCTTTCTGGATGGTCCATGAGAGGGATAATATGTATGTGAACCTATGTGAAGGTACATGCGATAATTAAATAAATGAATACTAATTCATGTATCTGACCACGCATAAGACTTGGTAACCAAATAAGATCACGTGTGTGTGTAGATTTAATAGTCCCATCAATAAATGAGCCATATAATTAATTCCACCATTTGGATAAATAGTTATATATGCCTGATTTTCTTGAAGGTGTAGCCTTGAGTTGGCATGAGGCCTTGTCGGACTCTACCAAGGAGGACTGGGACCAAGTGGTGGCAACAATGAAGCAAAGATTTGGACCGGTTCTATCAAGTAAAGGGTGAGATGGTCTCTGCATTGTCAATCTGATATGAAACTTTATGGACAAAGTATGAAAGGGCAGCTTTGCGAGCTGTGGCATCTACATCACCATAAGGATGTATATGAATGTCACTAATGGAACCTATTAGCTTGAGGATGTTGATGGCATGTTGATACCCAGACACACCAATGAGTATCGCCTTAAATTCTTTAATGCTCAACCACCTTGAGGGCCAGCAGACCCTCTCTGTCACTAGAGAGGAACTGCTGGGGGGAAAGATGTGATGCCAAAAATTGATATTTTTTATTTGGCAGTGGTATTGTTTTCTTCTATGTTTGATAAGAGTTTGAGTATTAAGTGATAGCCTAGCGGCTCTCACTTATTTCTATTTTCTAAGATATTGTATGGGATTGAGAGGATGAGTGGAATGGATCATTGTAAATACCATAGGTATGAATTATAAATACCTTGGTATGGGGTGAGAGTTATTTGTGTATGAAATATTATGGGGTTTTTAGAAAATAGGAAGAGTGAGTCATATAAAGAGGTGGGCTCATGTCCATGTGTCCTAATAATATATGTCCTAATAATATAAGAGAGGCCACATGCCAAGCATGTGGAAGGCATGTGGAGGAGTGTGGAGTCAAGAGGAATCCTTCTAGAATTCCCATGTGGAATAAGGAGGATGTGGACATATGGAAAAGAGAGGGTCCCTATGGACTCCATGTGGGAAGACTCTTGACTTTCTCAATATTTTAAGAGTCTTGAGCATCTTTTGATGGGACACATGGCAAGAGTAGCCAAAAAGGACATGGATGGTGACATACAGGCTTATGTGATTGATGGGAAAAAGAAGCTACAGGCAGCAATTGTAAATGGGTGAAGGAGAGTGACAAAATCTCTATAAAAGGAGCCCTCCTCTCCCTTGTTTAACATCTCTTCCACCATTAGGCCTCATGTTGATGTAGCTCTAGTCTCCTCAAGCCTCTTCCATGAGCCTTCTCTCCCTCTTGTAGATATTCTCTTATGTAGACTCTTGAGTCCATCTCTCTCTAGTTCATTCTCTCTCTATGAGTAGTCTTGGAGCTTCCGCTCCCTCTTGTATGTATGAAACCTCTTCTTCTCCCTTGTGTTTATAGTATTTTGAGTTGCATTCGAGTGGAGTCTCACTCTATTGACAATGAAGATCACTTCGTATTCCCTCTCTTGAGTCTCTCTTTCCTTTTCTTTCTTTTAAAGCCTTAAAAGTTCTTTCTATTCGGATGCTCATTACACACACATGGTCCATCCATTTTCTGAGCCACTAAGGGAGTTATTTACCCTATTCTAAGCAAACTCTATGAGTGGTGGATCGTTGATGAAGGTGGAGTCTTGAGGGAGCATCCTGCTCAGGCGAAATTAGCATGGGTGGAGGACAGTTTTCATGATAGTTTTCCCCCTGTTAGTGTTTTGCTCATAGCTTTCTATTTGTTAGTCCGATTTTGATGAAACTTATATCAGCACGAAGCTCTCTTTAGGGCGCATGTCTATGTGTTATGAGACCTTGAATCAATTTTTACAGCAACAAGTTATGAGTCTTTGTGTTGACAGTCTGTTTTCATGATAGTTTTTACCCCCGTCTAGTAAACCGCCCATAACTTTCTGGCCGCTTCTTTGTTTCTTACAAAATGTATATCAGCGCAAAGCCCATCTCAAGGCACATCTCTATATGTGTTTGAATCTTTGGTATCATGTCTCTACCAAAAGTTATAGGCTTCTATGTCTAATGACAGCTTGCAGAGTGTTTTGAGCTAAGTGTAAAGGTATCTTATGAAGGAGGTGCAATGTTTCCTCGGAACCTACCCATCCGACCCAATTAGCCCCTTCAAGGTCCTTAATATATATCAGTTCATGTCATGTTGAGTTGCAAGATCTTCTTTCAATAACGTATCGCTCTTCTCTTTGGCACAGACTGGCTTGTTGAGATTATGGCCTCTGCTTATCCTTTCCTTCTCCCTATGCTTGAGTACAACATCACTTGGGATGTTACGTTTTATTGTCTTGGTGTCACTCACTTTTTTTGGCTCGCTCACTTTTTGGTAATCCTATGTGGATCCCTAAGCGTCATCAACCCAACAGCCCACGTTCTCTTGCTTATATCATGGGCAACTTCATCCCTCCTTAACCACAACAGTCAAAGGAGAGACCCTCGCTCAAGGAGCCTCTTGTCATTCACCTCTTTGATCATGCATCCTTGAGCTCATTCCTACCCAATTGTAGCGACATGGGATCTACATGCCAAGGTCACCCCGCTCTGTAATCCATTGCTAACCTTGCTGCATTTTTGTTGTTTGCAACGTGTGATTCAAGGGTCCATCGTGGCAAGTAGAGTCTGAGCACTCTTCTACAGAGAGTTTGGACCTGGACTAGTTAGCCATTTCCTCTATTGATCCTCAACATGAGCATGAGGATTACAATAATGAAAGAAGAGAGAGCCTTCTTTGATACTCAACTGTACCTCCAAAAGGACATCATTGAGGAAGGCGTGATCAAGGAAGACTAGCCACCACTACAGAGGTCAAAGAATTAGCAAAAATGAAGAAAGGTGTGCTTTTGATGGAGATATACTCCATCAAGCACCTAAAGAGGTGGACATAGAGCAATGAAGGCAATTTGCCCAAGTTCCTTCCCTTATGAATAGAAGGCCTATTCAATCAAGAAGCGTACCACTTAACCAACCTTCGGCACACCTAAGGCCATGTTGATAGATGGAGACTTGGAGATCTTGTTCTTTCGAGTGGAGATCCTACTTAACTGGTTCATGGAGCCAACCGAGTGAAAGAGCTCATGGAGCAGACCGAGTGAAAGAACTCATGGAGCGGATAGAAAAATCCAAGGCCATGTAGAATATTAAGGTAAAATTCCAAAATTTCAAAGGAATTGATGATGAAAGATCCATACATTCATTGACAAAGTTTCTTGCGGGTGTGTCATATAAATGGGGCCATAATAGACAAAGACTACATGGATTATTGCCCGTGTAAATTGGTAAAAAATGCACAAAGATGGTTTAATCAATTTCCAATTGGGAATTTTCTTGATTGGTATGCTATGTATGAGGCATTCCTACGTCTGTTTAGACAAGAAATTATTGAGGAAGATGTTTGCACCAAGCTTAGCAAACTTAAATAAAATAAGCGTGAGTAGATCCAAGACTTTGTGCTTTGGATGTGGGCTCTTATCAACCAGTGGACTATTGTGCCAGATGAAAATTCCATGGGAGCTTGGTCAGTTACAAGGTGCACCTAGGTGGACTTGCACAAGCTGGAACTAGTAAATTTGATTAAGACATTTGAACAATTGCTTGACTAGAAAAGAGTGAAGGCCTTAAGGGCAAGGCAAAGAAGAAAGATGCAGACAATGACACTGCAGAAACACCAACAAAGACGGATATGCTCAAGTCCGAGATGAAAAAGGCACCAAAAGAATTGGGCATTTGAGGGAAGCCAGAAAGCAATGAGAAATGGTGTAATACATGTTCTAGGATTGAACACACTGAAGAAGATTGCAATACTTGCACTAAGTTTGAGCATGATTACTCCGATTGTTGGTTCAATGTAAAAAATCATCAAATATCTACTAACCGAGGGACAATTGACACTCGGCCCACAAGTGGCAACTGCCATGCCCCAAGCAGAATAAAGACAAAGGAAAGAATGGCAAGGATAAAAATATAGAACCTTTAAAGATCCGATGTTTTTTTGTGTGGAGAGAATCATCTTGATTTTGAATGTCCAATTTGGGATGAACATTTGAAATTCCTTAAAACTAGTTTAGAACAGAAGGAAGTGGATCCAGAGTGTCGAGTAGTTGTCACTTAACTACTAGACAAAGTGGAGGTTCACCTGTTTACCAAGTCAAAGGGTATGGTTGCAACCTCTACAGACAATGTTTCATCATCCAAGATATGAATTAGAAGGCACAAAAGGAGATAGCTGCTAAAATTGCTAGAGAATTGAAAGGCAAAGTACCAGCAGTTGAGATGCCATTTGAGCCACTTTCAACAATTGAACTAGGCTAGTCTTCAAAGGCCACAGCACCAAATGTGGACCAAAAGTCAAATACTCAGTCAAATTCTAGCGCAGAGCTAGCTTGAGCATGGGAATATTCAAGAGCATGACAATGAGTCTTTCTTTTTCTAGATTGGTGCAAATTGCTATGATTTTTTTTCCAAGCAAATCAAGGAATCTAAAGAACAACCAAAGGAAGTGGTTATCATTCCCATCATTGACACACCTATAGTGCATGAATAAGTACCAGTCATTACTCTCAAAGTCAAGAAATAGACTATACCAAGTGTGATCGTGGATGGTGGTTCAAGAGTTAACATTATTTCTAAAGACATTGCAAAATGGATGAGGTTTAAGCCTTGCAATCCATCCCCTTTTTGAGAGCGAATGACATATCAACGACCAGTTGACCCCAATGTATGCTACAAGATGTTGTTATTTTTGTAGGAGACATTTATTACATTGTTGGTCTCATCATGATTGCCATGGAGCAAAATGCCTATCCTATTTTGTTGGGATGGCCTTGACTCAAGAGTGCTAAGGTGCTGCATGGTTGGGGATTAAAGGAACTGATCATCAACACTAATAGTAAGGAAGTGTGCATTCCTACTAGCCCCCAGAAGGTATCAAGCAGTTATTGGCCTAAGGATTTGGAAGTTGCAGACCCATTTCCTCAAAATTGATGGAATTGCAAATCCTTTGAGAAATTGATATCTTTCAAGTAGTAGCTAATACCAAGCAAAAAATGAAGGCTCGACAAATCGTAAAATAGAGATTTTTTTTTTCAAGAAACTTCATCAAAGATACTGAAGGAGAAAGAGAACTAGCAGAGACACCAATCACTATGACATGACTCAGAATTGATCAGCTAGTTCCAGAGCTGACACAAGAGCTAAACCTTGACATGGATGCAAAGCCTACAACTGTTGTGGTAAATGTCAATCTTTCAATCGAGCAACTTCAAGTCATCAAAGAAGTCTTTTCACTAGGTACAAGAACGTTTTTTCTTGGAATTACATTGATCTTCGGGGAGTCCCACCTGAGTTATGTCAACATAGAACTCCTTTGGTACCAGATGCCAAATCAATTTGGCAACAAAGATATAGAATGAATCTAAATTATGCCAAGCAGGTGAAAGCTAAACTGAATCAACTTTTTTGAGTAGGGTTCATTTATGCTATTGATCACAAAGATTGGCTATTTCCCAGTGGTAGTTGTGAAGAGAGTGGGAGAGAAGTAAGGAGTCTCACTTGCAGCTTTTCTATTATTCATGGGTGCTGTACCAACCACATTTGCAGCTAACAAGTCAGTGACATAAATGCACAACGGTCACCCTGGCATATCACGAGTGGAGCTCGATATCTCAACACTTCCGCTCGAGCTCAATCCCAATTCCTGCACACCGAGCAGGACTCTGAACTTGCACAGCTTCTTTGTGCCCAATTCCTTCGTGAATATGTCAGCTACTTGATCCTCTGTGCTGACATAAACTAGATCAATAAAACCTACTAGAACCTTCTCCCGCACATAGTGATAATGCACCTCAATGTGTTTTGTTCTAGCATGATAGACTGGGTTATTTGCCAAGTGTATACTACTCATGATGTCACAATAAATGACAACTAGCCCATCTGTAGACTGATGCATATCATAAAGTAGCTTACGCAACCAAGCTACCTCACATGTAGCCATTGCTGCACCCGTGTACTCAGCCTCTGTGCTCGACAAGGCAACTGTAGGCTGTTTCTTACTGCTCCAAGTGACTGCAGCACTCCCAAAAGAGAACACATATCCACTGTTAGATCGTCTATTAGAAATACTATCAGCACAATCAGCATTAGTGTATCCATGCAACTGTATCTGAACCCTAGTCTCATAAAATAGTCCATACTGCAATGTGGACTTCACATACCTCAATATGCGTCTAGCCGCATCTAAATGCGGTTTCCTTGGAGCTTGCATAAACTGACTTACCAACCCAACAGCATAGCTCAAATCTGGCCTAGTAATAGTCATATAAATCAACTTCCTACTATGCATCTGTACATAGTAGGGTCTTCCAAAAGCTCACCTGCATCTGCGCTCAACTTCACATTCTGCTCCAAAATTCTGCTCCAAAGGAACTGAAATAGGCTTATAGCCTGTCATCCCATATTTGGACAGCATATCCAATCCATACTGCCTCTGCAAGAGCCATATCCCACTTGTGGATCTAATCACCTCAATGCCCAAGAAGTAACGCAACTCTCCCAAATCCTTCATCTCAAACTTCTGCTTCAATAGCATTTTCACATGAAGGATATCTTCATCACTATCGTTTGTGATGATCAAATCATCAACATAAATGACAAGCAGCATAATACATTTCTCTGTTTTTCTCACATAAAGTGAGAAATCTGCCGTGGAAATCTGAAAGCCAATAGTGACAAGATACTGTCCTATCTTGTCAGACCATGCTCTGGGTGCTTACTTTAAGCCATACAAGGCTTTCTTCAACCTGCAAACAAACTCAGGATGAACATCATGAACATGACCTGGTGGCTGCTCCATATAGACCTCTTCTTGCAAATCACCATGCAAGAAGGCATTCTTTACATCCATCTGATGTAAAGACCATCCCTTTGATGCAGCCATAGCAATGACTGCTCTTACGGTTGCCATCCTTGCAACCGGAGTGAATGTTTCTTCATAATCAATGCCATATGTATGTGCATACCCCTTGACAACTAATCTTGCCTTGTATCTGCTCACAGAACCATCTGCATTGTGCTTCACCTTATAGACCCACTTGCAGCCAATTGCATTCTTGTCTTTAGGCATGGTTTGCTCAAAAGAAGTGGGTTCTGGTTCTTGTATCACTTTGACCATATAGGCATAGTGAATGGCTGTAAATCCATCATATTTCAACCTATTCACAGGATACTTAACTCTGGTAGACCTGTGCAAAATAGGCTCACTACCAGGTGCTCTCAAAACATCCCTTGTCTTCCTTACTCTAGGTGTAACAACAGAAGGAATACCCAACTCATCATCAAGGCTCTGTTCTGAGCCACTGGATTCACCATCCATATAAGAGTGACCTGCATTCACATCAACCATGGACTGGTCTACTTTCTCTTTTCCCTTTCGTGATACTTGCATACCACTATCTGCATTGCTTTGAGGAGATTCTCCTGATCTCAATCTGCCTGTCCATGGTGAAGTATGTGAACCACTGTTAGAGGACACTATAGGTCCACTAATATTTTGGGATTGTTGTTGTGAATTCTGTGCAGCATTACCATTTTGTGCATCTACATCATCAATCACATTTACTGGTTTATACAAACTGCTCATCTCATAAAAAACATCTCTGCTCACTGTGAACTTCTGAGTAGAAGGGTTATAGCATCTATACCCTTTCTACTGCAAAGAATAACCAATAAAGATGCACTTCTCAGCTTTTGGATCCAACTTGGATCTCAACTCATCTGGCACATGAACATAGGCAATGCAACCAAAAAATTTCAAATGAGAAATATTTGGTTTCCTACTAGTATACCTCTCCTCTGGCGTCATGCCATGTATTGCTGCAGTGGGAGTCCTGTTCATTATGTAGACTGCTGTAGCAACTGCTTCAACCCAATAATAATCTGGCAGGTCTTTTTCATTGAGCATGGCACAAGATACCTCTCCAATATGCCTATTTTTCCTTTCTGCAAGTCCATTTTGTTGTGGGGTATGACTGCATGAATATTGCTGCTTTATGCCATGCTCCTGTAGGAACCTTGCAAACTCATTTGAGAGGTACTCTCCCCCTCCATTTGACCTTAGGCATTTTATTTGCAGGCCTGTTTCTTTTTCAACCATAGCTTTAAAAGCTTTGAAATGCCCAAACACTTTACTTTTCTTTTTCATAAAATACACCCAAACTTTTATGCTGTAGTCATCAATAAAAGTGACAAAATAATGACAGCCTCTAATAGATGCATCTTTAGTAGCCCACACATCAGAGTGGATTATTCCAATGGCCTCTTACTCTGTTGAACATGTATAGGAATTGGTTTTCTTGCCTGTTTTCCAAATTGACACGCTTCACATACCTTATGCATTTCTGCAACCTTAAACTTAGGCAATCCTGCAACAATATTTTGAGCCTGCATTAATTTAAGTCATTGTACATTAACATGACCAATGCGTTTATGCCAAATATCAATATACACCGGTCCCATGTGCAAACATTGCTGCACTCAATTCAGGCATGTCCACATCCAACGTAAACATCCTGTCCTTCTTCTTCCCTTTTGCTATCAAGCGACCTTTATTTTTCATATCCTCAACAAAGCATCCATGAGGATTAAATCTGACCTGCAAGCCCTGCTCAACCATTTGACCAACAGAAACCAGGTTCTTGGTGATATTTGGGCTATGAAATACATCAGATAGGTATTTCTTTTTCCCATCCTGCATAGAGAAAGGAATTTTACCAATCTACACAATAGGATGTGCAGTATCGTCACCAGTCTCCACAAATCCTGGTCTTTCCATTTTCCTTGCATCCTGCATCCATTCTGCATGACCTGTCATGTGGTTTGATGCACCTGAGTCAACATACCACACATCATTGCTTTCTTCTGCACTTGTCACAAAATTGGTCATGTGCTGCACCATAAACAAATGCTCATTTCTATCATTACCCTGTCTACTAGAGAATGCATAATTGCCTTGCTACAATTTTCCAGTCATGATGTCATTCTGCTTTTTATAGCAGTCTTTAGCCATATGACCCATTTTACCACAATAGTAGCATTCAACATTGCTATTTGCATTTTGGCCTCTCTCCCAACCACCACGACCTCTTTGGCTCCCCCTACCTCTAAAGTTACCACGTCCTTCTCCATAGGACTGGTTTTCTTGAATTTGCTGCATATTCTGATTTTTGCCACGGCCTCCAGATTGGCCTGCTCTACCTCTGCCTCTATCTCTTCCAGCATTTGAGTAGAAGACAGTTTCTCTTGAAGTTCCTCCTGAAGAAGATGCACCACCATTTCTCTGCTCTTTAGAAATTAGAAGAGCAATCGACTCCTCAAAATCAAGAAAATTCTCACGGACGGGAATGGATGTATGGAATTGTGCATAATTTTTTCCTAGACCATTCAAGGTCACAGAAACTAAATCATCATCTTCCAGTGGCGACCCAATAGAAGCAAGTGCATCTGCAATCTTCTTCACCTTCATGTGGTAGTCAATGATGCTCATATTTTCTCTCTGCACATTATGCAACTCCTGCTTGAGCTGCATTTTCTTGGCTTGTGTATTTGTGTACATTTTTGTCAAAGTATCCCACGTCTCCTTCGGCGTGCTTGCATCCTGAATATGCACAATCATAGAATCTGAAATACTGATAGACGGCCAGTGCATAAATTTTTTGGCTCTCTCATGCCAGCCTTTAAATGCCTGCAACTCCTGTTGATTGGGAACATTAGGAATAACTGGTTCTTGTTTAGCTCCAGTAATAAACTCCCAATAGCCTTTTCCCTTAAGGAAATTTGCCATTCTAAACTTCCATGCTTGGAAGTTGTTCTTGTCAAGCTTTTCAGTGACTATCTGTGAAAGATCATCAGACGCCATTACAGAACATTGCAAAAATATTATGTCACTGCAAAAAACACAACTTCTGCCCCACAAGGGCAAATCTGCAAAACTGACGAAAGTGGTATTTGACCACACAATCACTTCCTAGTGACGATTTTCCATCAACAAGCAATAAGAATGATTCTATCACTCCTAATATCTCTGCGCACAGGCATACGATGCAATTTCTGCGGCAACTTCTCACCAACCTGTGGAACAATGGTCGCACAGGAAAAATAGGGCACTTTTCTGAGTGCCTGCGAAAAACTTCCGCTACCGAAACGGGCCCCGAAATGGCCTCGAATCAAAAAAATAATATCACCAAGAGCCTCGCCTTGTGTCCCACAGCATATACTGTCCTCTCGCCACACCGCAAAGGGCGTTCCAATCTAAGATAGTGCACTCTTGTACTTTTTGGCTGTGCTACCTACAGAGATTTACTTCCAAACTCGAAAAAGGAAAGCAACACTGATCCTCTTACCAAGACACCGTGAACTTGGTTTGCTTTCTTGAGCTTCTTACTACGAACCGAGCTCTGATACCATGTGAAGAGAGTGGGAGAGAAGTAAGGAGTCTCACTTGCAGCTTTCTCACATACACAATGGGGGAATACACACAAAGGTGGAGGCTAAAAACAATTTTCTTCTTCTTAGTTGTGAAAGCCAAAAAAACTCTCTCTAAGTAAAAAAGGAATAGGTGAACCCTATATGTGGGTCTCAAACCAAACTCAGCTAGCCTAGGTGGCATACTAATTGAGCCACTAACTAGAGTACAGAAAGATAGCTGTCATCCAGCTATTATTCATGGGCGGTGTACCAACCGCATCTGCAGCTAACAAGTCAGTGACATAAATGCACAACGGTCACCCTGGCATATCACGAGAGGAGCTCGATATCTCAACAATAGTGCCAAATAAGAATGGTAAAATGTGAGTATGTGGGGATTATCAGAAATTAAATGCTCAAACTATTCCTGACCCATTTCCAATACCATTTACAGATGGGATCTTAGATCAGATTATAGGGTGTGAAATGTATTCATTCATGGATGGTTGCAGTGGCTATATTCAAATCATTGTAAATCCATAGGATCAATCTAAGAATATATTCATCATAGAGTGGGGTGGTTATGCAACCCGAGTTATGCCTTTTGGGTTGAGAACTGCACCATCAACACTTTAGAATTTCATGATAGAAGCTTTCTGGGACTATCTAATTGAGTTCATTGCCATTATTTGGATCCATTGTAGGCAAGCATGCATCTCACCTAATCCAAATAAGAGTGTTTTCTATGTTTGAGTTGATATTTTACTTGGGAATGTGATTTCACGAGAATCGAGCCAGGTAAAATTTAGGCCATTCAACAAATGCCAGAGCCAAAAAATTTGGCTCAATTGTTTCATTTGCGGGCTTTATCAATTTTTACAGGTGTTTTATAAAAGGATTTGCTAAGGTTGCAGCTCCGTTACATGAATTAACTAAGAAGGATGCAAAGTTTGAATGAACTACCCAGTTGTCTGCTGTATTTCACGATTTAAGAAGTTGAGCTGCAGCTACACCCATTTTGAGGCAACCTTGATGGGCTAACATTTTTCATGTGCATGTTGATGCCTTTGGATATGCATTAGGCATTATATTGGCACAACCTGATGGTGGATTGGATTACCTGATGTATTATGCCAGTCGATTGTTAACACCTAACAAAATCTAATTATAGCATTACTGAGCATGAAGCTTTGGGCATGAACTTATGTGTGCAAAAATTGCGTCATTATTTGCTTGGAAATCCATTTATTTTCTGTGTGGACCATTAGGATTTGCTTTATTTGATCAACAAGACTATTATTCAAGGA
Source organism: Dipteris shenzhenensis (assembly GCF_047967505.1). NCBI lineage: Eukaryota > Viridiplantae > Streptophyta > Polypodiopsida > Gleicheniales > Dipteridaceae > Dipteris > Dipteris shenzhenensis. The sequence continues at coordinate 11,265,002 of NC_141612.1, read as the reverse complement.
CGACTTGTCTTTTGGATGCTTCTTTTACAGGAGTTCAATTTTAAAATCATTCATAAGTCTGGAAAATGCATGTGGGAGCTAATTGCTTGATAAGACTACTTGCACCAAAAGAAACTCAAGGGGTTATGTTTGAGCTTCCAGATGTTGACCTCTTTGCAGTTGATTATTATGAAAGGGAATATGCTGATTTGATGGACTACTTGTCCTGAGGAACATTTTTGGACAATATGCTAAGAGAAAAACACAACCAATTAGCCTTGAAGGCTTGGAAATTCACTTTGTTGGTGGACATTTCTATCGCTAATGTGCAGATGGTGTTCTACATCCATGAATTTTACCACATGAACATGCTATAGTCTTGCAGCAAGCTCACTTGGGCTAATGCAGTGGACAGTTCTAGGGTGAATTGACAACTCAAAAGGTATTACAAGCAGGATTATGGTGGGGAACCTTATTTAAGGATGCCCATACAAAATGTATGTAATGTGACATATGCCAACGCACTGGCCGTCTTTTGCCTAATTAATGAATGCCATTAGAAACTACTTGTCCTTGGGAAGCATTCCAAAGATGGGGATTGGACTTTGTTAGGCCTTTCAAGCCTGCCAAGTTTCCACAAAAGTATATTGTGGCTGATTATGCTACCAAGTGGGTAGAAGCTAAGGCACTCCGGGATAACTTGGCTCGGAGAATGACTAATTTGTGTGTGAAACTATCATATGTAGGTATGCATGCAGCATACAACTTGTCGGTGATCAAGGATCACACTTCTTGAATGAAGTCATGCAATTACTGAATAAGTTTATGCACACCATCTCTATAACCTATTATTCCCAAGGCAATGGAGAAGCCGAATCTACAAACAAAACTCTCAAGCTAATTTTGACCAAGACTATGCAATCTCATAAGAGTGAGTAGGATGTTAAGCTACATGCTACGTTATGGGCTTATAGAACTGCATTCAAAGTCACTACAAACTTAACTCCATTCAAGATGGATTTTGGATTAGAAGTTGTAGTACCCTTAGAACTTGTTGTTCCTAGTCTTCGAGTGGCAGGTTGAACACCACTTAGACGAATCTAAGGCACTCAAGGGATGATTGCATCAACTAGCCCACCTAGACGAACTGCATCTCTGAGGAGTCTGGTCTCAGCAAGTAATTCAAAGGAGAAGGAAAGCATGGCATGACATGCATATTGTGCCTAAACATTTTGGCATTATTCGACCCATCAGGGATAAAGACACATGGACTGATTTACACAGCCCTATCAAGTCAAAGATCTAATAAAACCTTTTCTACTCCATAGTATCGAGGAAAAATATATCATGGTTGACACAATGGTGCTCAACGAGATAGATCGCTTACGTAATAAGTCACAATAGAAACGCCAACATATCGACTTCTTCAACATGCATAACCAACAACACGTCATTCAATCACTAACACAAGATCAATACTCACTCACAAAGAATATATTCAAAGTTGCCCGAGCATCATGTCCACAATCATGCTGTGCCTGCAAGAGACACATGCACAACATACGAATGCGCACGCCATACAAGGGTTTAACTACATTGCCAAGGAAGAGGGGGTAGGCATTACAACATACTATAAACCAAACCTAAAAGTTATAAAACAAGTTACATTTAAGGAGGAGCTCAATGCCTACTTACAATCTTCCTAACAAATTCAGTATAGGAATTGGCTGTAGTCAACATTTACAAACATCCGAAAACCCGAACTGCACTACTCATAAAAGGCCTTGAATTACTCATGTCATTTATTTATCAAGGGAGACTTCAACATTAACTTAAACAAAAACAATCATGATTCGTTACAACTAAACCAATTCATGACTAAAAGCAACATGTATCAGCTCATAAGTACTATAATCCGCGGTTCAAGAATTGACCACGTGGACAAACTTTTGCAGCAATGACCAAGATAGAGGAACTAACTTCATCTTTTGATTCGACCATCTTTAACCTATTAATCATGGAAAAAAAAAAAGAGAGGACATGTGGCAGCTTGGAGGAGAAGAGCCTGCTACATGTCACAAAGAAGGAGCTCTTGGTTGGAGGCTTGGGGGGAGGGAGGAGGTGGAAAGACAAGAGGCAGGCTTTGGGGAGGAGGTGGAAAGACAAGAGGCAGCTTTAGGGGCAAGGAAGAGATAGAAGGTCAATGGAATGGAGGAGATGGGACGTCACTTTTGGGAGGAAGGAGGAGATGGTAGGTTAATGGAATGAAAGGAGATGGAATGAAAGGAAGGTTAATGGAATGAAAGGAGGAGATAGAAGGTGTCCCAGTCATGGGTTAAGACTTAGCCAAAATTTCAAAATCCAATCCAAGGTGAATTGATTAGCGATTTAAGAATCAAAGATCCACCTTCATATGGGGAGTTGTTGAGGATGGTCATGCATTTTTGTATGTGCTTAGCACGGGTTTAGTACTCGTTCCCTTTTATGTACTAGCACTAAGCAATGACCAATATAGAGGATCTATTGGTCCGACCATTCCCTGCCATCACGGTGACGTGACAAACTACATAACAGAAAAATTCAAAATGGGCAGGCCTGATGAATGTTCACAGTTAGTGACATTAGTCCTTTGACGCTTGCCAATGTTTGACACGTTCTAGGAAGGTTATCGAGGAGTTATCAAAGGAGATGGCCGATTTAAGTCTAGGAATGTTGCTTGACATCGTGGACGAAGAGTGGATGCGCGATACGCTTCCTGATGATGGTAGGTTTTCACACTATTGATGGTGTCTGTAGTCTTGAGAATTTGAAAGCGTACTTCCTTTTCTATTTTGCATATTGTTGTTTAACAGTCTCTCTTAACTTTTTAATTCATTGTGGGTGTAGACATACCGTTTCCACCAGGTGTGGCTCCTGCGATTGATGACACAGAGGAGCTCAGTAAGTGTTGCATGCAAACCTTCCCTAACCTCCTGCGCACACACAAGGGCATTATATAAGATACGTAAAGTGAATTTTCCAGGCTAGAAGATAGCTGACGATTTCTCAAGAGCGTTCACAGAAAAAGAAACGCTCATTTTGTTCGATATGTTAGCTAGGTTCTCCTTTTCGATGACGCTTACGGCATGCTAAAAATCAAACGACCTCCGTAAGCTTCCGAATAGAAGGGGGTCGGTACTGAACTTCCAGGTTTCCCAACCTTTTCCAAAGTGTGCCTCTCTCTGGCCTATTATAGTCTGGTTACTATGTCTTTTTATTGTGGGAAGCCTGGCTGTTTTGCTTCTAGGTGTAGGACGAAAAAAAAGAGAGACATTGGTAGCCGAGAGTCTAAGCCTAGTGGTAAGGACTCTATTGGAAAAGTTAGTGATGAAGTATGGAATCAGGTCATTAAATAACCCTTAGGATGATTTGGGGTTAGGATAATTAAATGTAAAATAGAGTGGTAGTGAGACCTTACGCCCTAGGTTAGGCGTTATGTCCTGGATAAGAGGGTAGAGATTTTCAAGGGGCCACCTGATGTGAAATATATACATCAACATGATGGAGGAGATGAGTGCCACATGGCACTATTTCATTCGTCTAACTTATGTACTTTGCCACGTGTCAGGCAGGCAAAGCACGTACCATGTCACACACTTGAGGAAAGCCAATCAAATGCTAGTATTTTGATGCATGTGTTTGGATTGGGCAAACTATTTGAAAGCCTCTAAGGAGGCCCACGCCTTCTCCACACCTTCTCACCTCCTTGATTAGGGCTTGCTATGTATTGGGTTTGCCGCTTGGTTGCTGCACTCTCAGCTTGGAGCATTCATTGTGGCCAGTGTCGGCATTTCCATTTGCATCAATTCATTCACGTGTGTGCATCTATTCCTACCTATGCAGGTGTGTGGAGGGCACTCCAGTCTAGAAGGCCTCCATGTCTTTCTTACATGGTATCAGAGCCAAATTTGCTAGACTTGTGAATCCTGTTCATCAAGTAGTCTTCTAGCAAGAAGTGCACGGTAAGTTTATCAGAAGGAGAAGTCTGAGCTATAGCTCATATCTGGCAACTTGTTGCTGACAGGTAGAGAGAAGCCTATGTAGAATTGTAGAGAAGGACCTACGTAGTAGTCAGCCTCGTCAACAAACTGAAGATAAGATTTTGAAGGAAAGAAGGACCTACAGGAGAGAGGATTTGCAAAAACTGTAATTGGGTACAGAAGGAAAGGATCACTATCATCGGTAGCAATGGCAGATGAGCCCATATTTGGGCCCAACCAATGATTGACGATGTAGAAGACCTGCAATCAAAGAAAGAGCAATTGCATCATCAAAATTGTTGATGACAAGCAACAATTGATGCACTTAGTTACAATCGGCATTGTGCATGTTGAGCAGAGTAACACCTGTGACAAGCAAAGAGCAAGCTCAAGATTAGTGTGCAAACAGTGTTAACCTGAAGCAAAGCAAGAAGAAGATCAAAACATTGAGTTGTTGACAACGTCTCCAATAAATGTTTCACAGGTGGTGAGGTGCGAGTACAGAATTGGCACAGAGATCTAAGAGGTAGCGTCAACCAGGGGTTCTTCATCAAGCCGATGCCTGCTCGTGAAATTGTTAGAAGAAGCGGGACCTGTCTCAAACAGAATTGGCTATAGTGGTTGTGACCTGCATCAATCTATAAAAAGAGAGAGGCAGCGGAGCTGCCTAAGAGCCCTTCACTATGGCAAAAATATTTGCAAGCAGCAGATGAAGCCAGAATAGGTGTGCATAGATTTGCATCAATTCAAGGTGGTCCAAAAGGGGCAATTGGTAGACCTGCAACATAAAGATAAAGCAGATTGGTAAAGCAGACCAGAGAAGGAAAGCTATGTGCGGAGCAAAAGTGCCTGGAGCATCTAGGCCAGTGCAGCTTGCAACATCAGTGTGTAGAAACATAGATCTGGTTCATGGTCGATTAATCCAAGCAAACGATGTAAAGCTGCAGTATCTCTGAAGAGATTTTGGGAGGTCTCTAACAATCTGTTTTAAAACAGATTTCAGCATTTGAGGTCACCACAAAACTAATTGAGGGTAAACCCATCAGTTCGTTTGGCTTCAGGGACACTTACGTCATTGGTGGGCATCTTCTTAGCCTCTCCATTCGAGCTATCCACAAAGTGCCTTGGTAGAGGGCTTGTGAAGACACACATTTGTCAGTGTGTTTGCTTTGACATCCGAGAGACCGCCTTGTGTATTTGCCCCCCCCTGTTTCAGGTCGATCTACTGTTTTCACGGGGAAGAGGCAATTGTCATTGGCAGCTGTATACATGGGTCTTGTTTTACTCACTCGTCATGCAATTGCATCATACTCTTGTTATCCTCTCACACTGAGAAAAGGGCTATGACAAACAGGCTGATCAGAGGCTGCTCCTTTGCCTATATAAGGACCTGACCCGCCTTTTGCAGGGATTCTCCTGAGGATCCCACAGTCCACACAACCCCGAAGATTGTAGAGTATAGACTAAGTCGTGACTTCTTCTACTATGCTCTACAATCTCGATCTGGCAATTGGTTTCAACTTTGAGCTTTCAATTTCAAGTTGAAGCTCTTTGTGAATTATTTAGTTCCATGTACGATGTATGCACATCAACAGTTAACTATGGTAGAATCTACTTGATTGTTTGTTGATGGTGGTAGATTATTGCATTGGACTATAGTCACTAGTATATCGTCCCTCTCCCTCTCCCTCTCCCTCTCTATGCCTCCCTTTGTGTCTTCCCCCTCCCTACTTCTCTGGGGGAAATAATAATAAGTTACAAAAGGGATGTACCTTATGTACCCAAAATTTTCCCGCCATTACACACTTATTGTAGTCGTGCCATATGTATGGTACCACCTTGCTTTGGAACCAAGCTCATTGAGCTCCACTCAGGTTTGCATCCCAAGTCCACCAAGGCTAATTGTAATCCCTGGAGATTTCTTCGTCACCTTATCTGTCAGTATCTCAAGCTCCTTAGCGTCCGAGACACTAACATCTTCAGAATACACACAGACAGCTCCGAATGCCTTCGCTGTGAGAATTTCCTCTCTATATGTCTGAAAGGCTTTCACCCTCCCCTTGAATGAACATTGTGACCATAGCATGCATTGGAAAATCCACATTAATGCAAAGAGGGAAAACTACCTTGGTCCATTGTTTTTCTTGCCATTAGAGAAAAGTCAGGTACCTCCTTGAAGCACCTTTCAGAGCAGCCTCCTTTTGAATCCCTGGGCATTCACCAACGTGTTCCATTGCTCTCATTCTGTCTAAATTTGGTCTAGTACAGCCTCATTCTCAACATGGTCTGAGCAAGACGTTCTATCCATCACCTTCTCAAAAGGCTTTGGATCCTTAGACCATCATTCTATGCCATATTCTAGACACCTGTATAGTCATACCTGGATCAATGACACTGATCTCGAGGGTCTTGGGTGTAATGATTAATCACCCAAAATAATTTACGTTTTACCAAATTGGCTAAATCTGTTTCAGACTCTTTTCTTCTTGGGCTGCTGCTTCTCTTTCTAATGTGTCGCCTTCTTTCTACAATCCTGCACAAGATGTCCAGGTTGATTATAGTAGTAGCAATTTCTCTTTTCCTTACTCTCATTGTTTGATAGTTGAAGAATCTTCATATTTGACTTACCCTTACTGATGTTTGCCTTTAGTATCCGCTGCAAAAGCAGTAAGTGTCTTCTCATCCCCATCATTGTCCTGCAACTGCAAGTGAGCAATAGAGGCTAGATCTTCTCGAACATGAGTGGCCTCAGCCTTTCTCCAATTGTCAAGATAATCACTACCTCATTAAAGTTGCGTGGAAGCTTGCTGAAGAAACAGCATGGCAAACTGATTGTTGTCAACTTTTTGGCCCTCTGCCATAATTTGATACTTGAGAATCTTCACCTTGACCAGATAGTCGTTCACAGAACTATTTGTGCCCCATTGTTTGGTCTTGTACAAGTCCTTCAAGATCCTCCAAGCCTCACTTGTCCTTCAGGTTGATCCTCCTGGACAGCCTCTGGTAAGGCAGTGCTTGACCTCCTTGCTACTTTGGAACATAGTCACAAGCAACGTTTCCTCTATTTCGATATTTCATCGTTCTGACACATTTCGTTTCGTTTTGTTTTGTCTTTCCGGACAAAACGAATAGGTTTCGAATTGATACTTAATATATACAAGGATAGGGACAAATAAGATATGTTATATTTGGAGTGAACAAAGAGAAATACAAGTCAAGACACCTAAAAAAGGAAATTCAAGACACAAACACATTCTTTAAGTTCAAGCTTTCAATCTCTTTATCAAGTTCGGATCGGTTTTGAAATGATACTGAATAAATACATGGTTAGGGGCAAATAAGACAATGGACATGGTATATTCAAGTTTAAATTGAACAAAGAGAAATACAAGTCAAGACACCTGAAAAGGGAATTAAAAAACACAAACACATTCTTCAAATTTATTTAAAATTAAGCTTTCATTTTCCTTTCTCAAGTTTCAACTAGAGCCCATTTAATGTTTATGGAGTCAAAACTTATAAGCATATGGACTCTAGAAAAAACGGGGCAAAAATGTGTATTTTGATTTGGGCGAAACAGAGGTTTCATTGAGACGAACCTGTTTTCATGTGACTATGCTCTGGAGCGCATCCATTGGTGAGGGCCAAGCTCCCCCTTTGATCCGTCCTTGCTGCTTGAATGTAGCCTAGGATGAAGACTTCTTCTGAGGTCTTTGTCTGCAGCAAATACACCTCCTTCTATGCTCCTCTGAGTACTAGATGAAGGCCCAAGTCTGGCTGGTATGGTGCTCCAATCTGGTCCTGGGAGTGGTTCTTCCAATGGATGAGAAGTGGGCCCCCAATGGGCTCTTTTTAGGGACCCCATAAACTGGCCAACTTGCAGCCTAGGTCAACTGACCCAATCAGCCCCAAATACACAACCAGCAGGTCTGTGGGGCCCAGCTTCGTTGGCTATTCCTGACCAGCTTAGGGCTGGTCCGCCTGGCCACGTGGCAGGCAGCCACTGTCCTAGGCTTCTTCTGCCCCAGTTGGAGTCTTTCCAGAGCCAAAATTAGGCCATACATTTCTCCAAACAGGAGCCTCACAACTGTCCCAGCCTGTTCCTGGACCTTCTCCAGAAAGGACACCTGCCACATCATCATGCAGGCTGCTGCAGGCCTCCGTACACACCTGTACCAGGGCGCGTCTGTTCAGTACAGATCTGTCCCTCTGATTTGGTCCTGGCAGATCCGTACTGCAGCTCCACAGTCCCATACAGATCCGCACTGTTGTCCGTGCTGCTGGCATCATCTGCCATGCTGGAACACCTACACAAATATGCTTCTCTCTGTCCTGACAGTCTTGTTATAATGCTGCGAATCCTGCCCTTCCGGGGAGCTCTACCTTGCCAGGTACTTTCCTGATTGTGCTGCCCATGTGGAAGCCCAATGTGCATGCTTTTATGAGCTCGAATGCTGCCCACATGGCAGCCTATGTGCTGCCCATGTGGCAGCCACATCAATCCTAAGTACACCTCCCCCCAGATGGGGAGGTTAATTTTCAAACACTCCCTCTCACCGATACATCTTGGCGTGATCTCAACTTGTTGATGAAGATGCTCCATGAGCTCCCATGTCGAAGCCATCTGGAACAATGCGGTGTTGATGTCGATTCCTAGTCTTTCTGCCACTGGCTCCTGCTCCTCCAGGTCTGGTCCAGCGTAAAACCGTCTTGGTACACATGTCCATCCTTGGTAGCACCAGGTGGCACCACCTTCAATCACCTCTGCGCCATCGAACTCGAGCAATCCAGATGCCACCATCTTTCAGGTGTCCCCCTCATAAATAATTGAATAGCCTGGAGTCTTCTAGGCACCATGCTCTTGTGAAAGTGCAGTGGAATATGAACAGCAAAAGGAGAGCACATATGACAAGCAAAGAATTTGTGAAATGGAAAGAGAGAAACTGCACAAGAACTCAAGAAAAGGCCCTCAATAAATGGGCAAAACCTCCAAGGAAAGATGATACAAAGGGGGTAGAGGGGGGCCCTATATATAGCCCCACCACCCTGCAATCGGCCCTACGAATAGGCCGATCTGGTCTATCAAGTTGGTCAACCCAGATGTCGGTCTGTGCCTACCCACAGGACGGGTAAAGGGGCTTGGTAACCTGACCAAATAGGTCAGATCTATTGCCTGGGGGGTGGCTTGGTAGGCCCACCATGCTGGCCCAGATTAGACGCAGCCTAGGGCGGCTCCACACGGTGGCAATACAGGTCCAAAGGACCCCGAACAGTGTCGTACGGACCCATACCAGTCCTTCCATCATGTATATCACAAGACACATGCCCAGGTACACAAACCATACCCCTGTTAGAAATCGACCAGTAGAGGGTACACATAGCGGAAGACTGATAGAATAGCCCAGGAGCTCACACAGTGTGTGTGGGGAGTGGAATCACAAACTTCTTAAACTTATGTGCATCAATTAGATGTGCAGACTTATCAATAGACAATGATCCAGCCAGATATAAAAGCTACCAAAAGAATATATTTCCGTCCAAAACTATGGACACAATGCAAAGAGAGATAGATCCAAGTTCCATCAGAGGGTGGTCCTTTGATCTTACCACCACGTACTTCTACTTCTGCCAGATATCTCTAGAACTTGAGCCCGCGTGCTTCACCTCGAGCGTGTGTAGACTCTCTGTCCAGATCTCAGCGCCCTGCTACCCTGCTATGCATGTAGGGTTCAGCTTTGTGAGCTAAGTCTGCAGCAGCACCTCCAGCACTCCTTTACCTCCTGATTGTAGGCCAAAGGATGAGGGTAAGCTGCTCCTATCTGCTCCTCTGATGGCTGACCTGCTGGATGTATGCCTCCCAAGGGGGCCCTTTTATAGTCCTCAAGGGGCCCCAAAAAATACAGACTGGTCTGCCCAATTATAGCCGACTCAGTCTGGCCCCTTTGGCACACAAAACTAGGCCCTTTATGGCCCACTCTTCCATGCCCTATGTGGGCCGACTTGGCTGCCCTACTGGCCAACCCAGTGAGCTATAAATATGCCCCCAGGGCCAGTCCCTTGCAGCCCTACTTGCTTCTGCTCCTGGCCACCTGGGTGCCCACTCTCCAGCCCTAATCCAGGGTTTCAAAACAGGCCCAAAACCTGCTCCACATATGCGCCTATCCAGCCTGCACATCCCGCCATGTGTCCACCTCTGTCCCGGATCTCATCCAGCCTTGCAGGCCATGCTCCAGCCTCCGTACAGGTCCATACACCTGGCTGACATCATTGTCAGTTCAGCGACTCTGCTCTTGGGTCCCTGCTGCTGCGCTCTGCTCTGTCTTATGCTCCTGCAGATCCTACCTAAAGCCAGGTACCCTTGTTTTCTCTTCTCTCTTTTCTGGGCATGTGCTGCCCAAGGTCTCCGTCCCCCGCACTCTCCTCATTTGGGGGCTTACAGATGGGGAGGTGACCTTTTCAACCACCCCCTCCTACTCTAGCCTCACACGAGGTGGGCACACCCACAAAGAAGCCCTCACACAAATGCTACATATGATACATCAGAAGATGCCACCTCTAACACCCCCTCTTAGCTGAATCAGTCTCAGGGAGCTACAATGAGCACCAAGCAACTGCTGTGAAAGTGGCTTGGTAAACAGGTCCACCGTGTTGTCCCCCGCTTTATAGAAGATGAGCAAGATCAATTCATCTAGCACCTTCTTCCAAACATAAGGGTACTGTATCTCAATGTGCTTTGTTCGAGCATGAAATGCTGGATTGCAAGCAAGTGCTATACAGCTTTGATTATCACTGTGGATGTCGGTTGGAGACATTTGTGGGAACCCAATCTCTCCAAGCAATCTGCGAAGCTAGATTGCCTCACACATAGCAGAACAAGCGGCCTGATACTCAGCCTCTGTCCAAGATAAAGCTACAGTGGGTTGCCTTTTAATGCTCCATGCTAATGCTATTGAGTGAAGCAGTCTCCTGTGGTCAAGCATGGTGTCTGGATCGCCTCCCCAATCGTAATCACGCCAGCCTTGTAACTGGATCTTGGATTGCTGTCCTGCTGCCTGATACAATAATCCTCAATCACAGGTGCCATGTAGATACCTGAGGATCTGCATCCCTGCATGCCAATAGGTCTTCAGCGGCGTCTGCATAAAGGAGCTAAACAGCCCACGGAGAAGCTGAGATCCAACTCTGGTGTTGAGGAGCCATATCAAGGATCCAATCAGCTTACGGTACAAGTCTTCATCCACCGGCTCACTAGGATCATACTTGGACAGCTTCGTGTTGGGGTCCATGGGGGAAGAAATTAACTTACACTTTTCATTTGGAAGGTTGCCAGAAGCTCCTGCGAATACGGCTTCTAAGAAACAAAGAACCCTTCCTTACCCTACCAAATCTCCAAACCAAGGAAGAAGAGAAGTAGCCTAGATCTGTCATTTGAATGCCTGCGACAAAGCAGCCTTGGTCTCGGCAATATGTGCCACATGACTGCCTATGACTAAGAGGCCATCGACGTACAAGATGATTAAAGTAAGTAGCGTGTTCTTGTTAGAAAATGACCCAACAGAGGGTACATGCAGCGGAAATAATGCCCAGGAGCTCACACAGTGTACGGTGTGGGTGTGGAATCACAAACTTCTTTACTTATGTGCATTCAATAGGTGTGCAGACTCATCAATAGACAATGAACCAAACTAGATAGAGAAACCACCATATAATATATTTCCGTCCACAACTATGGACACAATACAAGAGAGATAGATCCAGAGTCCCACCAATGGTGTGGTCCTTTGATCTTACCACAAAGTCCTTCTCCTATCTGCTGGCTATCTCTAGACTAGAGTCCGCGTGCTCCACCTCGAGCGTGAGTAGACTTTCCGTCTAGAATGATCTTCTCCACCTTGCTGTCTGGAAACTGTTGGGGTAAAGGCACATTGCCAACCCTTCATTAAAAGATAGGACACCTATGACTGTCTTAAGACAGTCATAGGGTAAACCTAATCCTAATAAAACACAAGTGAGTTTGTGGTGTGGCTCATCATTCTTTCACACCCGCACTTGAGTGTCTCTCTCTCACTCTCACTCTCTTGCTCTTCTTCCTCCTTCTCTTCCCCTTCAACTGGTATCAGAGCACCCTGTTCAAGAGGGTATACAGGCTGAAAATCAGCCAGATAATTTTGCCAATGATGCACCACTGGATGTGCCAACAGATGGGGCTGTAGAACAGCCAGATATGGTGGTACAGCCACCCGTCATGCATGAAGAACAGGCTGGACAGCAGCCTAATCCGGAACAGTTTGTTAGGAGGAGCACCCGTGCACAACGGCCTCCTGCCAGGTTTGTTCCAGGAGCCAATAATGTGGCTGATTTTATCATGCTGACAGATTGTGGTGAGCCTTCCAGCTTCAAGGAAGCTATGGGAAGAACAGAGAAAAAGAAGTGGGAGACAACCATGTAGTCAGAAATGGACTCCCTACTTGAGAATGATACATGGGACTTGGTGCAGTTACCTGCAGGCAGAAAGGTTTTGCCATGCAAGTGGGTTTACAAAGTCAAAGTGGATTCAAATGCTTTACCTCGGTATAAGGCCAGATTGGTTGCCAAGGGATTTAAGCAGGAAAAGGGCATTGACTTTGATGAGATCTTTTCCCCTGTAGTCAAGATGACTACTTTGAGAGCAGTGTTAGCTCTTGTTGCTCATGACGACATGGATTTATGTCAGATGGATGTGAAGACAGCCTTTCTTCACGGAGATCTTCATGATGAGATCTATATGAGTCAGCCAGAGGGATATGCTGTTAAAGGGAAAGAGCAGCTTGTGTGTAAGCTCAAGAGGAGCTTGTATGGACTCAAGCAGGCGCCAAGGGAACGCCAAGGGAATGGTACAAGAAGTTTGATGCCTTCATGCAGTCCCAAGGGTATCATCGGTGTGAGACCGATCATTGCTTGTACACCAAACGGGCAAAGGATGGCAGTTTGATGCTACTCATTCTATATGTGGATGACATGCTTATTGCCAGCAAATCTCAGCATGAGATTAGTGCTTTGAAGAAACAACTGCATAAGTCTTTTGACATGAAAGACTTGGGTGATGCAAATCATATTCTTGGCATGCGTATTACTCGTGACAGGTCCAAGGGACTTTTGTTTCTGTCACAAAAGGAGTATATTGACAAAGTACTGCAGAGGTTTAAAATGGAGGGGGGGAAGTCTATTAGTACCCCGTTGCCTCCACATTTAAAACTCAGCAGTAAGGACAGCCCCAGATCAGATGATGATAAGGCTGAAATGGCCAAGGTTCCGTATGCATCTGCAGTTGGATCTTTGATGTATGCCATGGTTGCCACTCGTCCGGATATTGCTTTTGCGGTGGGAGTCATCAGCAGGTATATGGCAAATCCAGGCAAGCGGCACTGGGAAGCAGTGAAAGGTGTCTTGAGGTATCTCAAGGGTACCAAAGACTTGTGCATATGCTATGGTAGGCAAGATGCATTGGTGCATGGTTTTACAGATTCAGACTATGCAGGGAATGCAGATAACCGGAAGTCTACTACCGGTTATATTTTCACATTTGCAGGAGGTGCTATATCATGGGTGTCTCGGTTGCAGAAATGCGTTGCACTGTCAACCACAGAAGCTGAATATGTTGCAGCCACTGAGGCCTGCAAGGAAGCAATATGGCTCACTCGGCTGGTGGGAGATTTGGGCATTACAGGAGATATGCCAGTTTTGCATTGTGATAGTCAGAGTGCTATCATGTTGGCAAAGAATCCGGTTTTTCATCAGAAGACCAAGCACATAGAAGTGAAATATCATTTCATCAGGGAGGTACTGGAAGACAAGCGACTTGAGCTTGTGAAAGTGCATACTGATGATAATCCTGCAGATTTGCTCACTAAGAGCTTGCCTACAGAGCGGTTTGCACATTGCCGCCACATCATGGGATTAGGATGAGACCATTCTTACTTTATGGTCTTGTATACAGTAACTGTATATTGCTGTAATTTTTATTCTTTTCTCCCCTTTAGGCACATTGGCCTTTAGGTGGGAGGTTGTTGGGGTAAAGGCACATTGCCAACCCTTCATTAAAAGATAGGACACCTATGACTGTCTTAAGACAGTCATAGGGTAAACCTAATCCTAATAAAACACAAGTGAGTTTGTGGTGTGGCTCATCATTCTTTCACACCCGCACTTGAGTGTCTCTCTCTCACTCTCACTCTCTTGCTCTTCTTCCTCCTTCTCTTCCCCTTCAACTGGTATCAGAGCACCCTGTTCAAGAGGGTATACAGGCTGAAAATCAGCCAGATAATTTTGCCAATGATGCACCACTGGATGTGCCAACAGATGGGGCTGTAGAACAGCCAGATATGGTGGTACAGCCACCCGTCATGCATGAAGAACAGGCTGGACAGCAGCCTAATCCGGAACAGTTTGTTAGGAGGAGCACCCGTGCACAACGGCCTCCTGCCAGGTTTGTTCCAGGAGCCAATAATGTGGCTGATTTTATCATGCTGACAGATTGTGGTGAGCCTTCCAGCTTCAAGGAAGCTATGGGAAGAACAGAGAAAAAGAAGTGGGAGACAACCATGCAGTCAGAAATGGACTCCCTACTTGAGAATGATACATGGGACTTGGTGCAGTTACCTGCAGGCAGAAAGGTTTTGCCATGCAAGTGGGTTTACAAAGTCAAAGTGGATTCAAATGCTTTACCTCGGTATAAGGCCAGATTGGTTGCCAAGGGATTTAAGCAGGAAAAGGGCATTGACTTTGATGAGATCTTTTCCCCTGTAGTCAAGATGACTACTTTGAGAGCAGTGTTAGCTCTTGTTGCTCATGACGACATGGATTTATGTCAGATGGATGTGAAGACAGCCTTTCTTCACGGAGATCTTCATGATGAGATCTATATGAGTCAGCCAGAGGGATATGCTGTTAAAGGGAAAGAGCAGCTTGTGTGTAAGCTCAAGAGGAGCTTGTATGGACTCAAGCAGGCGCCAAGGGAATGGTACAAGAAGTTTGATGCCTTCATGCAGTCCCAAGGGTATCATCGGTGTGAGACCGATCATTGCTTGTACACCAAACGGGCAAAGGATGGCAGTTTGATGCTACTCATTCTATATGTGGATGACATGCTTATTGCCAGCAAATCTCAGCATGAGATTAGTGCTTTGAAGAAACAACTGCATAAGTCTTTTGACATGAAAGACTTGGGTGATGCAAATCATATTCTTGGCATGCGTATTACTCGTGACAGGTCCAAGGGACTTTTGTTTCTGTCACAAAAGGAGTATATTGACAAAGTACTGCAGAGGTTTAAAATGGAGGGGGGGAAGTCTATTAGTACCCCGTTGCCTCCACATTTAAAACTCAGCAGTAAGGACAGCCCCAGATCAGATGATGATAAGGCTGAAATGGCCAAGGTTCCGTATGCATCTGCAGTTGGATCTTTGATGTATGCCATGGTTGCCACTCGTCCGGATATTGCTTTTGCGGTGGGAGTCATCAGCAGGTATATGGCAAATCCAGGCAAGCGGCACTGGGAAGCAGTGAAAGGTGTCTTGAGGTATCTCAAGGGTACCAAAGACTTGTGCATATGCTATGGTAGGCAAGATGCATTGGTGCATGGTTTTACAGATTCAGACTATGCAGGGAATGCAGATAACCGGAAGTCTACTACCGGTTATATTTTCACATTTGCAGGAGGTGCTATATCATGGGTGTCTCGGTTGCAGAAATGCGTTGCACTGTCAACCACAGAAGCTGAATATGTTGCAGCCACTGAGGCCTGCAAGGAAGCAATATGGCTCACTCGGCTGGTGGGAGATTTGGGCATTACAGGAGATATGCCAGTTTTGCATTGTGATAGTCAGAGTGCTATCATGTTGGCAAAGAATCCGGTTTTTCATCAGAAGACCAAGCACATAGAAGTGAAATATCATTTCATCAGGGAGGTACTGGAAGACAAGCGACTTGAGCTTGTGAAAGTGCATACTGATGATAATCCTGCAGATTTGCTCACTAAGAGCTTGCCTACAGAGCGGTTTGCACATTGCCGCCACATCATGGGATTAGGATGAGACCATTCTTACTTTATGGTCTTGTATACAGTAACTGTATATTGCTGTAATTTTTATTCTTTTCTCCCCTTTAGGCACATTGGCCTTTAGGTGGGAGGTTGTTGGGGTAAAGGCACATTGCCAACCCTTCATTAAAAGATAGGACACCTATGACTGTCTTAAGACAGTCATAGGGTAAACCTAATCCTAATAAAACACAAGTGAGTTTGTGGTGTGGCTCATCATTCTTTCACACCCGCACTTGAGTGTCTCTCTCTCACTCTCACTCTCTTGCTCTTCTTCCTCCTTCTCTTCCCCTTCAGAAACCAGTCTAGGTGGGCAGCTTCCTGCAAGCTAAGTCTGCAGCACAAGGTACTTCTTTCTCCTCCTGACTGTAGGCCCAAAGGTAGCCCTGCTGCTGCTACTTCTGCTGGTGGAATTGCTGCTCCAGATGATGTCAAAATAAGGCCTGAATGGCCTCTTTATATAGGCCCCAGGGGGGGGCTGATAAAAACCGACCAGCCTGGTACAGACTGGACGACCAGATTGGCCGACCAGTCTGTGGCTGGTCCAGCCCTATAAGGCACACAAGCCAGGTTTTTCTGGCCCAAACTTCCAGGGCCCTTTGGCCCTCTTTTCAAGGCATATCTCCAGCCTATAAAAGGCCTGTTTCCTGCCCACTGAAAGTCACATTTCCTGCTGCAGATCTGGGCCTGCACTCCCTGCCATGTCTGTGCCTCTGCCAGGCCCTCTTCCCAGCCACGTGTCCTGCGCCGTACGGGTTCCTTGTGCTGGCTACTGCTTCGCCTTTTGCTACTGCAGATCCATCCTAGCTCCAGGTACCCACCATCTCTTTGATTCTTGCCCACATGGCATCCAATCAGATGCCCATGTGACAGACACTCAAACCCTAGGTTCACCCCCCCATGCTCTCCTCATTTGGGGGCTTACAGATGGGGAGGTGACCTTTCCAACACCCCCTCTCACTGACACATCTCGGCCCAATGCCAACATGTCGATAAAAATGCTCCAGTAACTCCCTGGTCGTAGTCCTCTGGAACCTTTCGGTGTCGAAATCTTTTTCTGGCTTTTCATCCAGTGGCTCCTGCTCCACCAGGTTCGGTTCCGCTTCCGCACACCATCCTGGTACACAGGTCCATCTCTGGTAGCATCTCCTGGTAGCACCTCCTTCAGTCACATTCCCGCCTCTGAACTTGAGCAACCCAGCCGTCACGATCTTCCAGTCGTCCCCCTCATAATGAGTGAACAACCTGGAGTCTTCCAGGCACCATGCTCTGAGGGTCTGTTTCAACCCGTCCTTCCTTTGGCAAGGTCTGCAACCAATGAATATTTCCAGATAACCTGGACCATGAACTCTCGCTGAGTTCTCAAGCAGGTACTCTTCTGGCTTCAGTACTCTTTGTCCACCACCTTCTAGCACTCTGCGTCCGAGATTTGAAGAAGCACCAATACTTCCCCTTCTGCCTTCGAAGAAGGCCAATTCCTTCCAATGTCTTATCACCTGAGACAAATGAAGAGCAGAATCTCTCCACAGCATGCTATAAAGGCTCAAATGCAAAATATCAAATACATACCAGACTGTTGTACTGCCTGAATGTTCGCTCTGAAAGCAAACCCTGTACCTTAATGAGGCACCCGCCAAGAGCCTGTGTAATCTTGTACTGTCCCCTTTTGAAGTCCAGCATCCATCTGACCATGAGACCCCAGGGCTTTCCATGGAATCCACCCTCGTGTCAGTGTCAACAGCTACACACCTGGAAGGTACCAAGCGTTCCATACTGTCCTTCACCTTCACAAAGGCATCTGACTCCTCGTCGACCCACATCTCTGACTTGGCGAATCATGGGCGATGTTCTACATAGATCTTCTCATAGCCATTGCCAAAGGGTCGACATCTAGGGCAAAGGTGTCCTCATTATCAATCCTTGGTCGTTGTGAGTACCCTTTGGCCACAAGTTTGGTTGTGTGCTTGTCCACAACATAGTTACTAGGGAACAGTGTTCCAACGTCCGGAACGTTTGGAACGCCGTTCCAACAAGGAATGTACAAGCGGAATGGCCCTGGAACGTCCCCTTTTTTTTTTTTGGCTCTTTGAAAGTTTCAAATGGGTATTTTCGAGTTTATATAGAAAGGTTTGTAAAATGCTAGTTTCTTTCATTTTCTAGCATAGTTTTATGTCATATGATGACATGTCATGTAATACGCGGCGTGCCGGTTCCGGTTCCCCCTTCCCGAAGCGTTCCTGTTCCAAAACCTGAATTTTCAGAACATTTCCCGTTCCCTGGTAACTATGGTCCACAGCTCCGTCTAAAGTATACTTGGTTCTTGTAGACCCACTTGACACCAATGACAAACTGCCACTTGGGTCTTGGAACCAATTCCCAGGTCCCGTTCTTCTCAATGGCTTCTATCTCCAGCTCCATAAAGTGTGCTACCTCTAACAGCTCTCAGGGTGTGTTCCGACCCGTCCCCCCTTTGGTGAGGTGTACAACCAAACAACAATCTCGAGAAATCAAATCCCAAGAATATATCTAGATTATCTGGACCATCAGCTTGCATGTGTAGTCCTGTAATGCAAGCCACGGCCTCCATCTGACTTTGAGTCCAGAGGTCACATTAAGAAATCCTCCCTCGTGTCAGTAATACTAGCCAAGTGCCTAGATGAATCGAGCACTCAATGCTCTCCTTCACCTCCACGAAGGTTTTTGACTCCTCATCTGACCACGTCTCAATGCCAAACATCCTGACTGCAACACTGGGGACTGCATACCTTACCTTAGCAACTCTAGAGATATGACCAATAAAATCTCTCCACTGACTACCACATTAGCCGTATCCTCCAAATCTATGTTGGACCCCTTCTTGTTCTTCTGATCCGCCACCTCCTTCCTACAATCAAATGACCTAGCGTATCACAATAGAAACACGTATTCTTCTTCTTTCTTTTCTTCTTATTTTCCTCATTTGAAGAGTCCCCTCCATTATCGGTTTTGTCCTTCTTGGGATTGCCACTGCTAGGCTTACCCTTTCCCTTGCCTTTGCTCCTGCCTTGAGTTGTTAGGGCTCTGTCTTCAGTGGTAGATGTGCCTTTGTACTTCTTCTCTTGAGCCTCCTGTTGTAGAAGCAATAGAACCGAATCCCCAACATCACTGGTGCCGTCCTCTGGCAGGCAATCATCTTGGTAATGAAAATACCGTAGCTCTTTGGAAGCATGCCAAACAATACCCTAGCCTTTGTGGTCAAATCCGTCCTTTGACCAAGTGTTGCCAGATGACCCCTCACCATCTTCATTTGGGTGATGTCATCCTGTACTGAACCTCCCTCATCCATTGTCATGTGCACGGATTGGTATTTGACGTGTACTGGGTACACAAGACTAGCTCAGGTAGTCTGGGGAGGCTTAGAGTTAGGCAGGCTTGATTCTCGGGTTGAGTGGCAAGGGTACGAACCAGTTAGAGGTCTTCTCTATTTTTAGCGCTTGGCGACCGAGTCTATATAAGGGGCTCAGGGGTTCAATTCTTAGGGAGCCGATGGGAGCAAGTCTCGTTCCTAGGTGCTAGGTCTGATCCTGGATTGAGTCGCGGACGCGCACCTACATCATAGCGTAGCCCAAGGCCCAGCAGCAAATCCCAGGCTTCATAGCACCACCTGGTGGTATGGGACACCAGGCTAGTTAGGACCTGGTTGGGAGTTCGTGCTAGTAGCTCAGCTCGTGGCTCGAAGGGGACATCTCCTAATTCGGGATCGCATCCCGTAGATGTCATGGTTGGGTGGTGAGCAGCCTGCTCAGTTTCCTCACGTTTGGTGTGTTCTTGTGTTTGCTTGCATGTCAGAGGTTTCAGGAGTGCTGGGGTCGTGCTAGTTGGTATCAGAGCCAACTGCTGAGGTAGGAACTTCTGTTCCGAGAAATTTGGACGATTTTTTCTCTAGGTATGCTCTTATTTCGAAATTCATGTTCATTACTTTGCCAGTGCTGGTTCATCGGTTAAGGGAAGTGGTTAAGATTAGGGAAAGAAGGTAGGAGAAGGCAAAGAGTGAGTGAATTCGAAGTTGAACTGAGGCGTTAGGTGAGAGAGAGAGCGAGGTGTAGCTTGGAGGGACATAGAACGATTGCAGGGGAGAGAGATTGCAGGAGAGAAGCGCTCATAGGAGTGAAGTGATGGGCTGATTGTTGGTAAGTGAAGGGCTGAGGAAGAGCTTCAGTTGAACCCAGGTATGGCTGGCTGAGCAGGGTCCATTAGGGCGCGAAGGGCTGTTCGCAGCCAAGGAGGGAGTTCAGGGGTGCGCCATAGCTTGGAGCAGGCCGCAGGTAAGGCTGTGTCTATTCGGGGGGGGGGGGCAGGATGCTAAAACAAGCACTTGATGGGATATCTCAAGATGTATGTCCTAGGCACACCTTAGGTTCTATGTGTGTGTGCTGGAGGCACAGTTAGGTGCCCATAAGCACTGTTAGGTGGTGGTAGATGCCACATAGGATGATTGAGAGATTCTAGGAGTTGATTGAGGAGATGATTGTGGAGCTTGGTGGCTCATGTAGAGGTGCCTACATATGGACCTCACCTTTCTTCATTCCATAAGCAAGCATTCTCTTGTTTTGTGTTCAGCTTCATGCTTTCCTTTCACTTCTTCAACATGGTATTAGAGCACCATGATCCCCCTTGAGCCCATTTATGCCATGTCATCTTCTTCTTCTTCTTCTTCACCTTCCTCTCCATTTTGCCCCTTTCTGCCCAACCACTTGGAGGGCTGAGTTCTCTACCTACAAGCAACCATTCCCAGAGTCCTTCTGGCTGGAGAGACCCTTCGTATGGGCGACCTTCCACGTCAGAGCAATCAGACCCGCGCAACAGCCGCCTTCTTCCTGACGCCATTTTGTGCAATACGACTTGCTGGAGCAACCATTTCGAAACTCCTCTGAGCCACGCTTGCACAACATTATGAGCTAGCCCCTGTCCAGATTTGAAGTGAAATGGTCCACCAGGGAGGGAGAAACAGACGAAAAACCAGTCGACAATCAAGCTCCTGGCTATGGCGACGTGACGTGGCATTTTGCCTTTCCTCTTCAGTGGCTCTTCTTTGGTATACCAGCTTTTTTTCTACCTAGAAACCCCTCTTTTCTTTGCTTTGAAGAGTGAGATACAAGCCCTCCAAGATCAGGCCTGTGTTTTGGACAGTTTTGACAATGTTGTGAGTTTGGTCCTACATTAGATGCTACTTTGGCATTTCTGATGTTTTAAAGTGTTGAATAGCATCAGTACAATTGTGGCTACAACTTTCCTTTAGGTTGCTATACCCGGATTTGCTTGGAATACTTTCATTTAGCCACCTCTATGAAGCATGCAAAATGAATGAAATAAACTATTGTGTTCTTTGTAAACACCTCTGGTCACCATATGATGTAGGCCATGTGTATGTGTTTAGCTCCATGGTACCTCCTACAGACATTGTGTGCATGTACATGCAGGGGAGATAACCATTGGAAGGTCTTATGTATCCCTTTGTTTACTTTACACGCTTGGGAACCCTTGCTAGCATGAGATCCTAGTCATAGATTTATCCTTGACCACCATGAGATGGCATGAGAAACTATGAGACTAGATGTATCCTTGACATAGCCTGAGGCATTCCCTTGAGGGGGGTTTGATGGGATATCTCAAGGTGTATGCCCCAGGCACACCTTAGGTTCTATGTGTGTGTGCTAGAGGCACAGTTAGGTGCCCATAAGCACTGTTAGGTGGTGGTAGATGCCACATAGAATGATTGAGAGATTCTAGGAGCTGATTGAGGAGCATGTGGACTTGTTAATCGGAATAGAGTGGTTTAAAACCCACGATATTCGGATTGGATGGAAGGAACATATTGTTTCTTTTTTGGATAAGGACACCCATTTTTATATTCATTGTGATAATATTCCCTCTTCTCAGGGACCTATTATTTTTGCGATGCAGCTTTGGAATATATTAAACACTTCTCATTATGATGTGTATCAGTGTGTTTTGATTCCGCTTTCTTTATTTGTTGTCTCTGTTAATAACAAGAATGATTTAAGTGTGTTTGAACACCGTGAATTGAGAATGTTGTTAGATGATTTCATGGATGTATTCCCTGCTCAACTGCCGGAAGGTTTACCTCCAGAACGGGTGGTAGACCATCGCATAGATTGAGTGCCTGGGGCTCAACCTATTAGTGTTCCACCTTATAGGATGAGCCAGCCTGAGGAGGATGAGTTAGCTTCACAGCTACAAGATTATCTGAATATGGGCTATATTCGCCCAAGTAAATCACCTTGGGGAGCACCTGTCCTCTTAAGAAAGAAGAAAGATAATTCGTGGAGAATGTGTATAGATTATAAACGATTGAATAAAGTGACAATTAAGAATTGATACTCTCATTCTTGTTCCGATGATTTGATAGACCGTTTGGCTGGAGTGAAGTATTTCACTAAGATTGATTTGTGTACAGGTTATCACCAAATCCGTATCTATGCTAAATACATAGATAGAACCGCATTCCGAACTAGGTATGGCTACTACGAGTTTCTCGTATTACCTTTTGGTTTGACCAATGCTCCTGCCACCTTCTAGCAAATAATGAACGATTTGTTCCGAGATTTTTTGGGCAAATTCGTTGTCGTGTTCTTAGATGACATCTTGGTATATAGTCGAACGCTCGAGGATCACATTAGACACCTCCGAATTGTCTTAGTTTTCCTAAGACAGCATATGCTCTATGCCAAGATGGGTAAATGTGACTTCTTTATAAAGGAGATTATTTACTTAGGACACAAGATCTCTTCTGAAGGTATTAGCATTGATCTGGATCATATCCAGAAGGTTTTAGAATGGCCTATCCCTCAGATTGTGAAACAACTTCGTTCTTTCCTAGGATTCACGGTATTTCTACGGAAGTCTGTGCGTGATTATTCACACATCACGGCACCTCGGAATGATGCATTGAACAAGGCTTTTGTTAACTATCAAGGAAGCACCCGTTCTTGCATTACCCGATCCTACCTGGCCTTATGTTTTAGAGGCCGATGCGAGTGATTTTGCGATTGAGAGTAAGAAGCTAGACGACACCCAATATCGTTGGCCCACACTAGAAAAAGAACTCTATGCAGTTACGTATGCTCTAAAAGTTTGGAGACACTACTTGTATGGTTCAAAGTTTCTTGTATTGACCGATCACCAGTCAATCAAGTATGTGTGTGATGGGTCTGAATTGAGGGGACGGAAGGCTAGATGGGTAGAATTAATGCAAGATTTTGATTGTGAAATACGTTATCGAAAGGGTTCGTTAAATAGTGTGGCGGATGCCTTAAGTCGGGTCAAGTTTATAAATGCTATGTCATTTACAGAAATATCCTTAGACCTAATTCAATCCTTGAGAGGGCTTTGCGCAACTGTTAGTCATTTCAGTTCTTATTGGCAGAAAGTCTAGGATTGGAGCTCCATGGTTGACCAGGACTCAGGGATTGTGCCACCTATGGTACAGGCGGCGGGAGGTCAGTGGATGATCAGGAACGGCTTGCTGTTCTGGAATGGAAGGATATGTGTGCCAAATGTTTCGGATCTTCAATCCAAGATTCTCTGGGAGTGTCATGATGCTTCTAGTGCTGGACATCTAGGTATACATCGGACTCTGTCTCTTGTGAAGCATACCTTTTATTGGCCTAAGATGTGTGCATTTATAGAAAACTATGTGGTAGGTTGTCGGGTTTGTCAGGTTACTAAGGCAGAACGTCTTAGAAGCGTGGGGTTATTACAGCCATTGCAAATCTCGGGTAATAAAGTATTTCCATGGATTTTATTACCGGTTTGCCAAGAATGCGCAAGGGTCATGACTCCATTTGGGTCATAGTGGACCGTCTGACAAAAATGGCTAGATTCTTACCTACTAGAACAACTATTTCAGATGTTCAGCTGGCTCACAAGTTTGTGGACCACTTGTTTAAGCTGTATGGTTTGCCCTTTGTAGTCAGTCATAGGGACTCAAAGTTTACAAGTAACTTTTGGACATGGAGATTTGCATGAGGAAATTTACATGGTGCAGCCAGAAGGCTTTGAAGAAAAGGGCAAGGAGCATTTAGTTTAACTTTTATTCCACATGAGTCTGAAAGTATTCTTGAATTTCGTGAAAGGCAGATTCGTAATCGAACTATCACGGAATACAAGATCAAGTGGAAGGATCGTGTTGAGGAGGATGCAACATGGGAGACATCACAAAACCTTCAGAGGACATTCCCGGGTTTTTTAGCGAACTCAGGAGTGAGTTCTTAGAGAAGGGGAAGTATGTCATGTGCACAGATTGGTATTTGACGTGTACTGGGTACACAAGACTAGCTCATTTGCCTGGGGAGGCTTAGAGTTAGGCAGGCTTGATTCTCGGGTTGAGTGGCAAGGGTACGAACCAGTTAGAGGTCTTCGCTATTTTTGGCGCTTGGGGCCTGAGTCTATATAAGGGGCCCAGGGGTTCAGTTCTCAGGGAGCCGATGGGAGCAAGTCTCGTTTCCAGGTGCTAGGTCTGATCTTGGATTGAGCCGCGGACGCGCACCTGCATCATAGCGTAGCCCAAGGCCCCCAGCAGATCCCAAGCTTCACAGCGCCACCTGGTGGTATGGGACACCAGGCTGGTTAGGATCTGGTTGGAAGTTCGTGCCAATAGCTCAGCTCGTGGCTCAAAGGGGACATCTCCTGATTCGGGATCGCATCCCGTAGATGTCATGGTTGCTCAGTTTCCTCACGTTTGTTGTGTTCTTGTGTTTGCTTGTAGGTCAGAGGTTTCAGGAGTGCTGGGGTCATGTTATCCATGCTTATGCCATAGACCTCCGTCTCGAAGTCAAGAATCCTCGCATCATTGTTCATCTCGTAGCATGTCCTGCAGTGTGGTCCACGCGGCAAAGGAAGTGTCCACTGTCTAAATGTGAGGAAGTATTGCATCTACCATGGTGCCAAAGATAGTGGCCAAGGCCTCCACATCAGGCATCTGCCAAAATCTCACTAAAACAACATCTCATGGTATATTAACTGCCAGTGCGGTCGCAGTGGGCTGGAGTCACGGTGGGCTGAGGCGTTAACTCTACGCCCCTCGCAATATCCCACATCTCCCTCAACACCAAATGGCTCCGGACCTTCATCTTCCACAATGGGTAATTGTTCCCATCCAACTTGCCCGTTTCCCCAACTTTAGGGATTAGCATATCTCGTGGCCATGACAAAGAATTGAGAAGAGATAGAATTAGGAAGTTGTACACCTATCTGAACTTGAGCCTCCCTCACAAGGTTACCGTCCTCTAGACATTGAAGATGATTATTCCCCCAAGCTCTAATCAAGCTCGTTCTTCAGTAAGGTCCTTGCCTTCAAGCTCCACCTCTTGTGAACTTCTGATAGTGCTCTGATACCATGTTAGGAAACTGAATGTCGTAACAGAGGGTATGTGACTAACAGAGCGTCTGAGGAATTCACACAAGGGTGTTCATATAGAATTCAAAACTTCTTTCCTTATGTGCATACATGTTCAGTAAGTAAATGAGTAATGCACAGGAGAGATGTGGAACCAACAAAACTTATATTTCTGTCCACAATGGACACAACACAAATGTATGCCTAGTGTCTCACCCTCTTGTAGCAGAGTGCTACCTAGATGTGGACCCCTGTGCACAACCAATTGTTGTTCTCCTACCTCTGTAGCACTCTCAAAACACTCGGCCTGCGTGCTCCCTATGAGCTCAGGTGGGCCTCATAGTCGTGCCTGACAAACACCCCTTCAGGCTGATCCTCCCGGACAGCCACTGGTAAGGCAGTGCTTGACCTTGGTTTCTTGTCCTCCTTGCTTCTCTGGAACCGAGCCAATGGTGAGGGCCAAGCTCCCCCTTTGATCCGTCCTTGCTGCCTTGAATGTTGTCTAGGATGAAGACTTCTTCTGAGGTCTTTGTCTGCAGCAATCAGCCTCCTTCTACGTTCCTCCAAGTACCCTGGATGAAGGCCCAAGGCTGGCTGGTATGCTGCTCCAATCTGCTCCTGAAGTGTAGCTTCCAATAGATGAGAAATGAGCCCCCAATGGGCTCTTTTTTAGGCCCCAAGCCCCCCCCCATAAACTGGCCGACTTGCAGCCTAGGTGAACCGACCCAGTCAGCCCCAAAGACACTGACCAGCAGGTCTGTGGGGTCCGACTTGGTTGGCTGCTGCTGATCAGCCTCTGGCTGGCCCACCTACATGGCAGGCAGCCACTGGCCCAGGCTTCCTCTTCCCTAGTTGGAGTCTTTCCAGGACCCAAACCAAGCCATACACAAACACGCGCCTCATAGCTCCTCCTGTCCCGGCCTGTTTCTGGACTTTCTCCAGGCCTAAGACACCTGCTGGTCATCATACAGGCTGCTGCAGGCCTCCATACACACCGATCTGCCCCTCTGATTTGCTGCTGGCAGATCCCTACTGCAGCTCCACAGTCACGTACAGATACATACTGTTGTCCTTGCTGCTGATGTCACCTGGCATGCTGGAACACCTGCGCAAATATGTTTCTCTCTGTTCCTGACAGTCTTGTTGCAGTTCAGCACCAATCCTGCCCTTCCAGAGAGATTAGGCTGCCCACATGGAAGCCTATGTGCTGCGCATGTGGCAGCGCCATGTGCATGCTTTTTTCAGCTTGTATGCTGCCCACATGTCCATGTGGCAGCCACATCATTTATAAGTACACCTCCCCCACACTCTCCTCATATGGGGCTTACAGATGGGGAGGCGACTTTTCCAACACATAACTTAACTTATGGTTTATAATTTCAACATATTGACAGTTCATGAGAAAGCTGTATTCTCTCTCTTACATCCTGTAATACCACTCATGAATGCAAGCAAAGCCCTTGTATTGCAGCGGTCCTAGGGAGCTCTTCCTCCTGGTTATCTTATGCCATAATAGCTCTTTAATTTTGTGAGTCAAGGGGCTTCTTATCTTACATGACACAGCATTTGGACCAAGGAATTCTGTTACCTTCCATATAGGTCTTTTCAATAGCTAGTGTCTTAGCAATAGCCCTTCCATTTGCAGGACTGGGAATCTTTCTTTTTGTTTGCGTATGTGAATTATTTTCTGAAAAATACGCCCAATGGTAATACAATCAAGTGAATCTTGCGTTTGGGTTTTGTAAACATCAAGGCTCTTGGGGTTTTTGGGAACTTTCGGGATCATGGGAGACTTAATTGTTTCTTAAATGCTGTCTGGTTTTATCAGATCAAGAGCAGCCATTGGTCTCTCAAGATACATGGAGTGAGCTTGGATTGCATACAATCCAGTGAGAAGGCCACAATACTATGAAACATGTTGGAGATCACACTTTTTCACTATCCATAGCTTGATGTCCTGCATTCAAGCCCACAAGACGTCGTTTGTGGCAGAAAAAATAATAACGATTGTCAAAGAAGCTGAGATTTCGAGAAGATCAAATTAGAAAACCAAACAAAGCGTATGTGATTATAAATGCAGCTAATTTGTGATGAGAAGTATGATAGCATTGTACAAAAGAAGACTTGGGATCGAGTAGACTCACCACCAGACAAAACTACCATTGGGAATAAATGGGTCTATTGTTTTAAAGCCAAGAGTGACAAGAGTGATGGAAGTATCGTCTATGAGGCTGACTGCTACAAGGTTCTTGTTGATTAAGGCATGGATGGATTTAGTGGTAGAAGAGTGAGAGCTGTTTGCATCTGTAAGGAGCATCCATTATACGATTAAAGCACCAGAGAGATTGTAATCATTTTGCAATTACATCCTGTAAGAGTCAGAATGTGTTCACTTTGAAGATAGCTTGACCAGTGTGCATGTTACAATCTAGTGAGAATGCCAAATTACCATGATCATGGTGAAAATAACAAGAATAGCAGCTCTATGTTTGTGTGATGAACAATTTGTAAGTTCATGAAGTGTGTCTACAGATCATAGGTTGCAAAGAAAATTATTTATGGGGCTGATGCAATGACCTATAAGCACTGTGGGCATGCATGTAAGGTTATATCCTTACAATGTTTCTGATAAAGGTAATTCTCTTGGGAATGCACCTGTCCTCTAACTAATCCATAGCTTGATTTTCATGCGTTTAAGCAGCAATAGATTTTTTGTAGCAAAATTTTCTTCTTTCATAACATAAAACTGAGTTTCTAATAGATGAAAGTAGAAAGCCAACCAAAAAGTGAGGTATGACCATAAATGTAGCATATTTGTGAGGAGATGGGAATTTCATTTGCTCAACTAAATGTCCATGTGTTTTTGGGTGGTGATAAGTGCATATTCAACCTAAAGCCATGAACTTGAGCGGGTGAGGGAGGTTGAGGCGGGGGAGAGAGAGAGAGAGAGAGAGGGATTTTATTCCTGTTTTTTGGTCAATTTTGTTTGTTTATTTTTTTCGTAGTCACCTTCCTCCTTTTTTCTTTATTTCTTGTTACCTTTCTCTTGATTATTTGATGTATTTTAGCATGCTTTGTGTTTGCCCAAGAGACTCTGCAGGTCTTTAGAAACCTAGTCTAGCTACTTATGCTTGGGCACGGATGACGACATAAGTGTTGCTTTGCTTGCTAAGTACGTCTACCTTTTGTTTTTCAAAAAAGAATTGTTACCTCATTTTTCTTCTCTTTCGTTTTCTCTTTTATTTTCGTTTGTAGAATTTTGGACTTTAGAACAACAAAAAGTCAAAATTTGTACGATTGGATATATTCTAGTCTTACAAAGATGTATATATATATATAAAATGTAGCAATGTATAGGACATACTGTGTTGATATCAACTTTAGCCCCGTATCATACAAGCCACACATGTGCCAGTGGATGGCTTTTGTAGTTTGTAAACAAGATGTGAATTTGTAAGTTGGTTAGCTCCCATACCATGCTTGCAATTTTGTGTGTTTGCAAGAGACTCCTACTAAGACTTGAGTAGGGCATGCCGAAGGATAAAGGTGGCCTCCTTAGGTAGAATGTTATGCTTAATTGACTACCTTTGAACTTTTTAAAGTGGTAGCTTGGTAGAGCCCTTACAGCAAGTTGTGTATCTGATTCCTAAGACTAATTCCTATTCACTCCTCTGACTTCAAAAATTCATTGCATCCAATCTATTCATGATTTTCTTGCCGAGTTACTTCCATTGCATCCCTATTTTTGCAAGCAAGATTCCCGTCACGGTTTTGAGGAGGTGCTGCATGTTGAACAAAAGGCGCCAGGGAGGGACGAAGGAAAAATACTTTTCATTGTTTTCATGATGCTTGATTAAGCTTAGGGATGAAAATCAAGGGCGGTAGATTAAATGTCTGAGAGGCGGACGAGAGAGAGAGAGAGAGAGAGAGAGAGAGAGAGAGAGAGAGAGAGGTGCTAGAGGAGGTGAGAGAGCCTACCATAGTAAGCTTCATATGGAGTCTTGTCATCAACAGCCTTGTCTTGAGTCTGTTGAGGGTGTGAATGACAGTGTTCACTGCTTTTTGTGTTGGGAGAGCAATTTCTAGAGTTTTCAGTTCATACTGCCTTTCTTGGAGTGTTTTGCAGCACTTTTGGCAGATTCTGGAGAGTTTTTGATGCTTGGACAGATTTCTGACAGTGCAAGTACAGAAATCTAAGTTGCATTTACAGCTCGTGCTTAGCTGTGTTTTTTGGGAGTTGTGCATTTCATTCCCAGTAAGGGAATTCAGCTTTGTATCTGCTTCAATCTCTTTCTCACATATGGCCCATCAAAATCAGAATGACTTCCAGTTCGGTGGTCTTTCACAGGAAGACAAGTTGGATGGTACCAACTACTCCCTCTGAAGTTTCATGGTACGCAATATTCTGATTTCTCGCAATTTATGGGATTATGTCAATGGGGATGAGATCCGACCAGCAGATATTGCACCTGATTCGCTTTTGCTTCTCGAATTTGGCACTGCCTTAATTTTTGGCCCTTTTGCTTACCTAAATTTTGCCCCCCCCCCTTGCACCACAAATACTAATACCTATTTTCCGACATCGTGGGCACCTATAGCCTTCTTTCGAACCTTTTTGAGATATTCTCAAACTCGTAAAACTAAGGTTGTGGAAGTGCTATAATTGACTAGTGTACATATAGGCAATCTAGTGAGATGCCTTTTTTCCTTAGGAGAATGCATATGACTATGAGATATTGTTAAATCACAAGAGTAACAATGATATGTCCTTGCGATGAAGATTTACAAGTTTATCAACTCTACTTGACAGATCATAATTTGCATAGAGTTAACAATTTATGACATGATACACAATGACTTACAATTGATTGCAGGTGCCTACCATCTTTCTAACTTTCCCATGGATTGATCTCATGCATTTTAGCTAGCAAGATTTTTTTAATATAAAAAAGAACAATAGTAATTTTCAAAGAAATTGAGATATTAAAAAGCCAAATAAAGCATTAGTATGTGATTATACATGAGATATTGAGAGAGAAAAATATCATAAGTATGTGATTATACATGAGATGGGAATTTCTCAACCAAAGGTTAGTGCCTTCCAAGTGGTGATAAATGCTTGTTCAATCTAGAACCATAAATTTCAAATTGCAACTAATCTAAAGGTTGTTATACTATATCTTTAACTAGGATGCATACATTCCTAGAACAATTAAGGTAATTAAATACATAATCTAGCGATAAATATACATTTTTCTATCGTAGGGTGTATAACATGAACGCTCACACTCACATACAAGCAAACCCATGCACACCTCCACACATGTGCATGCATGCATAGACACATGCACAAATGCACACACAAACGTGTCTATGCGTGCATGCATATACACATGGTCAAATGCAGACACACGGATGGTGCATGCACATGCAAGATCAATAGTGATGCTAAGTAGACGTGTACTCTCTCTCTCTCTCTCTCTATCACACACACACACACACACACACACACACACTTCCCATGTCTTATACTTGCACACTCATGATGCCCACACAATTTTCCCTAGGATTTCCCCCCCCAAAACACACACACACGCACATAATTCCTTTGTATAGAGCATTCGTGTTCTACACACACACATCCCATACAAACCACACACATACACGCACACTTGTACATCATCCCTTTTGCACCTACCCCCATTGATATGAAACCAACCCTAAAATGTTTTCCCCTTTTTTTTGAGCTTGTTACACACACACAAACATGCACATTTTCTTTACTCTCTCTCTCTCTCTCTCTCTCTCTCTCTATCTATCTATCTCTTCCATTTTCTCTAAGTGTGTATCCTTAACCCCCTAACCCAACCTTATCCCCTTACCTTTGGTTTGTTAATTTGGCTTTTTTCTTTGATGATATAACACACACGTATACATGTACACCCACAATGAGTCATTTGATAAACCTTAAACCCCTTTTACACTTATGATCTTTACTTCGTTCCCCCCCTAGTCCCCTCTCTTTGTTCCTTTTTTTTTCTCTATTTGTTACTTATGAATTTTAATTTTTCTTTCCCTCCCTCCCTTATGCACTACGTCATAAATTATTAAATTGTACAATTTTTATATTCTCCCCCCTTAGTTTAGTAACATTCCTAAACCTTGGTGATCTTTTTTATATAGCTATCTACTGGCATTAATTAGCTACACTTCCCCCCGTCCTCCTTGTTTCCCTACTTCATCTTGACTTTTATGTGGGCCCGTAGTTTCTTTGTAAACCCCCAAGTTAGTCTTATATATATAAAACCCCGTACGAGTTACATTCCCCTAGTTTTCCCTGATCTTCTATTTATGTGTTCACTACCCTTGCTTTCCCCTTGTTCCTTTCTTACCATAACACCTTTACTCTAACCACGCTATTGCCATGTGTGTCCTCATGTTCCTCTTCCCTCAACCACCGTTATCCCCATCTTATCCTCATCATAACCGCTTATTAACCCACCCTTGGCCGTATCTGAATGCCACCTCTTTTCTATTGGATGGACTCCTTCATGGCTTTGTTTCGTCAAGGCTTAAATGGCACCCCATGTTCTTCTCCCTTGCTTAAACCGCCCACATTCTCAACTACCTCTCAACAGCTGTGCCTTTCTTGATCACCGCTAGCTTATCCTCGATTTAAATGGGGTGTTTTCGTCTCAGCCACTCTCGACTTTCTGACTGTCTACATGGCACCACCTTCTGTCGCTTTTTTTCTGCTAGCTCACGATGCACTCTTCTGCCTGGTACCCTTGTGGCTTGCTTACCTTGCCTCTTTCTTCGAGCGACGCCCTTAGAAGTCTTTCGTTCATCTCCTTCCTTCCCTCTCTGGCACCTCTTTCTTCCCTCCAACGCTCCATTCTTCAGTTTTACAAACTCGCTTGGCACGAGCTCCACTCCACAGCTTCCTTTGTCTATTCATGGAGTGTTCTTCCGGTTGCCTTAGCTTTTCATAGCTCGTGATCGCACTTTGGCTCTTATTCCGGTCGTCATGCATATTTTACTTTAGCTATGGTTGGCAATACCTTTCTTCTCCCTCCTTGCTGATCCATTGCGCCTTCTTCTCGCTTGACTCAGTCGTTGGCTCCACCATGCACAACCTTCTACGTAAGCTTTTACCTGCTCTTCGACCTGCAGCTACGTCGCCTTATGCAAAGCTTCTTTGTTCTCCACCTTTCTCTCACAGTTATTCATCCAACCT
The DNA here is from genome assembly GCF_047967505.1 of Dipteris shenzhenensis. Taxonomy (NCBI): domain Eukaryota; kingdom Viridiplantae; phylum Streptophyta; class Polypodiopsida; order Gleicheniales; family Dipteridaceae; genus Dipteris; species Dipteris shenzhenensis. The sequence continues at coordinate 11,232,294 of NC_141612.1, read as the reverse complement.
TCCTTGCTTCCCCTACTTGGCATTGAACGACTCTTCAACCGAGTAGTTGGCTCCCGCGCTTTTTCTTGTACCTTTCTTCAATTGCATTACTGATTCTTGGTTTGAAGTGTGGATAGAAAGGATCGGTTACTAAGCTACTTGCTTTAAAGTTCGGGCTGGATGGTTCTTTTACTCAGTTCTTTACGCCTGTGACTTCGTCGACTCTCTAAGGCTTGGATGGCTTAGACTTAGTTTCTTCTTTGTCGCTTAGTTGATGGTTCACTTTTCGCCATGCTTGTTTTGTGCTCGCCCCTGGGTTCACCTTTCTTTTTCTCCTATTTTACTGAGCGCATGATATCTTGGGCTCCTTGCGTGACCCTGTGTCTGAGTTGTTGCGCTACAATTGCGTCTCTGCTTGGTGTAAGCTCACTGCACAACTGCTCAGTCGCTTATCCACTTACTTACCGCGGTAATCATTCGTGGTCATCGTGGACCTTGTCTGCATGACTTTGCTTTTGGTTTTTCTTTTATTAAAGCTTTTTAACTTAGTCAACCATACAGTTGACTTACCTTGGTTAAAGAGCACTTGGCTTTGTTAGCTTTTTGTATTTCCTTTAGCTTTTGGAGTTTTCTTCTAATTATTGCTTCACATGGCGTGGACCCTTAGTCACTCACTTGGACCCCTAGTCACTCACTTAGAACTCCCCTTAGATTCCTTACACTCACTTAGAACTCCCCTTAGATTCCTTAGTTTGTTCCATTGGTTTATGTCTTCTTAGTTCTTAAATTTATATGCTTAAGTGCATTGTATTTATTAGGATCTCTTTTTTCTCTCTTTTTTTATGATACTATAAAATGCTCTCTTTATAAGACATTTGTTTAAATATTTTTTAAGTATATGTTTTAGCTTTTTTACTTAGTTTACATTTCCTTCTTTCTTTTGTTCACTTATTTCCTTCTTTGTGTTCTAGCGTTCTTTAAATATTTTTTCTTTAATTTTTTATAGTCTTGTGTGTGTGTGTGTGTGTATATATATATATATATATATGTATGTATGTATGTATGTATGTATGTATGTATGTATGTATGTATGTTTTCATCCTTTGTAGAGATAAATTATTTCTTAACTTTCATTACCCTTAAGTTTATTGATTGCTTTAATTTGTTTAGTGGCTTACACTTCTAACTCCTTAGCCCTTTAGTCCCTCTTGCTTCTTTCTATTTGCCATATTATATACATATAGAGGTAATAAATATATCTTTTTTTGGCCACTTTTTGGTTTAATAATTTGTATCTAATTACTCTTAAATTAACAGTTTAATTTTTTATTATTCAAAAATTTCTAACTCTTTTAAGTACCCTACTCCAAATTATTAAGGTGTGTTTTAATTAATCCTCCCCTTAAGTGATGGTTTAGTTCTAACAAAAAGAGTTGATCTTAGGGGACTGGAATATCCCCTAAGTAATTCCTCCTAAGTGTTTCAAAAAAGAGGAGTCACCTTTATACGGGTGTGGTCTACCCCCCTTGACATTTACAGAGAAGATAATGTTTGCATTAATGGGTGTGGAATACTCCCCATTCTTTCATTGTTTTGGTCATTATGCCTTGTAAATCTTGATGGTCAACTTTTTTGGTAATGACTCTCTTAAAGGGTGTAGACTACCCCCCTCAAGAGTGGTTCACTTTTTTGGAGCTCTTTAAAATTAAAACCCTCGCTATGTTTTGTAATTCCTTTAGGCCTCCCTTTTTTTAGAATTCCTAAAGGTTTGTTCTTATTCTTTGGTAAAGCGATAACAAGCCAGGGGATATATGCATTACCTGTCTACCCAAATTCAACTTCATTGTTCTAACAATTGGTTAGTTTGGATGGTAGTAGATAAGTGAACCTTGACCTCGGAGCCTAGACTACCGGATGGATTCTACACTTTTGTAAACCAACCTTGTTTAGCTGTAATACCTTCAAAATAAAATTATATCTCATTTCTTTTATATGTTTAAATCTCCATATTTAAATTATTTTAAAATTTAATTGTTTAGTTTAAGGCCAATCTATGACTGGATCGATTGTATGGTTCAATTATTGAGGGATAACGAATTCTAAACACACATGTTTCCACCCCTTGAATATTCTTGCCAAGCTCTTGGTTAGCTGATTGATAGTTGTACAGCCAGTACTATCACACTAAGGTCAAGGAGACGACTCGGTTAAAAATTCATGAACTAGTTTTTGGGGAGGACCATAAGGAGTTAACTTATGGAGAGATTAATTCCTACCAGTGGCTAGCTAAGGCATAATAGAATCTCTCGATTTGATACGGTAAACAATGGATAAAACAAAGTAAACCAATCACACAAGGATGAAACATTAGAGTAAAGGTTTTTCATCCATGGTCACATGGTCTTATAGAAACATTCCTAGTAAAATCAAACATGACTTCCATATAACACATAGCCAAGATATGAATATGATATATTAAAGGATATTTCTAAGGGTAGTTCCGTTATAGAATATCTTAGAAATGATGGCATAAAAAGGGAAATATGAGTAGCCCCACGTTCATGGAGCCTTGCTACACATAAAGAGATGAACATGACAACCTTCCCTCCATTTTTAAATGTCTAGAATGCATTAGATTTCCCGGGGGGGGGGGGTAATCGTAGAGAGCAGGGAATGTACACTGGCAGTCTTTCAAGCCCATCGGCCTCTGAGCCCACTCTCTTCCTAAGATGCTGAATGCAAGCAGCTGCCCCCAGCAATGTTGGGCTCGAGGTCCAAAAGGCACGGGGTTGATCAGAAGCTTTAATGGAGATCCTCTAGGTGACGCCGAACGAGTGCGGAAAAGAGAGGCTCCTTAAGCTCACCCCCCATTCAATTGTGAGAAGAGAACTGTGGAATGGCGCTAGATTTTTTGCATTGCCTGCTAGAGCAACCTTGAATCTTCATGAGCATGCATCATGGCATGCAAGAAACGGAAGGGCTGAACGCTGCGCCTGTGACCACAGAATAGCAGAGCCTTCCCAGGTTTTGAGCGCTACCCATCCGCATTACAATTAACGATTTAAGCACCTTTGAATGGAAGCAGTAGGATAGGTGTGCATCGTAAAGAGATAGGAAAGGTAGTTCTCCAATAGAACCGTCTGTTTATAAACAAAAAAAAAAAGCCTGGAGATTATCGAAACGTGAAGCTTTCTCATCGCATACTGCTGTGGGTTAACGAACCCCCATGCACAAGATATACTACGACGATGGCATCCAAGGATATCCAAAGGACTATCCTGAGAAGGATAGGATGGATGCACCGAGAGGATTACAGTACACTAACTTAGTCCCGGTGAGTTGATTCGCTTTACCCATAGGTTCATGGGAGACAATGCTCAACATGTGTACTGAAGATCCAGTTGACACTCAGGATGGGAGATCTTTGCATCCTGATGTTGGAACACTCTAGCATTTTGGCATCATTTTGGCCATTGTTTTTCTTAAAAAAGCAAACATTTCTCAACTTATTTTCAGACTTCTTGATTAGGAAAACTCCCTATTGATACCTTTTAAAAGTTTAGAATTTACCTTCCATATTTCTACAAGATTATAGTCAAATGCAGAACTTCTTATTGGAAGCATAATATAAAATGGATTAAGTATATGAGTTTTGGAAGCTTTAGAAGGATACAAGATGTTAAGTAGTGATTTATGTTTTTTAATGACATTGTATGATATGGATCATAAGATTTCATCTCGGTTTCCTAGTATAAGAGATCAGAGAGACTTGCTCATTAATGCACTAGAATATAGCAAGGATGTGGTACATTACCAACATTTTAAAAGAAATAAGGAGTGTCATGTAGAATTTACTGAGAGGATTGGATCTAAAAGGCCTATATGCTTTGCCATGGCAGTTACTTGGATGTGCATATAATAATAGGATAGATTACAGCTTCGGAAACACACACACATACACAAAAAATAAAATTGATTAGTAAATGTATCTTACACACACAGACACTTATTTCTTTACTCACGAACACACACACACACACACACACACACACACATGAATACTTTCCTAACTATGAATTATTCTTTTATGTACCCCCGTGAAATCTTCCCTTTACACTTTCTTTTGAACCACCCCACATGCCAAGCCCACTAATCATCCCATACCTCCTTTTACCCCTTCTTAACCCATGCACTCATTCACTCCTTACTCCACCTGTGACTTAAACTTCACTTGTGGCTAAATTGTTTTTTTAATTATCTAAGAATCCATATGGTTGTCTATATTCCTAGGTAAAGCGATAACAAGTTGGGGAAAACATACATTACCTATCTACCCGAACGTAACTATGATGTTCTAACACCTAGTTTGTTTGGATGGTGGCAGAGGTAAGTGGACCTTGACCTCGGAACTTGGACTACGTGAGGTTTCAACATCTTTTTTCAATATTAAGTTTGTCAAACTCAATATTATTAAAAAATTCTTAATTTTGATTGAAATTTTTGCGAACTATAGTTGCATTTTTTAACTTAGATGTCTCAAACATTTAGAACTTAGCTTGTGCAATTATTGGCCTTCCCTTCATGATTTGCCTTTCCTTCATTTATTAATACTAATACATTTGGTTATTTCCCTTCATATGCGGTAGCATTACCCTCTATTTGCTAGGGCCTTGTCTTTCTCTATCATGATCTCTTGTAACCTCCTTCTTATAGATTATGCTAAGGGAGATGGTTGTACCCATGCAAGTGGGTAGTGCTAGTGAGTGGCCAGCTATAGCAATGGCTTGAGAAGTACGGTGGAAAATATGAATGTTGCAAACTTTTGATGATGGTCATCTACTTTTGGAAGAACGATTTCATAGGTAAATCCTTCTACCACTCTTACACTTGCTCTTGAGTTCATACAAACTTCCTTCTTAAGCTAGAATATCAACCCCTTGTTCAGTCTCACACTAATTACAATAGTTATCCCTATTGTCTCAATGTTTTTATCCTTTGGAGGTGCCTAGTTGCTGCTTACATTAGGGGAGAAATGGGTTCTCAAAAGGGACTTGTAAGGAATGGATTAGGCCTAATGAAAGGCCTATGGTAGGGTCCAAAGGAGTCCTAAATCCCCCTAGGGACCTAGGTGGGTTAATAATAGATTCTACCTCTTTCACCCCTCTTACACCTAGGCGGGAGCCACAAATTAAAAATAAAAAATTTGGAAATTCGAATTTTGAATTCCCTCTCCCTCTCTCCTGCCCCTCCCTCCCTCCTCCTCCCCCCCTCCCCCCCGTCCCCCTCCTTTGGATCCCCTCCCTCCCTCCCCCTCTTCCCTCCTCGTTCCTCTCTCCCTCTTTCCCTCCTTTTGCCCTCCTCCCTCTCTCCCTCGTTCCCCTTTTGCCCTCTTCCCTCCTTTTGCCCTCCTCCTTTCCCTCCTTTCGCCCTCCTCCTTTCACCCTCCTCCCTCTCTCCCTCCTTCCCCTTCCCTCCTTGCCTCCCTCCCTTGTCCTACCTCCTCCTCCTCCACCATGCTTGTGGGCTGCTTCTCCTACACGCCTGTAGGATGCTTCTCCTCCATGCCTTCATTCTTCCCTTGACTGTATCCTATTGAGAGTTGTGGTGCCATGAGCACATGAATTAGAGGATAAGGTATGGTATAGGAAAGAATCAAAGTAGCCACCCTAGGATGTGGACTACATGATGTGGAGATGTGGATTGAGGATATCCACAAGGAGAGATGTGGATGAGAGGATCCCACATGGTTGACTATTCAAAGGGCACTCTTTATAAGAGGCCTATCATGTATTGTTGAGTACACACACATTGTAAGAGATATATATTTGCTATCTCCCTGTCATGTCTTATTCAGTGAGCTTTGAGCCTTCTTAGTTCTTCTGCTTGTGTGCACTAGGCTTGTACGATCCACACTTTGACATGGTATTAGAGCCCAAGTTAGCTAAGTCTAGATTAGTTTTAGATGTAGTTAAGAATGCTTTGTGAGACTTCTTGAGTGGCCTTGAGAGAGAGAGAGAGAGAGAGAGAGAGAGAGAGAGAGAGGTCTCTGTGTTCTTGTTTTATAGAGATTCAGTTACTCAGCTAGGCTTGCTCTATAAAGAGATTCCTATCCTATAGTAGCCTATAGCAGAGAACATCTTCCAATGCAACCAAAGACGGCTAGCAACCTGTTTGAATCTCTTTGAGCAAAATCCTCAGTCAGAGGCATGAGCTGTTGTAGTAGATCTTTCCTTTTCCGTGGGGAGTTATACTTCGTGGGTAGTTTCAACCTGTTTGAATCTCTTTGAGCCAAATCCTCAGTCAGAGGCGTGAGCTGTTGTAGTAGATCTTTCCTTTTTCGTGGGGAGTTATACTTTGTGGGTAGCTTCTGGACTCCCTCCATTGTTGTGCTGCCAGCTAACTACAGTTAAGGATTGCAAAGTAATAGAAGCTCACTAGCAACCTCTTCAAACGTGCTCAAGTGACTTCAACGCAGTGCTTAGATGCAGCAGAGCTCTACTATGCTTTTCGTGGGCTCTTGCAAAGACTTGGAGATAGCGAGGTTTTCAGCTCTAGACAGTAGGACGTAATCTTGAAAGAGGCAACAACATTACGAGAGAAAGCTAATGCAGATACTCGGACACTACAACGACAACTTGTGGTAGTTTGTTAGCAGAAAAGTGAAGCCGAATCGTGTCTTGCAGTTGAATGGTGCTTTGAAGGAGTGCATGAAAAGGGGCCGAAAGGTAAGAGAGCAACAAGAGCACAAGATGATCGAGACTCTTAATGCCAGTGCCTTGCAATAATTGGCTCTCCACTAATAGCAGCAATGACTAGAACAAGCCTTACCTCTCCTTCCATGATGGACTGCACTTAGCTATGGGCTAGCTCCAAGGCCACGAGGAACCGTGATCTACAAGCTCCTATAACTCTATCATGGCTCTAAGCCCAAGCAACCTCAGCCTTCATGCATGCCGGCCAGCAATGCCTCATCTCGCTACTACTGTAGATCTAAATGGCTGCCACGAGCTGCCTCTGTTGTAGTTGACGAATAAGGCCCGTCCTCCACACAGCCAGTAAAGCGCCTGGCTACTCCAACGGCCATAGTAGGGCACCAACAAAACTCCAACTGCATCACCTTGATCGCACAAGTTTTAACAAATTAGAGAAGCAACGATCCCAAAAGATTGACAACACAAAAGCGAAGGATGATAGGATGTCGATGGTGTAGGATTGAGTATGCAAAAACCAAAATCATAGGTGAACCATTTTCTCCATCCTTGCCACAGTCAAATCTTCCTTCCAACATCGACTTTGAGAAAGCAGAGAAACTATAGCTCTTCTACAGCAATATGGCTCACAAGTAATAGCATCAATGAGCTCTTGTGAATGCCTATCAACAGTCACAATGGACGGCTTATAGTAGCAACAAGCAACCTCCTTAATGGGCCTCTCAAACGCCAACGGACTGACCTCTCCAAATCGCAAGATGGCAAAAGCACATAGATGGAAAGCAGGCCTCGAAGTCATCTCCATCCCGATTTTTGTCGATGCCGCCTCATGACAACCTTAGCCTACAAAGCTCTAAATCCTAGGTTAGATTTAAAACCAAGGTAGATTAAAATCTAATAAAGGTAAATTAAAATCTACCATGATTAAGTTTGTTTAGCCTTTAGTTAGCTAAGTTTGGTTAGGTAAAAATGCCACATCATCATAAGTGCCAACTAAGCACATAGAACCCCTTGCTAAGCATAGTGTGAGTGCAGCATATGAACCCCAGTGCCACATCATCAATGGCCCTTTTTTAAAATCAAAACTTTGACAAGGCATAACTTGCAATCCAGGATGAATTTGCACATGCTCCAAAAAGAAAAAGTGATTGTCTTTTCGAGATCTACTTGCCTCTGTCCAATTAGAATCATTGTTAGCAACTAGACACTGCCAATATTGAAGTCATAAATTGGTAACACCTTTGCAACAAATGGAAAAGCAAAGCATGAATGCACAGGTCGCTGTCATAAGCATGCCAAAAGCATAAGTGCATGAGATGACCATAGCCTGAAACATGGCATCCACACATAAAGCATTAAGGCACATGGAAGAACAAAGCAACCTGCATTATGCTACATCAAGCAAAGAAGAGAACGTCATTGACATTTAGCATTAAGAAGCAACATCCTTGCCACCTTTAGCCCATATGTTTGTAAATCAAACCTGATCACTTGAGAGTAGCCATGTAAGCACCCAGGGGAGGATTTGATCTTATAACTGACATCTGACCACCTTGCAATAGCCAAAGGATCATGGCACCAAGGGGAGGTGTAGAGAGTTGTGGTGCCATGAGCACATGAATTAGAGGCTAAGGGATGGTGTAGGAAAGAATCAAAGTCGCCACCCTAGAATGTGGACTACATGATGTGGAGATGTGGATTGAGGATATCCACAAGGAAAGATGTGGATGAGAGGATCCCACATGGTTGACTATTCAAAGGGCACTCTCTATAAGATGTATATCATGTATTGTTGAGTACACACACATTGCAAGAGATATAGATTTGCTATCTCCCTCTCATGTCTTATTCAGTGTGCTTTGAGCCTCCTTAGTTCTTTTACTAATCTTGTGTGCACTAGGCTAGTACGATCCACACTTTGACATATCCTCCATTCTTATTACTCCATGCTTGCTGCTCCATGCTTGCTCCTACTTCACTCCACACTATTTCTCCATGCGTCCAAGCTTTCCCTATGCTCCTTGACTACTCATGGCATCATTTAAGGAAGGTCTCCAGCAACTACCATGTTCACTTACAATCAGAGGCTCAATATACAAGCACACACACGTTGGGATTGGGAAGCACTTCTAAAAATGTGATACATTCTTTGTTTGGAAGGAAAGAAGCATCTTGACCTTTGGGTTGAAGGAACCTTGTATCCTATGGACCTCACCATCCAAAAGAGTCCTCCTTTGCATACAATGCATGAAAAAATGTTTAGTTCGTTGTTGGTAATGGGGGCACGCTGGATTGCTTCATATTGTAATCGATTGAACCACACTCAAACAATGGCTATGTAAGCCAGCAAGGTGCGTAGAGCCCCCCAAGTAGAACAATTAGCACATTTAGAAAATACTACCATTTTTGCAATGCACAAATCGATCCAAGATCTTCAATGATAGAATGATGATCTTCATGACAAAGCTAATGCATTGGACTTGAAGTGACATGAATTGCAAGGGACACTTATAAGCTAGCTAAAGCAAAAAAAGCTTTGGAAAGATCTATCTACTTCCAAGTTCAATGGTGTGTAGAGAAGGAATGAGAGAAGACAACAAAATGTGGGCAAAAGATGAAGGAAAGACCTTTGGGATTGAAGGATAGGAAAAACCAATTACAATACATGGATGCACTGGCACCCATTGATGGTGCTAGAAAGGGGAATGATCTGAGCTACAATGTTGGTTCTCGAGTGTTTCAATAAAGTTTCTTACAAATGCCTACGTGTTCAAGTTACAGAATAGGTGATGAAGGACGTAAAGGGCATTGTGGATGCGAAGGAGATGCTTGAACCTTGTGACACTGCTGGTGTAAGCTTCGTGATGGCGTGCTCTACCCAAAAACACTTAAACCTACCACCACGTGAAATTGGGATTGTGGGCAACCTCGAAATGTCCAAATTCGTGAAGTGGTGGGTTTAAGTGTTTTTGGGTAGATCACACCATCCCGAACAACTTTGCCTTCTGTGGCATGGTCAAATTCCTTGTGGGTTTATAAAAATTAAACCATCATGGTGAAATTCCTTCATTTACCCGTTCAAAATCTATTTTCTTTAATGGGAAAGCATGAAATGAATCATATGTCAACTTTGAAAACAAACAAAAAGAAACCGTAACAATGTGATGTTCTAGAAAATCAAAATATTTTGTATTAGAAAAATTTACCTCTAAGGGAAACATATACAAAAATGTGCCCAAATATTCTAAAGCCTATTGTTAGGATCAGTGCAGAGTAGCTTTGAATCCAAACCCTTGTCCATAACTATGACTTGCTTGCATGGATGGCACACAAGTTGACACCTTGAGAAAGTCATATCATCACCTGCTTTATAGCCTCCTAGAGGTCTTTTCCTTGTAGTTTTGTGCAATTTCATGTTCAATGCATTGGGGATCAAATTATCAATACTAAACTCCAATTTCTTGATTTCTTTATGTGACCTTGAGCCTGATTTTTCACGTTGATGTTTCTTCACCTTTGGTGGATGTTGCACAATACCCATACATGGCTCCATGACATCTTATCTGCCTTTAATTTCCTCCTGCGCTCTTCCCTTGCTTGTCCTCCCTCATGTTTCTCATCTTGCTATTGTGCCCACTGCAAACATGCCCTAGTTCTTGAATAACATCGTTATGATGAGGATTTCTTGGTGTACTCCTCATTCTCACCTCTAGAGCTTTAGCTGCTAGTAGTAGCAAAGGTACTACTAGAGGTGGTAAAGATACTATATCCAAGATCATTGTTTCCTATCCCTATATTAGAGGAGGAAGATTTGGAAGCAACATGGACTTCCTTGTTGTCTGCTTTATTTCAGGTCCTTCAATTATGTTCTCGATATATTAGAGATTTTCAAACATCGTTTGCTATTTAGCAAATATGATCAACTTGGGGAGAGGGTTGTCAATGAGGGGAGGGCTCATAGGATTTCTCATGGAGAGGGGAGGATTAAGCTTCTCATGGGGAGGGGAGGGGAGGGCTAAGGGGATTTCTCATGGGGAAAGGAGGGCTTATAGGATGGTTGAGTGTCAGGGGAGGGCTCACAGGATGGATTAGTGTCATAGGTGGGCTCACAGGAGGGCTTGCAAGAGGGATTAGTATCAAGGGAGGGCTCACAGGAAGGCTTCATGTCAGGGGAGATACCACAAGAGACATTCATGCTAAGGGAGGGCTCATGGAAATGATTCGTGTCACTGACAATGTATTCAAAGAAGGCCATGGGGCAAGAGAAGGCCATGGAGCTAGAGGAAGAAGATTGGGGTGGAGTCCTAATACGGCGTCGGGTGGGCCTAGGTAGTTTTCTTAACTCTTGCCATTGAAATATGTGGGCTAGGATTTGAAAAACTTTTTATATAGCCTTTCTAAACCTATTTTTATCCCATCAACCTTTTTTAGGACCCTTCTAATTAGAGTTTGTTAAGTGCATCCTTGCAACCACTGCCTCCCCACCTTCCCACCTCAACCCCGACCCCTGCCTCCCCACTCCACCAATACCCTTGACTTCTTGACAAAGACATAGATTCACATGCGACAACTCAAATTGTGGTCCAAACATGCACTTTATTCATTGTAGAGTAATATACAATTAGAACATAGCTTCAAATGCTTATTGACCCATCTGCTCCATTGTCCAACTCTACTTTGCAACCAACTACAACTCCTCGACTATGTGTGCATGCCTTCCAAGCACAATGCCTTCTGCTCTTTCATACTTTTTCCTTCTTGTACTCAGAGTCCTATCAAACCAATCAAACATCTCTCAATGCATTACTACAAGTGAAACCACCACCATGCATTGAGTTCTTGAAGTAAATTGCCTTGTCTCGATAGTGTGACTTCTCCATTCCTTGTGTATTCCAACTAGATAGAGGGACCTAGTTTTGCACAAACCATGGTCCATCCGCATAGATAATATGTTGCAGACATGGGATGAACATCATTTATTTTAATAAAAAGAAAGTGCTAAAGATTATGATGGTGATAGAATTACCATGGAATGCATAAGATGTGATTTCCCCCCATGCTTTCACCTTAATTGCATGAATTATTTCAAAGCCATCCTGAACCTTTCATACATATCTCGTCAATTTGATAATGGAAAAGCAATTTTTTCAATGCATCAAACTTTAACCACACTTTTGAGACTATGTATGTTTTTCTTTCACAAGATTGTGATTGGATAAGATTCTCCTTACCTTTGCTTCACCCATGGATACTTTGGTAGGAGGATTTTGTGTTGCCCCGAACATTTTCTTATCCACCGTAAGTTTCACATGTCCTCCATGGAATCCCATCTCTGAAAGAAACTCATCATCTTCTACAATGCAACATGTGAATACCTCTTGCAGAATTAAATTCCAAGCATAAACAAGATACAATTATAATAGCTTATCTAGTATGCATAATTCTGCATGTAAAGTACATATGTATAGTCTCTCTAGTAGGATCGGCAAGATGGGATCCCACTTCATATCCATCTTGGTGAGATTAGGGGTAAGCGTTTGGTTACAAGAGAGATTGCCATCCTCCCATTGTAATCCTGCCTTTTGCTTCCATTGAGAACACATAAAATACAAGCATGTGAATGTTGCAAGCACTTGAGTGTCTTCAAATCTACCAAAAAGGTGTCTTACAACACAAAATTTTCCCATGCCCATCCACTGTCAATGTTTTCCCTCCCTCGTCTTTGGATAATTAATGGGATCCGTGCTCTCTAGAATCCACTTCAATGTCTCGTGGCACTCTTTTGGAGTCTCAAATATTGCACCCATATGTCTATTTCAGATCGAACTGAGAAATCTTGCTCAACTTCCTCATCCCCTTGAACAAAAGCTAAGGCTTTGTTCATAATATAGATGCTCACCTCTCTAGCTTGTGCTCTTTGACCAATTGAGTATCATCCATTTTATAACAACACTTTTACCTCTCGTGATAGGGTCAGATTCCTTAAGGATTTGTCATAAAGGATAATTATTGTGTCAAAAATTGGCTAAGAAAATTTATTGACTTGGAATTTACATCATAATTTTTTAGTTGGATGGAATATCATTTAAATATTTTGTGGAATATGGTATAATAGTAGATTAATATCGAGAACAAGGATGATTTAGAACAAATATAACTATAACATACAAAAGAAGGAAAAACTAAGATTAACAGACAAAATACATTTATCCATTAAATAGATGGATGGGAAGAATATCAAATATAGATGTTTATATTGCATATTGTACTACAAAGAGGCCTCATAGCCTATCTACCTTCTTAGGTAATTCCAATACATCCGCTATAGGGAGCCTTGAATCCTCAAGTAGATTCCTAGATGTAAACTTGGTAGTAACATCACTATCCTCTCCTATTGCCAAGGATATATTTATAACTATCAATGCCATGCCAATGAATATTCGAGCCAAATGCATTGATGACAACCAAGTGGTGGACCAAAAAGACCTTGTCAGGACTTTGAGTTATGTTTAAATTATACTCAATACCACATGATAACCCCTTCAACACTTTAGTAGCTCTATAGGCCCTCTTGATAAAAAATTAAATTGGAAGACCACGATGTGTCATCCGACTTGACTATAAAAATGGTCCACATAGTGATCTTGTCCAATTGTGGTGTGAACATTTCCTGTCGACATGAGAATCATCAAACTCAAATGCCTCTTGGAACTATTTGTCTCTCCTTCACATTCATCTCCTATACCAACCCGGTGAAGTTGCTGAGAACATCCAAATTGGGCTTTTGAAGAGCGAGTGAGGAGCTCCTAGATGTCATGATTTCAAGATCAGGGGAGGAGAGGCTCACACTGTGTTGCAGAAGGGGATGAAAGATTGTGTGAGGAGCTCTCGAACTGTGCAGGGTCCATTACGAGAGGGGATAGAAGTTGTAGGAAGAGTGCAAGGGAGATACAAACAGTCGAGAGGGATAGAAGATGAAATGGAATAGTGGAGGCCTAAGTTTGTAGTCGGAGTGTAAGGGAGAAAGAAATGGTCGAGAGGGATAGAAGATGAAACAGTGAAGGGAATGGAATAGCGGAGGCTTAAGTTTGTAGCCGACTACAAGGAACTATCAAGGTGAGAGCCACCATGGTGGTTAGCCCGAATTTTGATTTATTCAAGGCGGTAGTATTACCTTGCATGGTAATGAGTGATCAGAGGTGGTGGCATCTAAGATTACCAGCCATGTCTGTGGTGGGGGCTAAGATTCCACTAGGATGGCAGTTAATTACTAGCCACCATAGTGGCCCGCAATTACTCACCTACCAGTTACTACCACTAGGCTTGCATGCATGATTACTACGAGTGCATTAAATTACCAGTCACACTAGGCTTACATGCTTAGTAGAGTACTAGAGTGCATGGTAATGAGTGATTAGAGGTGATTAGGCTTCATGATTTACTTTTGTGGTAATTACTGCCCGGTGGTGGTGGCTCTCATCAGCCATGTCTGTGGTGGCTAATATGCCACCGGGCTGGCAGTTAATTACCAACCACCATAGTGGCCCGCAATTACTCACCTACCAGTTACCACTATCGGGCTTACATGCATGATTTCTACAAGTGCAGTAAATTACCAATCACCATCCTTGCATGCTCAGTAGAGTACTAGAGTGCATGATAATGAGTGATTAGAGGTGATTAGGCTTCATAATTTACTTTTGTGGTAATTACTACCTGGTGGTGGTGGCTTTCATCAGCCATGTTTGTGGTGGCTAAGATGCCATTGGGCTGGCAGCTAATTACCAGCCACTACAGTGGCCTACAATTACTCACTTGCTAGTTACCACTATTGGTTTCTATGATTTCTATGAGTGCTGTAAATTACTAGTCCCTGGGCTTGCATGCTCAGTAGAGTAACTTAGAGTCCATGGTAATGAGTGATTAGAGGTAATTAGGCATCATGATTTACTTTTATGATAAGGCTCTCATTAGCCATGTCTGTGGTGGCTAAGATGCCATTGGGCTAGCAGGTAATTACCAGCCACCGTAGTAGCCTGCTCACCTAGTAGTTAGCACCACCGTGTCTGCTTCATGATTACCAGCCCATCTGGGGTGGCACCTAAGATTCCACCGCAGTGGCCTGCAATTAATATGGATGGAACCTTGAGTCTCTAGGCCTCGTCTGGGCCTCTAGCCACCACCACAGTAGTTCAAACTTTATAATATGTAAGACCCGTGGCATTTGGCATTTCACAATGTTGCTCTCATCCACCCCTGCTCTGCTACTTTGCTCCACATGCTTTGCTACTTTGCTCCACACACCCTCGTTTAGCTCTTTTCACCCCTACTCTACTTTGCTCCATGCTCCCTCCTCCAATTCTCATCACTCATTTGCTCCCCTACTCATTTACTCCATTGCTCATCCACTCATTTGTGACCATGCCTACTACCACCCCTCGATGCAATGTGATCCCAATGTTATCTACCTTCTCGTATAAGGTGATTGCATTGCACTCAATTGGAGTAGAAATGCTGGCTCTAGTGGACACCCTTCATTCCCAGGCCGATTCCCCCCATATCTGCATGTCACCACCTTAGATGACATGCTCACCTCTGGCCTCTTTATGACTGTACTGCATGGGTTCCTCCTAGACATCAACAAAGGCCTCATGATTTTCACAACAAAGTACTCTTGACTTGTTGGGGGGCTGTAATCTGAGTCTTGGCAATGTGCATGGTATTCTGCCTCTCCATCATCTCCTCCATTGGCTCCCAAAAAACATTTAATGCAACAAGCTGGGCTGGCAGTAATACTGAGTTGTACAAATTTTCTCTTGCTCAACAAGGCTCATAACCACTCAGCAATGGCTAGATGTAATCTTTTGGCCTCTAAGGCTCTGAGCGAATCTTTTGGCTCGCTGGATGTAATGTTTTGGTCACTAAGGCTCTCAGTATGCATTGTTTTTAACTTTTATATTTGAATGGTTATGGTTGCTAGAAGTAATCTTTTGGCCTTTAAGGCTCTTAACAATTGCTGAGTTTTTATAAATGTAAGATCCTCTGTTCAATTTTTGCTCAGTATAAGTTGTTAATTTTTATATAACTTGTTATTGGATGTAGATGTACATTGTAATCTCATTTGCTCAATTTTCACTCGATGAATTGTAGTTGATTATCTGGATGGCACTCACTACAGTGGCTCGAAATACTTTTGCCCTCATTTAGGATTTACTGCAACAAGGACTAAAATACCAGTAAAGTAGGACTATAATTTTCTTGGTTTAGGACCAAAATAGTGCTAAAATAGCTCCAACAACCCACCGTTGTGGTTGCATGGAGAAACATCTAGAAAAATACAATTAAACTTTTAGAAAGTGCAATTGACGATATGGCCCTTGAGGGGTCCGGGCCATATCGACATGCATTATACAATATCCAAGATGCCACTAGATAGATATGGCATGTCGATATGGGCCTTGCCCCTAGAGGGGACCCGTTAAGGGCCATATTGTCAATTGCATTTTCCTTGGTTGCACAAGGAAATACATTTTCCTTGGTACACAAATATATTACTCCAAGAACCAGCGCGATGGCTATCATAGATCTCCTTTTTTTTCTAGCATGGTGGTCGTCATAGGCCTCCTTCTATAATACATAAAAATACGTAATGGAGATATAACTCCATGAACTAGTGTGGTGGTCGCTCCAAGACCACCTTAAATTTGGGTGATGACAAGTCGTCTGTGTTGAGGCGGCGATGTTTAGAATGATTGATTGTGTCTCAATATTATTACACCAGAAACCAACATGGTGGGCTCTCCAAGACAACCTATGATTTGCATGGGTGTGTTGCCCATTGACAGGTGGCAAAGTTATGGCAAAAGGCTGCACGATGACAGGTGTTCAGAATGATAGATTGCATCTCATTATTACACTAGAACTAGCGTATTGGTTTCCAAGCCAACCTTGAATTTTAATGATCTGCATGGGCGTGCTACCCAGTGACAGGTGGCAAAGCTACAACAAAAGGCTACGTGATGATAGGTGGTCAGGCCAGAGACTACGCTGCGCAAAGCAATGCAGAGATGCATGATGTAGTGGAGAGTTGCCATGTGTCGAGCTTTGTGGTGTTTAGAATAAATAGATTGCGTCTCATTATTATGCTAGTGTGGCATCATGATGTTGGAAAAATTTTCAACGAGAGTGCGGGTTCATGCAAAATTTAAAATCTCACCACCCAAGAGTGCGTCGCATTGCGTCATGGCCCCAAAATGGCCCCAAAAATAGTTTTGCGATAGGCTACACCCAAGTAAACGTTGACCCAAAAGATTTTTGGCGATATGAGGCCCCTCTAAGTGGGAGAGTGAAGTACACCTTTTGGGGGATAGTTGGAACACTGAAGCCTTATAGGACCCTCTCTACTAGTTAGTTCTTTATCCATTTTGTAATTGATGTCTTATGAGGCCCTTTCAACCCGAATCTCCCCCATTGGGTACTCCCTTGTTTCATGTGGCTCAAACATTCAAAGCTGACAATTTTGTCTCATGGGTTTTTCCTTCAAAAAGTGGGTATTGATGATATGAATTTGGTAGTGGTTATTGTATTACACCCATTATTTTCCCCATTATTTATCCTTTTGAATTTGAAGATCCTCCTTTCGAGATATCATGAAGAGAGAAAATAATCAAAGTGATTATTGGGGAGTATCTCTTGGAGATATCAAGAAGGAAAAGAGTGGATGTAATGGCCAGGGAACTCGACTAGTTCTAGAATGCGTGTGTGAGTGCAGTATGGGTGTGTGTTTGACCACCAGCCACAGGGCTCCCTATGCCCATTAGTTTGGGCAGTTTGCCCTTAGGGACCAGGATGAGGTTGAGTGAAGGCCGGGGGGGGGGGGGGGTGGAGAGTGGATATAACTTCTCATTGCGATGAGGAGGTGTGTTAAGAGCACACATTTCAGAGGAGTTCTGAACGCAAGACTTTGGGAGAGGAGGAGTGACAGACTGAGCCCCTTGCATGTCACCCACACGGCCTAATGCCGTAGCCAATATAGGAGCGAAGAGAGCACGAGTGGAAGTGACAGATGAGATGAGTGAGAGTGCAGAATAGGCTCCACATGGCGCATGCTTCGAGGAGAAGACAGAAGACAAGAATGAGGGAACTCATGATGAACAAGAAAACACCTCGTATCTCGAGGTGGTGTCCAAGAAGCTCCAAGTGGGCTTCTCCCCCCTTGAGGAAGGTGAAGCCAAAAAGCTCCTTTAGGCAGAGGTGGCGAGTCGAGCCAGAGAAGTGGCCTCAAAAGCATGGTTTGAGACTGGGAAGAAGCATGCAATGGCATGCGAGCTACTGGTCGATGACGTTAAGCTAGAGCTAGAATGCCTGTGAAAGGAGGTGTCTACCTATTCTTCACAGGAAGTGCCCCTGGTGCGGAAGAGCTCAAACAGTTCCTTGCCTATGAGTGTGAGATCCCCACAAATGAATATGTGACAAAGTTCATGGGGAGAGGATTCTACCTGGTGCACTATGTTTTAGAAGCCCTCCGGAACGACATCCTTGATTGAGCTTTTGTTTTTTTAGGAGTTGTCGTCTTGGTTATCCTGTGGAGTGCATCGTTTAGCATCGACAAGTTTCTCTTTTGGGAGTGATCAGTCTAGGTCGACTTCCTGAACCTCCGTTTGTGGCTCAGCAATGTAGTGGAGAAGCTGGCCACAACCCTGGGCTGGGTCCTCATGGTCCCGCATGCTATTGATTGCAAGCGTGCCTGGATTCTATGGGATAGATCTCAATATCTTTCCGACTTCATTGAGATCAAGTTTTTGGATGGCCTCACCCTACACAACAAATCAGGTGGTCCTTTCCCTGATGCATGTTTCATATGTAAAAAGACAGGGCACTTCGCTAGATCATGCCCTGAGCGAGCAGTGAATTCGGGGTCGGCATGTGGAGGGAAGCGAGATGAATCACCACCAAAGCCCAGAAGGAGATAGGGAGAGAACACCATCACCTCCTCTTGAAGAGGATAATGTAGATGAGAGTTACACACATATTAAGTATGATAACCCATGTATAGAATTACCTTCATCTCTCCTTCAAGAATCTCTTGATAGAGAGTTTTCCTTCAAAAATGAAGGGAGAAATGAGCCATCCAAGAGCAAGGCGCTGAGTTTACGTCTTTAACTCAAAACCCCGTACACATGGATTATAATCCAAGTGCAAGAGGGAGAGAGGAGTCTCCTGTAGCCAAAGAAATTGATGATGCATAGCTCATGAGGCTCAAAAGAAAACAGCTGTGGCTCAAAGTGGGGGACTGTCCTTCAAAGGTTTTCTTCAAAGCATGCAAGTGCAAACAAGCAAGAGATCAGATTGATAGAGTAGAGGATGGTAGCAGTAACATTGTCATGCACTACTGGCATGTAGCAGAGATCTTTCAGCAGCACCTGAGTGCGATCATGGGCGAAGCCAAAGATAAGGACAAGGAGTTGTCAGAAAACATCCAGAAGGCATTTAATGGCCTTGAACCAAGATTTTCAGAGTACTAGAGATCAACAATCTTTTGTCGCTTCATGACTCAAGAACCTAAAGAAGCACTAGATTCCATGGAGAAGGAGAGGGCCCTAGGCCTAGACAGACTCACAACTAAATTTTACCAACACTTTTGGCCGGTCCTAGGAGAAGAATTCACACAGATGATCAACCACACAGTCTACATAGGGTCACTCTCAGAGGATGTCAACATAGGCCTGATCAAGCTCTTCCCTAAGAAGCCAAATAGAGTTAAGGTGGGGGACTGGCATCCCATCACCATGCTGAACATGTCCTACAAGATTATGGCCGAAGCCATAGCTCTGAGAATCAAGAACCTATGCACCTCAGTGGTGGATTGAGAGCAAAACGACTTTGTAAAAAATAGGGACATCTTTGAGAATATCTTCAATGTCACTCTTACCATGGACTACACAAGCAAGTCGGCCTAGCCCTCCCTCTTCTTCGACATTGATCTCGAGAAAGCTTACGATCGAATCTGTTGGGATTACCTCCTGGCAGTTCTTGAGAAGCTTGGATTTGGTCAAGGATTCATAAGTATAGTCAAACCTCTTTTTGGCAATGCCTCGGCATTCCTTTGTTTAAATGGCGGGGCGATGGGATGCTACAACCTTAAGATATCTATTCGGCAAGGCTGTCCGCTCACCCCCCTTTTGTTTTACCCTTGGCACAAGTCCCATGATCCACCTCCTTAAGAAAGGTAGAACCTTCGGCCAAATCAAAGGCTTGATGCTCCCCTCAGGAGCCAACCTAGCGGCACAACTATTTGCAGATGACACTATGGCTATCATGATCGAAGATGAACAAAGTGTCTGCCATCTGATGCAAGCTATGGAATGTTTCTGCATTGCCTCACGTTCCAAATGCAACTGGGCAAAAACCTTCATCATTCGCACTGCCAACGGTCCCCCCCAGATTGGCTCAGCAACCTCCAGGTACAACCACTCCTGAGAGGCAAAGTAGTCAGATACCTCGGAGCCCCCGTCAGGGTGAGCTGCACCCTGTGCCTAAGGAGAAGGTCAAAGCCAAGCTTAGAGCCTGGCATGGGTTGGTTGGAATGCGTGGTTCCTAATAGTCCAACACGTTCTTGCCATCGCCATGACTACGTATGTGTCCACAATCTGGAACTTCAAGAAAACCCATTGGCTAGAGATAGAGGAGTTCCTCTAGGCTGAGGAGGACAAGAAGAAACGAATGTACTATATCCCATGGGATGGGATGAAACTTTTGAAGCTACAAGGTGGAATTGGCCTCCCCCACATAGGAATGAAATCCCTTGCCCTCATTAGCAAATGGCTCCCTAGGCTGTTCACCGAATCCCCCCCATGGGTTGAAATCATGAAATATTTCATAAAGCAAGGCTCAGGCAAAGGTGTCAAGACGGCGTGGGATGAACTGGTATAATAAGCTAGTCTCTGACTTCCCTCGAAAAATTGCAGGCTTAGCCTGGGGCCTGGTTGATGCCTGGAAGGTATGTGTCAAACACCTTGTGTGGAGCTGTAGGAAAGGTCTCCGTGGTGATGCTAGTCTCAAGGAATCAATTTGGTGGAGCTTGGCATTTAGAAGCGAGGGGGAAGCCTTTGGCTAGCATGACATCACCCGTGCCAGGAATTTGTTCAAAAAAGGAGTAAAGGTTTGGGAAGACATCTGGGATGACAAAAAAGCCGACTGGCTTCCCATCGATACCCTCAACAAAAAATTCCGCCTTACCTAGGGGGAGAAAGATCTGATGACTATAGCGGTTGAAAGGATCCCAAAGGACTGGCCCTCGAACTACATAGTCTCTCCAAACCACCAAGCGTCCTAGTGGTACCTCGGAGGGGTCCAACTATCCAAGATCTCGGCCAAAATAACCTACAAAGAACTTAGGAAGGGCTCAGTCTTGTTGAGGGAGCTGAATCAGATTTGGATGCTCAGGAGGGGATAGAAATGGTGGCAGGCTAGATTGCAGGAGATCTGGAAGAGCTGTAAGATTGGGAAAGCTTGCTTCCTCCTGTGGAAAATTGCGCATCAATGGCTCCATGACTGGCAAAACAAATGAACATGAATCCATCATGCCCACTGTGTGGCAAAGTGAAGAAGCTCATCCGGCATACATTGTGGAGTTGCCTGACCGCAAGACAGATGTGGTACAAATTGGAAGCGATGGTGCGAAAGGCAGGCCTCATGGCTAAGTTCTTCATCAGATCCAACTGGCGCAAAGATCTGCTTCGTGATAGCTCCAAACTCCTGTCCACCCTTGTGGCAACTTGCCGTATATCCGTGCGCTCGACCTAATGGCCATTTGGGAAACCCATAACAACATAGTCTTCTGCTACACTGTTAACATTGGCCACAGGGAGATGATAATCGTGAGAAAAGTGAAGACCCTTCTTAAAGACTTTGCAACTATAGTTGCCTCCAAAGAATCAGTGATCAATGCAACTCTACGAGTAGTCGAAGTCAACCTTGGGGTAGAGTAGAGCTGCACGCAGCGTAGGTCAAGGGCTTGTCCCCTCGGCTTCACGACCAATTTTTGTACAGGGTCTTGAGGTTTGGGATTGACCCCCCCTCTTTTTAATAATATATATATATATCTCTTTTGTGGGGAAAAAAAAAACTTCTCATTGTAAAAAGTGGGTATAAATTTTCATTTAACATATGTTTCCTGTGCATTCCTTGTCGCCATATGAAAATAGTCGATCTTATCCAGCTTTGCTGAGCCTTGAAAGGTATTCAAATTTATTAAGGATGAGTAGCATGACCCGTCTATGACGAGCTAGAGACCCGCTTCGCTGGGTCTCTGTTGGGTCTCAAGGTGGGATATAAATTTTAAGAATATAAAATTTCAAGTTTGAAGACCCTTCTATCTCTTCAATTGGTCACTTGCGAGTGTTGTGATTGTGCCATAAATTTAGTATCAATCTCATTGTGGTGCTACTTAAGAAACAGAGGAAGCAAAAAAATTGAGTAGTTATTGCGACCTTTATTCCTCTCAAATGCTTGGAATATTATGTGCTATGTATGTATCATGGTTTAGTAGACTTTTGAATACCCAAGTGGAAACCATGGGTTTCAAGCAAGAAATTCATCATGTCTAGGGCAAAGCCCATCATCCAATGGGAGCAAGAACAGAAAATAGATTGGGAAGGGGGATAAGCACTCCAAAATGGAAAATGTATTTATTATATGTATGTGTTGATTATTTGGACATATGTGAGTGAGTGCATCCATGTATGTGTGCATGTGGTATGGCTATACGTGTGTCTCTATGCATGTGCATGTCTATGCTTATGTATGTGCATATGTGTGTGTGCATGCATGTGCACAATTGTGCATTTGTTTACATGTATGGGCAACTGTTATTTCTATCGTTTTACAGAATCTGGCAAACTTCTTGAGTTCAAAATTCTGTATCCTCCATCCTACTCGTGCAATTGATTATACTTTGATCATGGAGGAGAGACCTACCTTGAGCTGAGCAACACCATGCAAGCCATGTTGTACCTCAATCAAGAGCTCCTCACCTAGATGCTTGCCAAGGTCACCAAAGGTGGCAACCTAGCCTCTCTATTGCATCCAATGCACATTGAGATACAAATCCTTTGTCCCTCATGACAATTTATCTTGGTGCTTATGGCTAAAGTTTCTTTTCAATTGATTGCTTCTAATGTGATTTATTAATGTCCATTCCAGCTCACCAAATTTTGCAAAAGGAATAATGAAACTCTTTTCAAGGCCACCTCTACTCGAACTTGTCATAGTCTCTAGTTTACATAGGGTAGATGGGCTAGTAAAGGGGTGATTATGAGTAGGGAGCCAAGCACCCCAGTATTATCCACCTCAGGATTGAATATTGGTCATAGAGAAATGATGAAAATGTTGACATGTCGAGATCTCCTTTCTAGAGAAATAATGCCTTTGTATAGACTCTCAATTACCCAAGTACTCACTCTGCTAGTGGAAGTAGTCAACCTCGGGGTAGAGTAGAGCTACACGCAATGTAGGTCAAGGGCTTGTCCCCCCGGCTTCACGACCAATTTTTGTACAAGGTCTTGAGGTCTGGGATTGACCCCCCCTCTTTTTGATAATATATATATCTCTTTTGTGAAAAAAAAAACTCATTGCAAAAAGTGGGTATAAATTTTCATTTTAACATATGTTTCCTCTGCATTCCTTGTCGCCATATGAAAATAGTCGATCTTATTGTCGACATATGAAAATGGTCGATAGTCGATCTTATTGTCGCCATATGAAAATAGTCGATCTTATCCAGCTTTGCTGAGCCTTGGACGGCCTTGGACGGTATCCGAATTTATTAAGGATGATATGCACATGTTTGTTAACGTCGAAGCGATGATTTCAAGGGAGAAGGGTACATCTCGTGGAATTATCCTTTCGTACCGTTGCCTAGCTCGTTTTATGTGCTCGCCACAAGCGTTTGGAAACTCAATCTCTCGTCTCCCATTTCTAGCCCAGATAACAGTTTCATTCGAGACATGCCTAAGGAGCCGGTATCCGGTGATCTTAGAAATACATTACCGGACTTCGTACTATATATAAGCTCTGGTATAAGCTTCTAGTAGAAAAGCATCAGGTCGATTTTCTGCGTAGAGACACAATCTTCGACCTTTCTTTGCAAATCGTACTGGAAGACAAAGTAGTAGTGAGTCTCGACGGTGTGCGGCTCGTGTTGCATTTACTAAGTGTCGGGGACAACAGTGGCTTGCAATGGAGAGCTGCCTATCTCCAGTTTCGAGCCTCGCGGTATGCCGCCTTGAGGCAGATTCAAATTGCGCCTCTGTCAATTCGGTTTGTCAAACTTTTCAGGATCTGGACAATTCAAAACGGGCTTGCGAAAAAATGTGTGCTCCTACAAAGACGATAACTGAAGATAACGTTATGGTGGATTGGATAGGAAGACCCATCAAAGATCGACGGCATGGTGGTTCCAAAAGCTCAATCTTCATTTTAGGTAGAGCGAAATTGTGGGTTCGTGCAAGAGTCTAATAGCATGCACCACTCTATGAATTGTCGCTTTGTTTCATTATACATATTCACTACCATGCACGCTCCTCCATTGAAGGTTGACTGCTTGCCAATAATTCCTCCCAATCTTTGTATCCACATACTTCGTGCTCATAACTACCATCTCCCAACTTTTGTGCGCAAGAGCTTTGATTTATACATTGTATTTTAGTCAACCCTCCTGCTTCAAATTTCTCTTCTCTCTATTGTACAGGAGCCGTGGTCTTGGGCTATTTTGCATTCGGTGGCATCTTCTTCAACCTGGTGCTTTATTTAATACGCATATGGCACGAAGGGAGCGCTACTGCAGCCAACGATTTGACGAATCTCGTGGGGACTCTGTACGTCACGTGCTTGGTTGGAGCTTTCCTGGGAGATGCATACTTGGGACGGATGCTCACTGTGGCGATCTTTCTGATCATTTACATGGTGGTGAGTGTGGCAATATTGTTCAATTCATGAAACATACGGCATTACCAGCTTGTTCAACATCATGAGCTCGTTTATGCTCATTTTTCGTCGCTGTCGCAGGGGTGTGTTCTCTCGGCGGTCAGTGTTACCCTGCAGGAACGAATTGGCACGGAAAATCTGCCTGCTGGATTGAAAATGTTCCTGTTTGCTTCCTTGTTTATCACTGCCGTTGGCTGCGGATCTTATCAGCCTGTGATAGTCTCGTTAGGCGGAGACCAATTCGACACGCCCCAGGAGAAGGGGCGCTTCTTCAGCTGGGTGTTCGTGTCATCTAACATTGGAGTAATGCTCTCTCTTACCATTCTGACCTACGTCGAGAACTCGGGAAAATGGGCGTTGGGCTTCTGGATTGCCAGCGGTGCAGTTACCTTCTCTATCCCGCTTTACCTTATGGGTGCACCCTACTGGCGCCAGTTGAAACCAGGAGGGAACCCTCTCCTTCGTATTGTGCAAGTTCTCGTGAGTGCAGCTCGCAAGTTCAAGCACCGACCATCTACGGAGTCGAGCGCCCTCTACGAAGTGGAAGGAGAGATGTCGGCGATTCGTGGAAACCGCAAGCTCAGCCACAGCGGGGGCTTCAGGTAAATGAGCCCGCAAGAGTGTGAACGCTCTCTCTCTCTCTCTCTCTGTCTCTCTGTCTCTCTCTCTTCTCATTGTTTTGTTTTCACTCTGAGGGAGTAATAACCACTTCTCTCTCGGACACCAAGACAAACTCATGGAGAACTTTTCCTCCCCACCCTATGTATTCTCCACCACCTCAAGTTCGCCACATGAAGTGTGGACAGTGGACTCCCTCCTCCATACCTAACCAGTCGCGCAAGTGTCGACTCCCTAAGCCTGACAGACCCACGCTAATTGAGAAGCCTTCATTTTTCAATGGAGAAATTCAACTAATGTCTTAAGTGTAAAATGTGGTGTAGCCCAGTTAAGCTAAGTCAAAGGGATAACTTCAAATTTTAATGACTTAAACTCAATACATCATTTGCTTACTCATAGGGTCTTTCTAGGATTCTTTTTAGCCTTCTTTCACTCCAAATAAGCCTTTTCCTTGCTTGCCTTGTAACCTCTTTTCATGTCCTTGTGCTTCCCCTTCGCTAGGCTATATGAAGATGATGTTAAAGACCTTAAGTCAAAGGTTTTAAACACTTACCTTATAAATAAAAGGAGAGGGGCCCTTGAGGGACTCCCTTATTAATCACTCTCCTCTTTACCAGTCTCATTGCCTCTCTCTGCTCCCTTTTCCTCTAATTAGTATAGTTTTGAAATTTTCCATTTGGTAGGGGATGATTATTGGTAGAGGTGGCACTTTATATAGCTAGATAGTAAAATATTCTAGCTCTAACAACAAACACATTTGGAGATAAAATAGATTTTGTGGAGGGCAAAGGGGATGGACTCTTACATCCTACATGGTGATTTTTTTTGGCATGCTATAGTCATTCTTACAATTTGAATTCCCTAAAGAAATGTTTTTTTTTAAATTTTAAGAGTTGCCTTTCACTTTATTAGTTTGGGTGTATCCCCATTGTGAAAGTAAGTAGAGAGCTATTATGTACAAACGTGATTATTATTATGGGTACGAAAATCTTCATATCCCCAAGCTTTTTCTTTTATAATTAACCAAATAAATTAGGGTCTCCATCACCTTATATAGATTTGCTTCCTGCCAAGGATGAAATGATCCATATATTTATGCTTTTTAGATAAATTAATCATTTGTACCACATGTGACTATTTAACTCACTTTGAGGCCCACAATCGATGTTAAAACTTGATCTCAATTTTGATTTTGAATTTGGCATCATGAAGGCATAGTTTGTTTTAAATGATAAAGACACATATATCAAAAGGTAATTTGAATGTTCTTTGATGATTTACTAAATTGACATTACAAAATTAGACTAGAGGGAATCAAACCTGGCAACCAACTTAGCTGAGTGAATGTCCAAGTACATGAGCTGACAAGAGAATGAAATACTAAATTTTATTTGTTTGATTTTTTTACTAATAGGGAAGTCTCCATACAGGTGGTTGGACAGGGCAGCAACACTAATAGAGGAGGCAGAGAAGGGAGAGAATAATCCATGGCGACTATGCACGGTGACACAGGTGGAGGAGGTCAAGTGTGTGATGAGGATAGCGCCCATCATTTTAATAGGTATTCTCTACAATGTAGCCAATGCTCAACTCGTCACCCTCTTCGTTGTTCAAGGTGAGTTCATGGATGCCAACCTCCATCACTTCTCGATCCCTCCTGGCTCCATGCGCCTCTTTGTCAATGTTGCAGGCATCCTCTTCCCTCCCTTCTATGAATACATTCTCATCCCCTGTATCAAAGCCAGAAAAGGCCAGTCCAAGGGCCTCACCCCACTCCAACGAATGGGACTTGGCTTGGTCGTTGCAACCATTGCCATGGTTGAAGCTGCAATAGTCGAGATGGCCAGACTACACCTTGCCACCACACACCATCACAAGCTCTCTATCCTTTGGCTCATCCCTCAATTCTTTACCATGGGCATCTCAAATGTCCTCTTTATTGTCTCCCAGATGGATTTCTTCTACACAGAGATCTCTGATGGCATGCGCAGCCTCGGTTCTTCTCTCTTTCTCCTCTGCATGGGCCTTGGCAACTACACCAGCACCCTCATCGTTATCATCACCACTTCTCTCTCCTCTTCCCACAGGTCTAATTGGATCCAACGAAACATCAACCTCGGCCACCTTGACTACTTCTATTGGCTCCTTGTTTGTCTCCTTGCTCTTACCCTCCTCTTCTTCCTCTACTACTCCTCCACCTATGAGTATCTTCGCCTCCCTCCCTTCACCTCCTCCCCTCATAATTCCAAACTACCCCTCTCTCAAACCCAACCAACCACCTTGCCACTGCATCTCACTCCTCCTCCTTCTCCCTCCCATGCTACTATTGCTCCCGATCCTTTGTACCACAACCCAACCAACTCCACTCGCCTCAATGACTACATAGACATTGTGCCGTAATAGTAGCCAAAGAGCATGCATGGAGCTTTCATTTATAAAATTTCCTAAATGCCTACTTATCACACCTCTTCTTTCTCATAGCCTCTATTCCCTCCCTAATTTTCCAAGATGGGCATCAATTATATTGAGTAAATCAACAGAAAGCCAACAGATTTTGTTACCTATAGCCATGGCAAATGATTCTAAAAGTTAGTAGTATTTGGGTGAGTGGGAAGGTCGATAAACCCTTTAGCATCAGCTCTTCTATATATTCACTTTAGGATCAATGTATATAAACGTTGGAATTTTTTCTTTCTTCCTCTCTCCCACCTCTACTTTTAATTTTTTATTTTTGTGAGATCTTGTTCATTGTGTGTTTTTGCTTCAAGCTTGAATGGTGAATTTGCCTCTTCTACATTTGGTATTGCACCTGGTGTTTATAGTATTTTGCCTATTCTAAGACCAATAGAGCACAAGTATATGTAAAATCATTCAATGGGCTTGACTTCTATTGCATGCAAGAGAAATGCAAATGAAAAGGATAAAACCAAGCTTGTGTTAGTAACATGTGTAAAAGACCATATAGGTTGTAGTGTTGATGGTTATTGAAAAAAGAGTGATCCAGAGGAGCATTTTATTAAACCTAACCTAGACATGACCTTGGACTTAGTGCAGATAAACCCCTAGTTAATTCAAGGATAATTAATATTCTAGCAGCCTCCCTTAATTGGTTAACTAAGTTAATGTTCAATCATTTCAAGAAGGCCACATTGAACCCAATGGGTTGCTATCTCATTGTCATAGGGAGTGCCTTGGTGAGAATATCAGCTTCCATGACTCCAAACTTCACAAAATTTAGGGTAAGAAACCACTCCTTGATGTGGTGCTTGATGAATTGATATTTAAGATCAACATGATTCCTCCATTCATCCTGTCAAAGGAGGCTCCATTCTCAGCAATCAAAATGGCAACTTGATTATCAATCAAAAGTAGATTGGAATCCACATAAAAACATATGAGTACACTAAGAAGTGTTCAAAACAATATACCCTTTATCGCGGGGGCTACTACTAATGCCATATATTCAAACTTAGTTATGGTGTCTCGATGGGAGTAATTGTCCTTGCAATAGAAAAGATACCAAAGAAGTGTCTTGATAGACAACCAATGTGGCATAGCAAAATCCTGCATGTGTTGTGAAACTTGACTAGTAGAAAATGCAATTTTAAGGCATGTGATCAAGTAACGAATACACCCAATGTATTGGTGCGATAAGGAACATGTGACCAAGTAATGAAGAGGTAATGAATACATCCAATTTTAGGGCATGTGACCAAGTAACGAATACACCCAATGTATTGGTGCGATAAGGAACATTTTTCATGGCTTGACGAGTAGAATCAGTGCAAGGAAATATTTGCTTTGAAAGATGTACCTCCATCAAAATAGCAATTGGTTTGGCAATCTCTATGTGAAATCGAGCAATTATTGAAAAAGTTTGATGCCTGTTGTGTCAGAGTCACCTTGTATCTAAATTTTGATATACAATACTCAAATACAACCATTATCCATCATCTCAAATGGAGAGTTGTCACGTGATTCAAGGGCCAAGAGATCAGATGATTACATGCTAAGAGTAGATCATCCACATAAAAGTTGGTAAGGTAAAGGTTGATGGATTGTTTTTAAATAGATAAAGCCATCAGATAGGATACATCTAAAATTCATGGATTAAAGATACTCATAAGATCGTTGTGCTAGACATAGGAAGATCCTTTAAACCATACAAAGTTCAAAAAAGAAGGCACAATTTGGATTCTTAACGTAAAACTTCATAACCCTAGGGATCCTACATGTATACATTAAGTATCAAGAATAATACTATTGAGAAAGGCCATTCTCATGTCTATGTAGTACAAGTTCAAGCCATGAATAGCACTAACGATGATGGACATATAAAAAGACTTCATTTTTAATTTTGTATATCTGAGCAAAAGCACGAGCAAATAGATAAGCCTTGTATCATGACAAGGTATGATCGATGAAGGATTAGAGGGGGTATTGTTGGTCAGGCAAGGGGCTGAATTTCTCAAAAAGTGGTGCAAATAGTGCATCAACAAAGTCTTTGGGATTGGCATGCATGAATACATGTGGGTCACCAATGTTTTCAATCAATAGTAAGCATGTCCCTTGAGACAATATTTCATTTCTTTTGATGACATCCTCTCTAGTTTAGACAGTAATCCAAGGTAGTTAATAGCAATCCTTTATTGGCTATAAACTAGATATGCTCAAGGGCTTCCTTTGATCCATTGTACGATATGCCTCTAATTCTTGTTAATGATGTAGCTTGCAATTCATCCCTAGGAGTCTGAGATAAAGGCTAGTTTTGTAGTGCCCTTACAAAAGGGAGAAATCCCACCCTAGTTTTTGTACTTGTTTTTGGGTCTCTCCAACCCTTCCCATAGAGTTTCTCATAATATTTAAAAAGAGATGTTGGCATTTAATAATTGAGGATAGAATTAAGGCAAGGGTTAGTTGCCTAAGAGGGATACTAGGATGGCAATGGTTTGTAGGGTTAATAATATGGCAACGGCTTGTGGGAATAGGCT
This sequence comes from Dipteris shenzhenensis, assembly GCF_047967505.1. Classification (NCBI taxonomy): domain Eukaryota; kingdom Viridiplantae; phylum Streptophyta; class Polypodiopsida; order Gleicheniales; family Dipteridaceae; genus Dipteris; species Dipteris shenzhenensis. Next base: position 11,202,011 of record NC_141612.1, on the reverse strand, counting down.
CAAGGCCACGGGTCAACACCTATCAAATCGATGGCATAACAGTCTTAGAGATGTCATAAATAAGGCGATGGATTAGGTGTCTGACAGGTCATGGGAATAGAGATAAGGTGACGGGTCATGGGGATAGCAAGCTAAAGCGACAGGTCATGGGGATAGAAACTCGTTGTGTCAACAAGTGCTTTTTGATGATTCTTCATTATTTTGAAGTTTTTGTTCAAGTGTTTTGAGATAGGGGGATGCCAACTACCTATTCTACCTATTGAAGTTTTTGAGATAGGGGGATGCCAACTACCTATTCTACCTACTCAATGCAAAAAACAAGACAAAACAACATCATTTGAATGACAAATGAGATGTTTTGCAAAATGTGACAATTTCTCCTTCCAACTCCAAAATTCACTCAAAACATCACTTTTGGGCGTTTTTATTGGAGTTTGCTATCACGCACAACTTAGAAAACCTCTAAACTATCTTCTTATCAATTCAATTTAACCCTGAAAAACATTAAAAACAAGCTTCACATGATCCAAAATGCTTTTCGAAATGAAAACGATAGCTTCATTGTACCCATGGAGGTAGAGATACTAGCATACAACATCAATTAGTAGAGGATGATCAAAGAGACCCTCTTTTGATGTAGTTGGAAAGATTAGATGGTCCATGATGGCTTGCACTCATCAAAATCTAGACTACATGCATGAATCAAAATAAAGTGGAAATAACATCTCAAAGAGAGTGACTTGACCTTCTGTTTTTCTTGCTACCTAGGTCATCAACTTGAATTAAAGTCCTTGCCAAAATGGAATGGAACATCAATAGTGCTAGAAGAAATGGGAGAAGGTTTACCTTGTTTAAAAGATTTAAGAGCCACATGGGAGGAAAACTTACAACAAGCAACACACAAACCCTTTCTTGTTCAGGATTCTCCTAGGCTTGGTAGTGTTGTGTCTCCCAAACTTGTGGGAGGGATATGTAATTGGGAAAAAGAGTCCAATACTAATATTGTACAATAGGAGGGCATAGGGCTCATGAATGAGGTGGCAAGATTTCCCTTATGCCAACCTCTCCATGAAAGTGGCCCAATGTGTGTATTAAATAGTCCATGGTTGAGGTGGCAAGCATTTCCTCATGTGAACCCCTCCATGCAGATGGCCCATGCATAAGTTGAATAGATTGGTTGTGCACAGTCGAAGGGATAATAATACAAAATGGGAAGGTAGGATGAGGTGGTAAGAATCTTTGTGCTAGCCCTCCACATTCTCATAGTGTCACTTGTGCATTTTCTATTGGGAAAGGGTCCATGAAGATGAGTCACCCAAAATGGACTAAGGTTATTGGGCTTTGATTTTTGTGAAAATGGACGCTACGAGATTTTGTATCCAATTGAAGTTATTAGTCATTATGATGACATGAATGATGCCCTCCCCAAACCTGTCCATGTGGGAGCCAAAAGCTATGTGACCAAAAAAGGATAGACATTTCCTCTCCCATTTGCTGCACTTGTATGATTCCATCTATGTACTAAGGAATGTTCTTGTGTAGCTCCCAAAGTAGATTCCCTTATTTTCATAGCAGGTTCTTGTGCTACTATCTCTTTTTTGGAGATAGGTTCTTGTAGAATTTCCATTTTCCTTAAAGATGATATGCTTAATTCAAAGCCATTTTGATAGACTGGGGCGGTGGTCAAGTAAGTTCTTGTGTGACTACTCGGTAGGAGGTAGAGAATGTTTTTTGTGTGTGATCCTCCTATATTGGCACTTTGCTCTTGTCCTTTCGAGAAGGTTCTTGTGGTTTTAATTTTTGAAAGGTAGGTTCTTGTGGTTCCACTTTCCAATCTTTGTCTTGATTTTTCATAATTGGTAGGCCTAAATTTGATGGTTGTCTCTCCTTTGTTGTTGATCATGATTTTAGAGTCTTTAATCCCCATTCTTTCTTTTGCTCTTTATTGAGCACATTATTAGATAATGCAGGTGATCTTGTGACACCTAGTACCTTGGGGACCCAAATATAATTGTTTCCAAGGTAATATACATGGGCCTCTAGTAGTCTTGTGGGAACCCAACGATATTGCACATTCCTTGTTGGATGGCATCATTTTGTTCTTCGACATCGAGGTTTGTTCTTTACATGATGGGGTGGATTTTGATGTCAAAGTTTTTCTGGAACCCAAATATATGTTTTACCTTCAAAGTACCCTTGGGCCTCTAGTAAATCCTTTCGGACCCACACTTGCTTGGTTGCTGTTCTTCTTTGTTGTCTTTGCTAGTGAGGCTCTTGTGGAGGTAAAGTAGAAATTGATATTGATGCTTGAATGTTGGACTGGTTGGTAGTGATCAGCACATTTCGATGGGTTGATTCATCACTAAACAATCCTCTATAAGTGTCTTGCATCGAAATTTTACCAAGAATTGTGGCTTCTATTAAGGTACCTACAAGAGTTACTAAAACTTGTAAGGCATGGCATATTGTCCATGGAAATTGTAAGAAAACAATACAACGTCTATGCTCAATAGATAATTGGATCTTGTATGCAAGAGAGAAAAGCAGATAGTATGGAGAATCAAAAATTTTATTACTGTAAAATTGATACAATAGATGGTGCTGCCTCCCAGCCATGTGCTCCTGTGTGAGAAGCTTTGATGGCATGCTGGAAACAGTAGAGGACAGAGGCTGGATGCTAAGGAATCAGGGTTGCTGTAGCCAGTGATGATGATGGGCTTCATGGGCATGCTCTTATATAGCCACCAGCCATAGTCGGTTAGACCCAATTGGGAGACCGACCCACTCGGCCCAACACGGCCAACTGGAGGTCGATCTTGAAACAGGCCACCGACCACACATTAGAATCGTGGTGCAGAATAGAGCAACTAACCTACGGTCATCGTTTGGCCCAAAGCCATCCGGGATCATCTGGGGCTCCAAACGGGCCTCATAGCTCGAGAGTGGGCTGCCCTGGGAAATGCTCCGTCTACCCTCAGTGCGGTCAGTCATGGGATGCCTTCTCACACTTGCATGTAGCCTAGTTGGTAGTGTGCCAACTCTATCTAAAGCCATCGAGCCATCAGGCCACACATGGCCCCCATCTCTGGTGTCTAAACCAGGATCTACCGGATAACTGAGCTACTCAAATGCCTTCTCCTCATATGGGGGGCTTACAAGTAGAGTTATCTAGTTCCCGCGTAGTTATACGAGAGTGGAGCATTGATCTAACACCCCCCCTCAATGTCCACGTGCAAGTGAACTTACTTTTTCGACCCAATGCCAAGTCGATGAAGATGCCTCTCCAGCAAGTCTCTTCCAAGAGCCTTCATGAAGATGTCTGCAATGCAACATTCTCTATAGTCCGCCTTTCCATCCATGATGAGCTCACGTACAAAGTGATATTGAACCTCAATGTGTTTTGTGCGAGCGTGGAACACAAGGTTCTTTGCAATTGCCATGCAACTTTGATTGTCACATGATAACTGTGTAGGCTTGTTATACACTGCCCCCATGTCCCCTAAAATCCTCCTCAACCACACTGCCTCACAAGAAGCAAAACATGCTGATTTGTACTCAGCCTTTGTACTCAGCCTCGGTAGAAGAAAGAGCAACTGTGGGTTGCTTCTTACTGACCCATGACATAGCTCCAGATCCAAAAGAGAGACAGTAACCTGTCAGTGATCTCCTACTGTCCACGTCTCCTCTGCCCAATCCGAGTCATAGAATCTGATCAAGGTGTTGCCCTTGTTATAGGTGATGCCATAATCATGTGTGCCTTTGATGTATTTCAGCACCCACAGCCCTGCCCTCCAATGGTTCTCCCGAGGCTTATTGGAAAACCTACTTAGTACACCAATCACAAAACTAATGTCCGGTTGTGTGTTGCACAAGTAAATCAAACTGCTCACAAGCCTTCTGTACTTTGCTTCGTCCACTAGTGGTGATGAATCCTTGTTTGAGAGCTTCACATCAACCTCCATAGGAGTGCCAACTGTCTTGCACTCAGCCATGCCAAATGCCTTCTGTATCTCTCCAGCATACTTCAACTGTGAAATGATTTGTTTTGGCTCTTGCCAAACTTCAATCCCCAAACAGAAATGCATCAGTCTGAGGTCTGTTATTTCAAACTCTCTTCCTAGCAAATGCTTTATTTGCGAGATCTTTTCTTCATGGATCCCTTTATGAAAAGGTCGTCCACATAAAGGACCACGATCATACACCTGCCTCCTTCTTTGTAGATATACAAATTTGCATCAGATGGGCTCCTCCTGAACCCGTTTTGTAGAAAGTAGGCATTAATCTGTTGGTACCACGCTCGCCGATAAAGTGCCTTCTTCAGTTTACAAACTTTACCTTCTGAGCTGGGGATCACAAGACCTGGAGGTTGTTTCACGTATACGTCCTCCTTGAGATCTCCATTCAGAAAGATTTTACATCTATCTAAAACATAGGCCAACTTTCCTATGCTACTAAAGCCAAAACACTGCGAATTGTGGTTAGTCGAGCTGTGGGAGCAAAAGTATCCTGATAATCAAAACCATGTACCTGTGGAATCCTTTTGCCACGAGTCGAGCCTTGTACTTATCCAACATGCCATTAGAGTTATACTTGGTCTTATACACCCACTTGGTGCCGATTGCCTTGCGTTTTGGTGGTCAATCCACAAGGTCTCTAGTGTTATTCTTCATTATGGAGCCATACTCCGATAGCATAGCCTCCATCCACCTATCATCACCCTATGCCTCTTCAAGACACTTGGGTTCTTCAGCACAGATCAACTCTATCATCAAAGCGTAGTTGACCAAGTGTTCCTGCGCCCTTCTTTGCTCCTCTAATCTCTTGGACAATGGTGTTCGTATGGTTCCTTCTTAATGGCTGGAGGTTCTCTGCCATCCAAAAGCTGCTTTACCCTTTTCGGGAATGGCCGTTTCCATTGTGGTTCTGTAGGCTCTTCTTCCTCTTCTTTATCGTGAATCCTCCCAAGCACTATTGGGGGACTTCGATTTGCTGTTGGTGGTTGTACTAGATGGATATCCTAGTCCTGGTTGTCTGGGAAGGAAGCATCCTCCTCCAATTGATGCGGTTGTTTTGAGAAGACCACATCGCGACTTACTATTACCGTCTTGGTAACATGATTATAGAGATGGTAACCCTTTGCCTCTTCACTATAGCCCAAGAAAATACACTTCCAGCTCTTCGGTTCCCATTTGGTCCTATTAGCATCAGGGACATGCACAAAACAGTCACATCCAAAAACTCTGAAATGTGCAGTTGAAGGTTTCTTACCAGAAAAGGCCTGTAGTGGAGTCATCCCGTTCACAGCCTTCGTGTAGCTATGATTCAGAATGTAAATTGCCGTGTTACATGCTTCAACCCAGAAAGTCTTTGGAAAATCTTTCCCTTTCATCATACTCCTGCCCATGTCACAGATGACATGCATCTTGCGCTCTGCTACTCCATTTTGCTGTGATGTATGTGGCAGGGGTTTCTGCCTCTTGATCCCGTGACTTTTGCAGTAACTTTCGAATTCACTTAATGTGAACTCTCCACCTCTGTCTAATCTCAACTTCTTCACCTTCCTCCCCATTTCTTTTTTGACCATTACATGCCATTCTTTGAACTTACTAAAAGCCTCATCTTTAGTTTTCATGAAGTATGCTGCCAACGTGGCAAGTGATGTGGCAGATAGGATGAGGATTGATGATGTGGCAAAAATTTGAGATAAGGTTGCCACGTGGCAAAGATCTAGCCAACCGACTTAACTAGGGTTTATCTAACTTAACCGCAGTTACCTAACCAGAGTTAGGGGACCCAACCTTATCTGCCATGTGGCAGATGGTGGGTTAGAGAGAGACTTTTAGAGAGAGATAGAGCTCTCTCTATGTGGGGAGATGTCCGATTGAAGAAGGTGCTGGAGAGCATTGCTGAGTCTGGTTGGAGCGAATTGGAGGAGCCGTTTGGTGCTTACAAGCATGGGAGCTCGAGTCGACCATGGTTGGAGTAGATGATGGCAACTTTGGAGCTACTTATAGAGAAGGCGGGAGCATTCTAGAGCAGTAGGTCTGGTTACAGCCACGACGCTGCTGTTTGGTCGTTATGGCTGGAGTAGAAGGTCGTAGGGACGTTGGCCTATTGTGCTAGAGCTTGGCTGCTTGTGGTTGCTGTTGGAGAGACCGCTGCAGAAGCTTGGACTTCAGAGGATATACCATCGTGAACTTTGGAGCGGGCTTGACGTATATGAGCTGTAGCTGAGCGCGTTAGAGGCAGTAGCTATGTGGAGCGGCTCACGAGGGTCAATTCACTGAGGGTACTCATTGGAGCATGTCGTATAGAGGAGAGCTTTGAGGATCGCTCTGCAGCTGGTTATGGAGGTGGCTCGTGAGCCATGACTAGAGGCCCTTGGAGTCGTTTACGAGGAAGAGCCTGATCATCTTGTATATAGATGGCAGGCTAGCGGAGTTGTTAAAGTGCCCACTGGATCTCTGTGTTGGAGACGAGGGTGCTGTTGAAGGCTATGTCGATGCAGAGGTTTCGTCACCTAGGTGGAGTCAACTCAATCCGTCTGCTTGAGGTGCTATGTGCCTTGGTCACTGGCTCGTAGGAGTCTTTTGCTTTCTACAGGTCACGATGGCTGTCGCTATTGCTACTTGAAGCTATTGGCATTGATTGGAGCTAGCGTTTGTAGGAGTTCTTGAAGCAGGCCATCGTAGGAGACTTAAATCCCTTAGTTGCTAGATGCATTGGAGAAGCTGGAGCATCACACTACTGTGGGAGGCTGCTTGTTGTAGAATAGAGTTCTCTCAAACCTAAAGAGAAACAAGCAGATTTGAAGAACCCGTAACCTTTCTGTCAGAAAGTGAACCTCTCAAGAAATGAATATTCTCACACAAACCTTTCGATGAGTTCTCTCAAAGAATACAGTCAAGGAATGAACAAGGACTCTCTCTTTCAATGGAAATCTCTCAATCTCTCAAAGAACTCTTAAGAAAATGAATGGACAGAAATTCCTCTTAAATGGACGGAAATTTTCTTCTTAACGTGGATGGAATTCTCTCTACAGAAGTGAAGGGAAGGAACTCATGATCACTCAAGAGAACTCTCAGACTCTCAATCACTCTCACTCTCTCAAGAATTGCAATGACTCGGCGGAAGGCAAGGGAGCTCTAATACCATGACAAAATATGAAGAGGGGAGAGGAGAAGAGTGGAGATGAGGAGAGAGGGAACAGCTAGAGAGCACACCACAACTGACTAACTGTACACTAGATTTAGTTGAAAAAATAGAATATATACAAACCCTTTTAGGGTTAGGGCTAGGGGATCTAACCCTTTCCTTTATAGCACTCTATAAGGTTAGTGCTATGTACATATGATCACGTGATGGTGCTATGCACACACGATCACATGATGTTGAGTGTGAACTCTCAACATCCATTTCCCCTTTTGTCAGATCTCACAAACAACTACTCAATCGCCATTCTATCATCGAAGTAGCCCAACCTTTAGCCTTGCTCATGCACTCTTTATCCAAGGATAGATCAATAATAGGAAGAGGGACATTTGAACCACCTGAGTTAACATTGTAACATTTTTCACCCTCCTACAAAGTCATGTAAATATGTGCAATGTGCTCATGAATATTGTTAGAAGTTTCCTTAGAGCCTTAGGGTCCTAAGAGAATGGTAATACTAGGAATAAGAGAGTAGAAAATATAGGAAGGGAGTGAGAGAATAGGGTTGGACCTCCCTTCAAAATGTGAAAAGTATAAAAGGCCAAAATTTGACTTTGGTCTTATGTTGTTGGATGCAAGTTTTGAGAAATAGAAGCTCTCTGCTTTTCCAAGAGTGATGTCTTGTGTTTCTCTTGCTTCTTGCCTTTTATGAATGCTTCTCATCCCCCTTCCCCTCTCTTGCCTCTTACCCTAACTATAGCTAGGTTAGGTTAAGCTAACTATAACGAGGTACGTAGGTTAGGTTAAGCTAACAATAACCAAGTTACCCTAATTGAAAGTCAATTAGACTACATTAGTTAGGTTAGATTAACTCTATTTAGGTTAGAATAAGTGGAGCTAGGATAGCTTAACTACAATTGGTTACATTAACTACAATCAAGTTAGATTATTTGGTATCAGGTTAGATTAACTACAGTTATGTCAATTGCACTAACTGGCCAGTTAGGTTAGTTAGGCTAACCAAGTTGTTTGGTTAATTGTCTAGTTAGATTACCTACCTTAGGTTTAGTTTCTTTATATTTAAATCACATTCACACCAAAATGTGAGGCCAAGAACCTACCAAAAGGCCTAAATTTGGCATGCATCAACCCTCTGTAACTCGCCCCTTTTGGACCCCAATTGAACCAAGTTTGAACCCAAATTTACACACAAAGACACCAAGGTATGAGCAATTTTTCCATCCCATTACACACCATTTTGGCATCCTTAGCACTCGTTAATTTGCACTCCCATGTGGGCTAATTTTTGCACTAATTTGCTCTAACTTTCACTCATGATCTCCGATTAACGATCCATTTGCACCATCACATTCCCACTCTCAAGGGAGACAATCCTATGTGCATTTGCTAGCATGACATTCACACATCTCTAACTGTATAATGCACACAACTCAACTTTGGAACCAAAGAAGGGTGCACTCAATCAAACAGTCGGCAAGTGTGCATGCAATTACAATCTCACCGGAATCTACGATAAGCCTCCTCACCAAATATACCTCCTTAAATTAATCAAAATTCTCATCCTCATCCTACCCGCAACATGGCAGATCACCATCATGATGATGATGAGCTTGAATTGGACAATGATGGCAACTTCTTCAACCGCCCAAACTTCAACAATAATGGAAGAAGACCCCTGGTAAAACTTGAAGTTGCAAAGTATAATGGGTGGGGTGATATAGAGAGACTCCTTCAAGTCTTTGATGGCACTTGTAGAGCATGAGTTGGTCAATCTAATGAGACCAAAGCCACTTAGTTCCCTATGGCATTGGTCGATGAAGCCTCTGAATGATATTTAGATCTTTTGGTCAAGGAATGCACCACATGGACCCTCCTTTCAACCAATTCAAGCAACAATTTTAAAAGGATTGCCTTCAAGATGATCCGGCTCTCCAAATGGGCAAGAGCAAACAAGGCCATCAAGAAGAAGTCCACACATATCTCAGTCGAATGAAGCACCTAACTGCCAAATGCAAGCCATGTCCAAATAACAAATACTTGAGATCCTGGTTGATTTCCAGCTTAAAAAAGAAAATTCACAAAGAAATGAAGAAGATAAGAAGTTACAAGATGTTCAGTGCTCTCGGGGGGGTCACTTAGTGTAATATGTCTATATCACGTGCGTGCAAGGGTTCTTTTCTAAATCCCTATGTAACCTATTTGTAGTATTTCCTGGTATCCCCTCTGTAAATTTTGCGAAATTTTATAAATCCCCTTCTGTAAGTATATTTATTTTCCTAGAGGAATTTTAAAAGTCCTTATGTGAGTCATACACTACTACTTTTGGAGTCCCTTTAGGTAGGATGAGATATTTAAACTGCAAGATCTCTACATCACCTGCATTATTTGAATCTACACACAAAAAATTGAGGTACCGACTGCAATAATGGGCAATGCATAAGTTTAAGATGGGTTTGTGTCCTGATGATGCCATAAGGCAAGAGAAACAAAGAATAAAGACATATGTGCAAAAATTAAGAGGAACAAATATCAAACAAGACAAATCATGTGTGCCGTACACCAAGAGCAAAGAATTGTGCAAAGCCACTTGAAACACGTAAAGAGCTCAAGAAACAACCTTTATAAAAATACTACATGAAAGATTGGGAGCTTTTATAAATGCTTTATATCTTTCAATTTTTTACAAAACCATATGTATGGGTGTTTTAGCTAAGAGAAGGGATGATAGATTAGCCAATTTTACAAAGCATTCAATGACGATATATAATATTTATTTCTTGCCAAATACAAACATCCACTAAGTTATATCAAACCATGAAGCCATGGTATTAAAACCATAGAGGCTACATTCATACAACATCTTGTTGTACCCGATGCCAAAATAGCATTTTTAAACTTACTTAATGGCATTCATATAAACAAAAGTACCCAGGCGGTTGCAAATCATCCACTTGTGTGATTCAAGGTCCTGCAAAAAAATAATTTAAAAAATCCATCAAGAGAAATCAAACTAAACTCAGCGCATAGTAATAATCGTAATAAAGCTTTTATCATATTAGAAAGATAACAAAGAAGCCCCTACCAAGTGCGTTTAATGCCCCTTTACAAAGTCATTGAATACATTCCAATCATTCTCATCTAAAGTATACTTATTGCTATTACACTCATAGGTGAGGTTTGCCAATGCAATTACGCTCTCAATATTTATCATGTCAAGGTCTGTAAGGTCATATGTGAAGCATCTTGAACCTTTTGCCTTTTGATACCACCCAAGCTGGACTTCTACTCCAAAAGGTCTATCTGAAAGGTTGAACCCTCTTTTATATTCCACATACCCCCCACCAACCTTTCTCCTCATTTTTTGAACTCGTCCAAGGTACCATATAGCTTGTGTTTTCTTTTTTTGCAAAGATCTTGGATTGCATTTCCTTTTGCTTTTCCTTGTTTTGTGTTCTTCATGAAAGAATACGGCACAATCGGAACCTATTCCAAATAGGTTCTCATTTGATGTAGCAAGAGGTATATCTTCCTTAGAGTAGTATACTCCTTGGCGAACCCTTGTGAGTCTATCTTTAGAGAGTGTGGGATTTCCATTAAGTTGGCTTACCAATGTGGACTTGAAGAGAGTTTTACCATCAATGGTAACAACTGGGCTCACTGCTTCTTGTTCATCTAGGAGAGAATCCACCACATGTCTGATTTCACTTATGGAGGCATCGTTGTCATTATCATCTATTTCTGACACATGATCTGCTTGACATTGGTCTTCTTCTTCAGAATTAGATTCTTGTGAATATGCATCTGCAAATCCATTTGACCAAGGTTCCATCCACCACTTCATATTCTCACCCTTTGGCTTCATATGCAAACTTTCACACCTTTCTTGAGCACTTTTTAGTCCCTTCTTCAATGCTTCGATGATTTTATCATCAGTTGACACACACTCATAGTCCCCTAGATTAGCTTCTCGCATGTTCTCTTTGAGATTCAATTCTCTCCATACATGTTCTTGCTTCTTATGTGCCCTTGTAAATAGAGGACTATCCTCTTTGCATTCAAAGTGTGCAAGCCTATTCATACTACCTGCACTATGTAGCATATCCATCAAGTCATAAGCGCGTTCTTGTCCCACCATGCTTCCAATCTTACTAAAGAAGATTTCAACTGCATCTGAACCTGTAAGATGTAAAGGACACCTTAGGCCTGGACAAAATTCTCTAAAGTACTTGATCAGTAGGACCACAAAATGGCATGAGAGTTGCACATCTAAGAAAGCTTCCTTAGTTATGAAGTTTCTATTCAACGTATAGTTGGCATGATGAACAATCCAAGACCTCCAAATTTGAAAGAAAAAAGAGACTTTGCCCGCAAGATAGACTCGATCCACAAGATTCAAATGTGGAGATAAGAAGATGTCGATGTAGTCCCCAGCAATTTCAAGATAAGCTTGTGTTCCTAGCATGCTCCTCTCTTTTCTATGAATTCCATTGTTTGCCAATTCTCCCAAGCACCATTGCACTTGTCTACTGCATATTCTTTGAGCTCCAGCCCAATTTTGGCGGTCATCTCGCCTAATGTCTCCCTCCCTTAGCATATGCTTGTCGATAGAAAAAGCATCATACACAATAATGACATGATTTAGCGTGATCCAAACATTGCCAATAGCCAATTGACGCTTAGGCTTGTCAAGAACATTAACTAACTTTTTTCCATTATGTACAAAATCTTGATCATGCAGCCCAAAAACTTGATTTTCTAAAACTTTTGCTGAGAGAGGCCATCCATCCCATTTTATCCCAAATCTACTACCTCTTTTATCTAGATAATCGGAGATCATCAATGTTCTTCGTCGACTATCACCATCAGATGCATGTCCAATAATTGGACCAACCGTGGTCTTTAGCTTCTCATTCCATAAGTTTAAAATAGCATCCCATTGCTTGCGGACAAAACTTGCATCAAATCGGCCGCAAGTGCAATGAAGTGCAAGAACCAAGCGTGGGAGTGCATCATGCAATGGATTGGCAAGAAAAACTCTTGCACGTCCACCAATGACACAATTTTGAAATGCATCAATAATCTGATCATATCCTTTTTGTCCTTCTCCCACTTTGATCATGCATGTGGTCATGCACTCATGATCATCTACTTTATATCCATCAAAACCCACAAGCATGTCATCCTTTGGATTCCACCTACAAGCAATAATAAGCACAAGTCTGTAAGATCATATGCAATCCTCTTGCATTCAAAAACAAGATTTAAATTATGAAAATAATTTAGAGAAAAAGGAGGTTACCTTATCTGCTTCTTTATTGCAGTTTCATCTTCCACTATGATGAAGGGAATCCTTGACATGATTCCATGCTTTTCTTTTTCTTTTTCATAAATTTCAGTGATTGCATCAAAAAGATATCCATGTATACCAGGTACAAACTGAGTAGCAAGTCTTTGCCCTCGCTTTGTCGTTGATAAAGAAGGTCCATTGAGGTTGGAACTCAAGAAGTCATGTAACCTTGGACCTCCCCACATCCTTGCAACCTCAAATATTGCCTTTCTGTTCTCACTATATCTTTGTCCAGCACTTGACTTGATTATGTTTGTGGCAACATCTTGTAGAAAGTCCCATAAGGCAACTTTACCACCAAACTTTTCCAATCTATGGGCTTCGATTATGTTGTTGCAAAATCGTTTTACATCCTTTCGATTGAGAGACTCTATGCTAGCTTCTCTTAAAGTGCGGACTCTTACTGAAAGAATGGCAACCTGAGACTTTGCCCACCATAGTTGCTTAGAAAGGTCTCTTACTCGTCTTTTAGCAAAAAGAGTTGCATTTCTAAGCTCACTCTTTGTAAGATAATCTAGCCTTCTTCCACAACCGGTACCCCTATCTCCTCTCTTATTCTCAACCTTCTCTTCTCTATACAATCTCATTCTAAAGTCAGTAAGTTTAACTATCCCCTTGCAATGGTGGCATGTAAAGTCTTTAAATGGTTGCCCATCTTGTGAAATGCGTATGCAACTTATGTGACGAAAGCATCCATCCACATGAATATCAGTACATCCATTATTTAATGTCGCCTTAACATGACGCTCTATAAACCAATACTTCCCACCACATTGATCATCTAAGAAAGGCTTTACCTTGACATACTTGTTACCTACTTTGACCTCATGGCTCCAAAGGCCCCAACATAGCAAGTCAAAATTTACAAAAGAAGATTCATTTTCTCTATTAAAACTTGAATCAACAGAGAAAGCACTCGTACTTGGGCTTCTAGTTTTTGTTGAAACCAAAAAGTTGCTAAGAGATCTTTGCTTTGGATCATGCTCCTTATCCTTTCGAGGACGCCCTCGCAAGCCAGTGAGTGCTACCTTTGGATTTTCATCTTTTCTCATGAGCGACTTGATATGAGAGTTTGACTTTGTGTGTTCATTGAGAACCGTGTACAAATCTGATCTTGGAGGACATAAACGCAACCATGCATCATCATATTTGCATCGCACCTTCACCAAGCTTTTGTCCTTAAAATCATGTATTGTAGCTTCAACAACCTCAAAATCCCAACCTATTGAAACGATAGGAGATGAGTAAGAGACTTAATGTAAGAAGATGGCAAATACTGATTGAGGAATAAAGGAACAAATAATACCTTCATTTGTGGACATAAAAGATTTCATCTTCTCTATTGCATCTTCTATCTCTCTTTTGTCATCCTTTGTCGGTTGATGCACTACTTTGGGCATATCTTCTTTTCGTAGTCCTCGAGCAACCATATACTTGAGCTCATGCTTTTTACTTTCTAATATGTGAAATCTCATGAAGTTCGAGAAGCAATTGTATGCTGCATGCTTGCCTTCTATCAATCCTTTACCATAAAGTTCATTACACTCATGACACCAAATTCGCACATGGGGCACCCCATTGAAGTCCTCAGAATGCAACTCAAACTTATCATCCCTTGACACTACCATTTCCTTTAGCTTTGATCTAACTCTATCAGATTCACGTTTCCAACATTCAAGAATAGTTGGGCTTAGTAATCTACTAGAAAGCTTTGAAGACATGTGCACTTGGGCATCAAGATTTATGTCATCAGCTAGTTGAGTGCAATGTCTTTTACATGGATAAGGAGTTTCCTCTATGCGGCATAGACTTCTCTTGATGTGCACTAAGAGTTGATCATTGATTGTCCATCGTTCCTCTTGCCGTTTGGTTATTATATATTCGTCCTCAACAAACTCAAAGGGTTCCAATAGAAGCTCATCACCTTCAATTTGTTCACGAACATGATAGAATGTGGGATGACCTGTGTCTCTTGTCACCCTAACAACACCTAATTCCTCCTTATTATCATAGTCAATCACTTGAATCCTGAAAAAAGATGCCATGATAGGAGACCGATGTACTTCAAAATAAAATGAGAACCTTAATTATAACCCCCCTCCACCTGTGTGTGCATGACCTGCAAAATTTAGATTGCCAATTTGTGCATAACTGGTGAGTTTAAATTTAATCATTATAATAAAAATTTGTATGCATGACTCGTGGGTTTGAGTTTAACCATAATAAACTCAAACTCTTTCCAAATTAATACACAATTCTAATACACAAATATAAAATTTTGAAAAAAAATAAAAATACATTCTAAGACACTTTACACTTTATTAAATTCAAATACTATAAACACATATACTAGTATTCAAAATGCAAGAAGTTACAGCACGAAGATAAAAATTTGAGAATTTAAAAAATATATAGATTATAGTACTTTATTAAATTCAAATAGTATAGATGCATATACTAGTATTCAAAATGCATTGAAAGAGTAACATTATAGTTTATAAACAATATTGTCCAAGAGTAGCTTTATAATAAAATCGGATTAATAAAACTGAGGCATCATCTCAACTGCAGGCCGCAAACATGCATGGGGTTGAGTGTTAAATCTTGCTAGTCGATTATTCATCTCGGCCAGTGTCATTCTATTTTGTTTTTCCACAAACATATAGTTAGTTGCATTGAAATAAATCTGCCGCAACTTGCCACTCCATGCTGACTGTTTTGTGTAATCCTCTTTGAAGTAGTATTCCTTACACTCCTTATAAAAATTAATAACCTCTTTAATCATGTATCCCATGGCAAACACATCTGATTCTTTACTGTAAGCATTGGTGTTCTCAGGGTCGATTATTTCTGGAGCTTGCCAAGGCCGGAGTCGATTTTGTCTTATTGCTGTACTCTTCTTGATCTTATAAGTCACATCATCCATATCTGGAGTACGCTTCACAAAATTAACAGCTTCTCTTGATTCACTGTATCGAAGCAGCAATCCCCAATCAATGATGCCAACCCATGGACTATGATTCTTGGTAAAATCTAGCATGACATTGAAAGGGTGTAGATCACAATGTATAATGCCTTCTTGGTGTACAGCTGCTAATGCATCAACCAATGCGTGTATGATGTCTGGGGTAGCTTCCACAAATGCCTTTAATCTCGTAAGCTGTACATCACTTAGTATTGGATCTGGTTCTCTCCTAGTGACTCCATTGCCTTTCAAGCATAACACTTGCTTTCTAAAAGTCCCTTTCTCAAAGGGTAGCTGCATCATCATGTCTCCAATACTCCCTCCATTGAAGTATGGAAAAATGTTGATCCAAGGCAAGCTTCTAGTAAATCCTATGCATCTGACAATACTTGGATGTAAGATTTGCATTCCATATTCTTTGTCAAATGACTTTAAGGTGTGAGACATGTTCCCTTTGTAGCGCTTTGCTGCATAAGTAATACTTCGAGGAAAGAAAGAGATGCCATTAAAAGTGACTTTAAAGCATACTCCAAATGAGCCAACACCAAGATTTTCACCCTCCTCTATAGCCTCATGGGGGATACCTAACACAATTGAACAATCACCATTCCTAAATGAATGTGCTTTGTGAGAAGCATCCCCGCGACTACCGTCAATAGCTAACCATGCCTCAGAAGTTGGATCACATGAATGTTTTAATTGCTCATATCGCACTCTTTTCGAAATAGTGAAATGTGAATCTATGTCTTTTGCCCTCTTGCTTCTACCCTTCTCCTCTTTCCACTTCAAATCCCAAAAACCTAATTTTTCCATGTCAATATTAGGAGGCACGTCATCTCGCAAGTCTTCTGCACATTTCTTCATATTTCCTATGATGCTATTTATCATGTGACGTACTCCACCTTCATTCATTTCACTCTTGGGCAACGTCTCTCCCATTGTGTTGGCTATGACCTCATTGTAGAAACACTCTATCTGTATTGCATTGCTAGTTATGTCTGTTATTTGCTCCTTGCTCATCTTACTTATCCCTATACAAAGATGCCGCCTAATGACTTTGAGCCAATTTTTCCTTTGCTCTGCTTGCATCTTTTCACAAAAGGATTTCTGACAAAACATGCATGAAAAAACCAAGTATTGAGAGAGAATCTAAAATATATTCATATTTTAAATAATCAATGAACACAAAGTTAATTACAATAAAGAACACAACGAACTCCATTCTTATGAAATTTGCATCATGCTTACATGGGCCTACCATTTGAGTGTGTGGAGAAGTGTGTGTTAGACACTAGATAATCGACATTGGAAGAGTATTTCAAATAATATCCAATGGTTGATGACCCACAATTGATTAAAGATAAGATTCAACTTAGAATCCTTATACATAAGCAGCTTTCAAAGACCCCATGGATAGGCATTAATCAAAGACACAACTATCATTGGCTCTAGCATTGTTACCTTAGATGTATGAGCATGAATCTCAGATGTATATTTATTGGAAAGTTTACAACCTCTACACACTAGCATTTATGCAATGGTCCCCTATATTCTACACAAAATATTTCCAAAGAGGACAACAACATCAAAAGTCGAATAAACGACCAAGTGTTGAAGCCGAAACTATCTTACAACACTGATAACCTACAACGACACTAAAAGCCAAATAAATGACCGTGTGTCGAAGTTTAAACATTTGTTTTATGAAATAAGCTACGACAACATTGAAAGCCGAATAAACGACCTAGTGTTGAAGCCTATTTATTTTATAAATTATATATCTAAGAAACAACACCAAAAGTCGAATAAACGACAAAGTGTTGAATTCTATTACTCTTCTAAGGTTGAGAGACGACACATACAGTCGAATGATACGACCAAGTGTCGAGCTAGTTTCAAAACAATGAGAAGGAGTCCTTGTAACGACATCAAAGGTTGAATATTACAACCAAATGTCGGAATGCAGACTTACTTACTTAACCGCACATATAATCGAATAATACGATCCAATGCGGAAAGATAAGCACCATGCAAATGCATGGCCCAAGTAATTGACTCAAATATTACATTACAAATCAGATGATCGACGTATTATGTCGAAAGGCTATATACGACACTACGTCGATATCTGATAGTCATGTAATATCAAGAATAAAGAAGTTATGACATCGACATATTATGTGAAAAGACGACACTACATCAAACGTACGCAAAGAAGAAAAACCCAACAAAATTTTTTTATCAACTGATCAATAACAATGTTGAGAGGGAAAATGTGCCAAAGGGTAGGTTATTCAGCACAGAAAGCAAAGCTATCATATCTTTACCTCAATTATAGTTTTGATTTTGGATTGATAACCAAGCACAAAGCTAACAAACAGTCTCCTCGGTGGCCTGCACAAATCCACGGACAATTAATCAAAATCCTCTCAGTAGAAGGCAAGCTATAATCGAAATCCTCTCAGTAGAAGGCAAGCTATAATCGAAATCCTCTCAGTAGAAGGCAAGCTATAAAACTGCACTCAATTTCTCTTTCAATAGACATAGAACTTTTAATACAAGTTCTAAATTTAAATAAAATATTGACATGCAGTCCGAGGAATTCTCAGAGAGGGTTAATGACAACTGGAAAACGAATGAGGAGGACGAAAAAACGAACGAGAGGGTTAATGCCAACTCACTCAGGACCGTACGTCTGAGAACCGAGTCATGCAGTAGGCAGACAGAGACACCCTATGATTTCGTCAAGTGTGGAGCTTCCGTCAAGGGACAGACAGACAAGGGCAGGCAAACATCGTAGCCACGCACAGGAGCAGGAACACATACGCAGGCTGCAGCCAAACGCCTCTACGATTTTGGAGCGCCCAAAATCAAGCATGTGATGCGAGACAACGTATTAATAAGAGGAGACCAAATGAGGAGAGGAGACGCAAGACAAGGCAATCATTATCTACCCACGTCCTACATGAAAGGTCACGGTGACCGAAAATCTGTGGACTAACTCTACAACCAAACTGAAGAGCTTACAAAATCAGTCGAAAAGAACCCAAATAAACTAGCACGAACGAGGAAGAATACCTTCTACAACATTGTTGACTTTACGAGGTTCACCATTGGATCGAGCGGAAGCAAGAGCCTAAGCAGAGGTTGGAGTCATGGGCGATTCAGGACATGCCTTCGCTAGTCCTGTACATCACATAGAAACTTTATCAGAAATAATGGAAATATGGAAAGAAGGAAGGAAGGATGATTGAAAAACACATAGCAAAATTCAGCGAGCACCCTTGACGAAAGCTCCACTGTTGGTCTCCATGAAATTGGTCGAACCTTTTAGTCCTGCCATTACCGTTATCAGAGTTGGTGAACAGATGTGAGTGATACGAAGTTTGTTTGCCTTTCCAATTTATAGGCCAAAGGTAAGCTCCAACGAGACAAATTACGCAAACGTTTGGTCAGAAGATATCTTGCAAATCTTCTTCCAAATATTATGTGCAGATGTATTACATGCACAGAGCCGATAGAACGTGAGGAGTGCTTAATCACATTTACTGAGAAGTAATAGTGTGCATAAGATCACGACGAAAATCGACCGCTTAAGCCGAATGAAGTCCTAATTATTCCTACCAGAGTAGTCGTCAACCATTACGAGCAGATCCTATACAGGATGCGGAGGAAGAATACATCTAAGGAAATACACCGTGAATCAGTGTTGGGGAATTCCTGCAATAGTACTAATGTCTTCAATTGTAATTCACAGAAGGTGAAGAACACGTATAAGAGGAGTTTGGGCGACGAAACAGTGTGAGGCTCCATCACATTGGACCTGCAAATACAAACTGTAGAAAGCATGCCATCGAGAAACAGAGTACGAAGCGAAATACCTTCTTCAATGGCCCATCTTCTTCATCTTCTTCATTTATTGATACCTCGTGGATCTGCCTCCATCGTTGGTTTTCTTGACGCCCTCCAGCGCTTCTCCTACAGGTAAAGTCTACAAGGACGAAGTATGACAAATGAGTAAGACGAGCAATATATCAAATGAGTCAGAAAGGGCACAAAACAAACTAGCTTGTAATACAAGCAGAGGAGCACGGACGAAGATATGAAATAGTTTCGTATGGATTGAAGGTAGACAAAGAGATAATGGGATATATGGAAGGTAAGTAGCCTCGACGGCTTCTCCCTCTTCAACCGCCTCCTCTCCAGCACCTCCGTCGCCTCCCAAATCAACTCCCGCACCTCCATCACCGTCCTCGCTCCCAACGATAGCGCTATCTCCCCCCTCCTCGTTGGCTATGTCGGTGGTGGCATCCCCGCCCAGCAAATCTCCGATACCCTCCGTTACCATGTCCTCCTCGAATACCTCGACCTCCCCCAGATGCTCTCCCGCCCCCCCTCCCAGTTCGTCACCACTCTCTTCCAAACCACCGGCCGCGCTTCCGGTGAACTCGGCTGGATTAGCCTCTCCATCCAGCCCGATGGTTCCGTTGGCGTTGGCCTCCCCTTCCCTAACTCCCCCCCCAAGCATAGAAAGCCTCGGAGCGACAGAATCCTCAAAATCGAATTGTAGAAACGTGAGGAAGGAAATTCTGGCTCAAAGATGTTTGAAGCACCACAGGAGTAGCAACTGTATCACCGTCAAGGTGACGGAAGTATCTTGCAATGACAATCCATTGAAAATAGAGGGAATCGACTCGGATCCACACCTAATGAGCAGCCAACGATTGTCTACACGATGAGATATGCCGTGCATGCAATACTCACACGAAGATCTCACACACACACAGAGCGAGGTGAAGCATGGGCTGAGGTGAAGCTCTCAAACACACACACAGGGGGGGGAGAGAGAGTGAGAGAGAGAGAGATACTACATACGGGAACGAGGGTGTTGCTTTAGCAAGAGGGGATCGTGGAGGATGGGGGAGAAGGAGATGGCGAGGAAGAGGAGGGGATTTCAAAAGCGGCGGTCTATTAAATTTCATTAAATTTTGGCATCTTCCAGAGCTTGTAGAGATCTTGCCACCGTGTTACTCCTAAGGCCATTTGAGTACTTTATCTTTAAGTTGACAATATCGCTCGAGATCATGAGAATCAAACTGCTCTTCCATACTCGAGTATGTTGGTCTATTTAGGAGTATTTACATTTTGAAGTATTCCTCACTTACCAAATGTGCATAGTGATCCAAATTATAACAACAATTCATTTGTTGATATTCTCATGTATTTGTCAAGGGAAGATTAAACTTTGAAGATATTGTGAACATGACAATGGCCATGGATTCCGCCTCGATTCCGCCAAGAAATTCAAGTAGAGGTGTGTATTGCTCAACCTTGAAGATAAATCTATGATAGTCTAAGATGGGAATACATGGTTAAAATACATTTTAGTGAAGATGATTAGTACTCTGTTGTTGAATTGATCCATGATTTTATGCTTGAACGATGGGGTAGTGGGGTCATTATTGGGCTTTTTTCCCAATGCCTTTTAGCTCTTTTGGGGAGTTTGTGTATTGATTGGTAGTTCTTCCTTGGGATGAAAATTTGGAGCGGAGGTTTATCATGGTAAATATTGGGGGAATCTTGATAAGTTATTGTCTTCATTTATCACTTTAGATTGCTCTATAAGACTAGGAATTTCAAGACATGGCAAAAATTTGGGCTTTGGTTATACACATTTTGATTTAAAATATGTGATGCTAGAGGACTGAAATGTGACCATTCATGAGAGTAACCAATATCATCCTAAACAAGTCTTGATAGATTCTACTATTCCATTTTTAGCTATTGCCTATGAGGCATTTGCATGGTTGGACTTGTCTATTCTCTCTTCTTGTATTACTTTCCAATTCAATGGGGGTTCTACTTCTTCATAGAGTTGAGTAAACATGTCAAGTCTTTCTTTTCCAATTTTATTGGGTGGTGGGAATGGTGGAGGAGTGGTGGAGAACTTAGAGATGCACAATTTATTTGCCACAAATGCATACACATCCATAGATGCACAACATACACATATACATACAAAAAAAACACACAAATGTATATACATGAGATATACATATACATACACATGAAGAAATGCAGAAACACACACATACAAATACAAGTACCTATAAAAAATTGCACAAGGAGTGCACAACTCTCGCACAACTGCACACATAAACATACATATAAATATGCACACACACACACACACACACACACACACACACATGTCACACACACACACACACACACATGCACGCATGCACACACACACTTTTGTATATTAGAACATGTTGGGAGCTTCTTGAACTTTTTCAATATAAAACACCCTTCTGTATATTAACATTTGGGTCTTAATCTACTTCCTTATGTATATGTAAATATGTAAGTAAGTGAATTAATAAAAACCCATCTGTTGAACTCACGTGATAGGGTTACATATGATGAGTGACCCCCCCGAGTCAGTGCTGCTCATGCAGCAGCGGTGCACATTGAAGATGGCATGATGGATTTTGATTATGAGAGTGATGTGATGGAAGGGATAGATGCTCCAAAAAAGGCAAATCTAAATCCATCACAAAAACATTTGCTGAAGGTCTCTTTTTGGTAATGACCATGAAGCTCAAAGACAAAATAATGCAAGCAATGGAGCAAGAGCTTTGTGTATCTCAACCACAACCTCAAACATATCCAAAGCACAAACATGTCTGGTGTCCGCATTACATGGCAAAACATACAAAAAATGAATGTACGCATTACATGGCAAACCATACAATAAATGAATGTCCCATCTTGAGGTCTAGGATCAATGCACAATCAAATCCACCTCCAAGGCTATGGTGTCATATTTGTACAGTCGATGGGCACCAGTCGATGGGCACAATGAGAGAAATTGCATGTTCAACATGTGAAACAACCCACCTCAATCTCAACAATATCATCTGGCACCCATTCCAACATATAGGCAACCCACATTTGCTCAAGCACCACCAACTTTAAGAATGAATCATGTTCTAGTCCAGACCCATGCTCCATAGTTGCTCAAAAATCCACAACATTATGCAAGAGCACCAAATCCCCATCCTTTGGCAACAGATCCATTACAACAACTTCAAGCTGAGGATGTCAATCCACACTTTGAATATGAGCCTATGTACCAGTGTACTATGTGGAAGGAGAAGAAGAATCAATACCAGTC
The DNA here is from genome assembly GCF_047967505.1 of Dipteris shenzhenensis. Taxonomy (NCBI): domain Eukaryota; kingdom Viridiplantae; phylum Streptophyta; class Polypodiopsida; order Gleicheniales; family Dipteridaceae; genus Dipteris; species Dipteris shenzhenensis. Next base: position 11,179,346 of record NC_141612.1, on the reverse strand, counting down.
TCTACAAATTAAGTTTGACCAAACACATATCGAGCACTAATTAAGTGCTACGATTGTGGCAAGAATCATCGCATAGCCGAATGCCCCCATTGTGGTAGCCCCACTACTTTCCAACCACTCTGCATATACTGTGGCACCAACCATGCTTGCATGGATTTTCCCCTCAGGTCCAAATGCCTACAACAAAATAAAGATAAGACTAATGTTCCAATAGGCATCATTGGGGTTGATTAGCAAAGCATAGGAGCCAAAAGCACTATATTGCCACATATAAATGTCATCACATGGCAACAAAAAGAGGTACCAACCAATCAACTCCTATCTAAGCAACTAACACTACAGCGAAAAAAATTCCCCAAGGTACGGAAACAATGATGGTGATAACAAGGCTAACACACGTTCAACCATTTCAAAACAATCAGAGAAGGATATACATGAAGTGGCCCCATAGCAATGCCAAGAACACTAAGGGAGTCAAAAGTATAGGAATGTGATAGCATGAGTGAGACTCCAGTATATGAGGACCCGGCCAAAACTAGAACAATCAACCTTGCCCTTGAAGGGGAGGAAGAAAAAATGAGTCTTCATTGGGTAACAACTCACCCAAGGAGAAGAAAAAAAACTCAAGCCCCTCCTAATGGAATACCAAGACTGCCTAGCATGGTCATACAAAGAGATGAAAGGAATCTCACTAGGAGTGGCCGTACACACCATACCTATTCGGGAAGGTGCCCACCCTAAGGTATGTGGACCATATCAAACAAATACCAAATATGGCACCATGGTGTATGATTATTTAGAAAAGCTCTTAGATGCAGGATTTATCTACGAAATAGAGCACACTAATTGGGTTTCCCCCATTGTGATTGTGCCTAAATGTAATAAGAAGCTGTGGATATGTGCAAACATAAAAAATGTGAATGCTAACACCATCAAGGATCACTACTCCTTGCCCCTAATAGAAATATGTATTAGAAAAGGTGGCAGGATTGGAAATATACAGCTTCCTAGATGGATTTAGTGGCTATAATCAAGTGCAAATAGATCCTGAAGATCAATCTAAAATTGCATTTGCAATAGAATGGAGAATCTTTGCCTACAGACTTATGATGTTTGGATTATGAAATGCCCCTACCACATTCCAAAGAGTGCCTTCAAGTTTTTAAGCTTCTATGTGTCTTCTTAGATGACTTGTGCATCCACTTGTGCATCCATTCCAACAAGAAAGACCACCTACACTGTTTTGAAGTAGTTCTCATCAAATACAGTGAGTATGGTATCTCCCTAAATCCAAGAAAATGCCAACTCATGGTCACCCATGGCGTTGTTCTGGGACATCATATCCCAACATGGAATTGCAACAGACTTGGACAAAATCAAAATCATCATGGAATTAGCACCCCGACATAATCAAAATCATCATCTCCCAACATGGAATTGCAACAAACTTGGACAAAATCAAAATAATCATGGATTTACCATCCCTGCATAATTCAAAGGGAGCGCAGGTCTTTATGGGACAGGCTGACTACTACAAAAGATTCATCTTGTGGTATGCCCCGATAGCCTACCCTCTATACAAGTTGTTGGTGGAATTCTTTTGGATGGAGAGTGTGATCAAGCCTTTGAGCTTCTAAAATGGCACCTAAAATCATAGCACCAATCCTCATAGCTCCTAATTGGGATATTGATTTTCATATCCACACAGATTTCTCTAAGTATGCAATTGGGAACGTACTCTTCCCACCTGGGGATCACAAGAAGGATTACCCAATTTACTTTTCCAACCCTGCCAACTCAATGATGCTGAAATCAATTGCAACACCACCAAAAGAGAAGCATTGGAAATGGTTTATACAACACGGACTATCAAGCATTGCTATCTCTTCTGAATCATCCATGTACGATAGGGAGGATAATTAGGTGGCTTCTCTTGCTTCCAGACTTTAATTTCAAAATAGTGGCCCACAAATGTTCTCAACACGACATTGCCAATCACTTGTCTCATGTCAGATCTAGAGAAGAATCCACTAGAGTCAAAGATGACTTGGTTGGTGCCACATTGTTCCAAATTGAGGCTATCCAAGAGTGGTGTACTATTATTATTTGACATTTAATGATAAAAACACACTCATTAGAGTTATGGACAATGGAATCCTGTAAACTCATAATTGAAGTTGCACCATATGAACTCATAATGGGCCAATTGTATAAATTTGGTACAGATCAGATGCGGCATAGATGCATCATGCCACATGAAATCTCGCTCATCATCTACAAAGCACATTATGGCATTGCAGAAGGTCTCTTCATTGGAGAAGTCACAGCTTGAAAAGTTTTGTTAGCTGGCTATTGGTGGCCCACAATATGGAATGATGCCTATGAGTTTGTAAAAAAATGTGATGTATGCCGATAAAATGCCAAACCCCAACACAAAGACTTCAATTCCCTAACTACGGTCATAGCACAACAACCCTATGAAAAATGGGGAATTTACTTTATAGGAACCATACATCCTGTTGCTTAAGGAACACAAGCCCAGTACATCATTGTGGCAACATGTTATTTCATTAAATGAGATGAGGCAAAATCAAACACAAAGCATATGCCAGAACTACTGCCAACTTCCTTTATGAAAATGTGATCACACAATATGGTTGCCCCTTGGAAATAATCTTTGATTGAGGAATGCACTTTGTTAATGAAGTAATCCAAGAACTTCTCTCAGAGTACTCCATACTATCCCCAGGGGATTGGGCAAGCAGAATCTACCAACAAAACCCTCTGTAATATTCTCACAAAGGTAGTGAAACCCAAACGCTCTTGCTGGGCAGAAAAGCTCAATTCCACCTTATGGGCCTATAGAACCACTTTTAAGGTTAGCATAGGTTTGGTTTGGAGGTAGTAGTCCCATTAGAATTCATTATTAGGGAACCTAATCTACTCTAATGACAACACTAATCTAAGGTGGATGAATCCTAAGAGTGATCATGATCTATAACTCAAGTCAATTAGGCTCCAAGATAGATTAGCTTGGACTCATAAAGAGAATCTTGAGATAGTGCAAAATGCTTGATTGATATTACTTCAAATAAACCTCCCTTTATAGGAGTGGGTTCTTACATCCATCTGCATGCTCACATGTGGAATATCTCCTCCATGCCATGTGGTAGCTTGCCCTTTACTCATACCTTTTCTCTACATGTGCTCATGGCACCACAACTCTCAACACCTCCCCTTGGTGCCATGATCCTTCGGCTACTGCAAGGTGGTCAAATGTGAGTTACAAGATAAAATCCTCCCCTGGGTGTTTACATGGCTACTCTCAGGCATGGATTATTTTTTCAAGTTAGTTTTGTTAAGAAGCTAAACTTTTATATTGGCATCGAAAGTTTGTAGGCCCTAATAAAAATAAATCTTTGAAACATTCGCCAGAATTTGAAACTTTTATGCCAAAAAAAAAAAGTTTCGCCAGGATTTAATTCTTTCCCTTCAAAATTCTAAAGAATATATATATAAAAGTACTACATTGTACTAATATTGTGAAACTAAAAAAATGTTCTTGAAAGCTTTCGCCAAGATTTTATATTAATATATAAGCGTAGCTTCGATAAAAACATCCTTGCTCTCAGGTGGTCAAGTTTGATTACAATAATATAGGCTAAAGGTGGAAAGGCTTTTACTTCTCAATACATGTTGTTCTTGTCATTTTGCTCATGGCTTGATGATGACTCCATGTAGTTGACCTGCTGATTCTTCAATCTGCAATCTTCTTCCTTGTGTCCCGGCTTCTTGCAATGGTGCCCCAATGGTGACACTTTGGTTTGTTCTTCAGTCTGTAGTCACTTTGATAGTGACCCATCCTTTCGCAATGGTAACACTTCATTGATGTTTTACTAAACAATGCTTGTTCTTCATTATAGCTATTGCGTGTTGATGTAGATGTCGATGTCGATGTCGATGCCCCTTCAACTCTCTTTATTTTTCAAGAAGAGAGGATACACATTTCTCAAACTTTGGATCTAGCAAATTCTTCAAAGTGGTTGTTAGTGAGTTGTACTCTATAGGCATGCTTTTAAGGAGAAATGCAAGTGCATATTTTTCCCCTACTTTTGCATTTATGCCTTCTAGTTGGGTCATAATGCTTTTGATTTTTTTGACAAATTGTGCCACATGTGCAAACCATAAAATTGAATCTTAAGATGAATTTCTTGGTTTTTGGCTTTTGCACCAAACATTGTGTTCAACTTATCCCATGCATCCTTGGCATGATCCTTGGAGTCTATATGATGAATTATGTTTGGACCCAAGTGAAAACCAATGAGTGATAGTGCTACTTCATTATTTTCCTTCCAGGCATCATTTTGTGCAGTGGGTATGTCTTCTTTTAGAGTCTTCCAAAGCTTTTAATGCATCAAGAGATACCTCATTTGTGTGAAATCCTTCCCCGGTGAAATTCTCAATAGTTGGGGTGCGTATTGCCATTGCAAAGGTCTTACCAGTTTAAGATACTTTCAAACCTGGCAATGTCTAATTGTATACAAAAAATTTGAGTCAACAGGCGCATAGAGCTTGAAAAACTGGCTATTTTTCCTTTTTTGAGCACATGTAAATTCTTTCGGGATTGAGAGTTATGGCTTGTCGAAGTTTTTATGTTAAATAACTCAACCAACCCTATCTCACTAGGGGTGGTTCCAAAAATTCCATGTGTCCTAAGGTCTAACCTTAGGAGAGGAAAAGAAGAGATATCTCTTCTCTGCAATGATGTCGGAGGCATGGGTGTGGCGATGGATATCTTGGGCATCGAATGGAGAGCTGCAGCGCCATGTTCATCAGAGAGGAGGAGGCTTTGCTTCACCATAGAGTTGTTGGTCATGGACAGAGGAGCTTTGTTGTAGAGATATTGTGAGAAGTTTTTGGTTGAACATTCTATAGATCGGAGAAGTTGTCAGTGGTGAGCTTCATGGGCACTGCTTGCTGTGGAAGGACGTGTGCAGTTGACCAAATGTTTTACTTTGGTCACTGCTACTGCTAGTTGGGTTGGTTGCTCTTGATAGTTGGCTTGTGGTAGTTGGATCAATCGAGGCATCAGTTAATGGAGACTTCTGTTGGCATGGATGCATAAATGCCTACGATGGAGGTCAAAATTGTGAAATTGCCCCACAAGTTGCTATGTTTGGGTGCACAATTGTAGCCAATAGATCTCCATCACTAGAATAACAAGAGCTAGAGGCTACATCAGTACTAGCCCCACCCTTCAACATCATTTCAATAAATAAGCCATAAGAGGATCTAGTGCAATATCAAAAGCATGGTTATTGTACCCAAGTGTCGGACCTACCAATAGAGCAACCCATCGCCAATAATAAAGGGTTGTCAGAATGGATACATTGGACACCAATTGTATCAACAATTTCACCAAACCTCATCATCATGTGCCATCCTCCATCATCAAGCCAACCAGATACTTCAAGTCTCAAAACTATTCAGTAGCTTGGCCAAGGAGAAGCATGCCCGAGAATCGGAATGACACACTGTAGCAGACATCCAAGCCCAATTCCATGGAATCACAACATAGTTCATGGCACTTTGGGCCTAAATAGATGAGAAAGAGGTTGAAGGAGTATGCATGAACCAAGCTCTCCAAGATCGGGAGAAAGCAATGTAGGATATGACATCGAGCCTTCACCAAAGCTAAAATGCTATGGCAATCCTACAGACCTCCTATGACCACTTGTCCTTAGAACATGCTCAGCAAATGGAGGAACTTGTACAAGCCTGGCTCACTCTAATCCAAAAGAAGAAGAACTCTAGGGTTGCCAGGAAAAGTTTGTAGAGATGCAACAATCTTTGGCGACACAACACTTTTAGCATTGAGGAGCTTAGAAGGGAATGCTAACTATTTAAAGACCAACTTCCCAACCACTATAGAGGCAGTCACTGTTCAAGCTCAAGTCTTGGGCCAAAGTTCATCTTGGACCAAAGTTCAAATATCAATGAAGCCATTCCTCAACAGAAACAATTCACCTTGCAAATGAAAAAGCTTACAGATGCATATACATCCATCTACCATAAGGAAAAGTCGGATGAGCTGCACTCCCATAAGGTAGCCATCTCAAAGCTTGAACTCCAATTGCTAGTGCACAACAATGATGCAATCAATGACACCACAAATGAAGTCCCACTACATTGCATGACCGAGGTATACCAAGAGCTTGTGGATACACTCAAGATCATATCTTCTCGTCCATACATAAAATGGGAATCTTGCATAGGGGGGGAAACTCTACGCAAAATTTTCCAAGACTTGTTAGAGATGAAAAAAAAATCTTCTACCTATCCACACATGACGGGTTTACTGCACTTAGGATAGATGCTTTCATAGCATATGTATGCCTCATGGGCAGTCCTCCCCTCATGGTTATTGTTGGTCTATTGCCATTGCTACAAAAGCCATCACTCATATCTACAAGGCATGACATAACCAACATCCCACCCTTGCAGATGATGATCCCATATCACCAAGAAAAATAAGTGTCAGAGAATGACAAGGCCTATCTCACATCTAACTTGCCATATCTAACCACTCTTGATGCTAATATCATAACCTCACTTCCCCTTAATACTACCACCCTCTGAACGTTCTCTGCGAGCTCTAGCCAAATATCTACTCCCTTCATTGTCTCTTTGCTCATGCCTCTCACCACTTCTGACTCACCCAACAGTTGCAAATTTACCAGCCCCTCACTCCTAACTTCTTCCCTACCCTCGCTAATCCTACCCCCAAGGATTACCAAGTTGCTCAATACATTTGCCTAGTTCTTCCCCCCCCTTCCCTCATATAACCCTCCCACAAATAACACTCTTCCATATTATTTCCCCATGTCCCCAGATTCTCTACATGCACCTCTAACACTACTTGAGATGCCATCAACAGAAATGAACCCAATCTTTGATTTCGAATATCAAGGTCTTGATAATCTGAATTACACTCCCATGCCAAATTCCAATGATGGGTATGCTTTTGATGTAATACCACTTCCAAGCAATCCCATCAAGGATTTTTGAATCAAATATCCATATATGAAAATGCGAGGTGGAAGGACCCTGAACAACTTCCCAGTCAACCTTCCGCAAGCTTTTCAAGTTCACTTGAGTTTGATGCTCTACCTAGAAGATACTTACTCATTATGGTTCTTCAAGGAAAGTTGGAAGTCTTCTTATGGTTGCTCCTTGGAGTGCCAGTAGACTATAAGGCCTACATGATCTCACTTGGTCTTTTGTGCATGTGCAAAAATACCTTGAGCACCACGTAGACATCTATCAAGAAAAGATTTCCTAATTCAATGGAGCACTACAAGTTGCTTCTCACTATACTTTCAATGTTTGCTTGACCCAAATAGTGGCCCTATTAGCACACATGTTCATTCAAACCCTAATGTTGAAATTCAAATATCAATCTTCCAACAAATCTATCTTAGGTAATGTTGAAATTCCACTATCGATATTCCAAAAAACCTATCTTGGGGAATGAAATATTTGGCCATATCACAACATGAGTTCTTCATCTCATGGCATGAACTAATATGCAACAAAATTAAAGAAAGCGTCATATGAATGCTTTATGGGGCTAGAATTTTGATAGTGTTAAGGATTCAAGGAATTAGATTGCAACCTATAGGGAGCACTATTAGAAAAATTAGCAACAAATTTTGGAATCACCCTCGGTTATTCCAAGAAAAAATTGTAGTGCTAGATGTAGTACGAGACTCTAGAGCTAAACATACTAGTCATTTTTTGTCTCCAATATACACGCATGGCAAGCTCGATCCTTTAGGATAAGTCTAAGAGTTAAAATATATTAGGTATTTTTCTTAATGGAGAAAAATGTTAGGATTGTGTGCTATTTGGCATAATTTGCTTGTATATTCCCTCTTCTATTTCTCCTTGAGATGGGGAGAATCTTCTTCATTCAATAAATTGCAAGAGGGATAGAGAATATCACCCATCCCATTGCTCAAAAGCTTGTTATTCAAGGTACTAGGAAGCCGTTTTCTACAACAATCTTAATGTCATCATAGAGAAACTTAAAAGAATTAAAGAGCTAGCTTATCTTACTCTTGTGTATGAAATTAGGCATTCTTCCCTCTCAAATGATGCTGAGTAACTTCATATTTCATCTTTCAATGGAAGCTCTTCAATCTTCAATCTGTTTGATTTGCTTTTGGTTTATCCCACCTTTGTGTTTAATGAATTTTGTTTGCTCTCGTTATTTCTATTAGTCCAAGGGTAATAGCATTGATTCCATTTCTTCTTAATTTCATTTTGGAACCTCTATGCTCCTTGTTTTGCAAGGAAGAAAAAAACCTCCTTCACTATTAAAGGGTTAAAGATTGATACAGTTTGCATATAGGAAATCAAGCTCAAAATTGCCTTGTTTTTTTGGGTTGAACCATAACTTTTCCCAAGTATCATGTCTTGTTGGATAGCCCCATGAGGGCTCTAATGGTGTGGCTATTTTAGTTCTAAGAAATAGAATTACTAAGTCGAATTTAATGATAGTGAGGGAAGGTTTTGACTATTTAGAATTCTCAAGGAGAGTTTACCTACTCCATGGCTATGGTTTTTGCTCATAACCTAGCCAAAGACTAGGCTAAATGCTAGGAAACATTATGTTCCCTCTACTGATGATGCATATTGGAAAAATATTAAAACATGGTCAAAATTCCTAAAGATCACTCTCATCATAGGAGAGATAATCACTCAATGAGATTGATGCATCAAATATCTTTATGGATAGTGCTAATGTGATAGATTGTGAATATTTTCTTTAGAATAAAGTCATGAAAGGTTGCACATGGGCCAACAAACAAGATGTTTCTTACTATAGATTTTCCAAAATATATTTGATTTCCAGTACTAAAGGAGGCTTAAGACTATCTCCCCCCACCTCTTTTGAGTCCCATATGTACTTATTCAACCATCTGCAAGCACAAACCATTGTTAATTACTAGGCCCTTTAGGTGAACCAATGATTGCACCTTTTAGATTATATGTGTTCCATTTAGGCCAATAAGATTTTTTAATGCAAGAATCTATCAATCATGGAGGAGATCCACTAATGAAATTGTAGATCTCCTAAACAAAGGGATACCATAATCCAAGCCATTGTTTGTTTTGCCTCATCATCATATGGTAGGGTAGTAGCTAAGGCTAATCCATTTACTATATGCCCAAGAGTCAATTAATTTGATATGTGTTAAAGAATATTTGAAATATTATTTTTTACAACATTATTGTAGGACTAGGACAAGGCATGGAGAATTATCAAACTACTTAAGGCCAGGTTCCTACGAGCTACACCTAGATTGAACTAGCAACAATTGGGGGATTGCCACTCTTAGACTTTTCTTCAAGTCCTAAAAGAGAAGGAAGAGTTTACATGATTTGTGATGATAATGGCAAATCAGTTCTTAGCCTCACAGATTTTCTTGAACCACTTAAGGGGGCTTCTAGGGAATGAACCCTCAGTGGGTAGTACCTGGGAAATGAATGACCAATTGCTACTATATCATCTTAAAGTACTACTCTTGATGGGTATCACTTGCTATATCATCTCAAAGCACTAGGCACTCTCTATCTTGAGAATGAGAATCTCTCTACAATTGAAAATTTCAAAAATAGATTTTGGCATTGATGCACATGGATTTGGTTAACATGGCAAATTCAGCTCATGAGAATGGCTATTTTTCTAGCAACAATGATCGTGGTCAGATTATATTTATTGCTAAAATGATCCAATAAGATGTATATGAGTGATTGTAGACCATGCACTAGTTTTAAACCTTGCTAATTTAGTTCTTGATAAGGTTTTCACCCTAAGGGCCAAGTGGATTATTCCCAAGATGGTGCACCATGGATTTGTACAAGGTAGAGACATCTTTGAGAACATGATGAATCTCACTCTCTCCTAGGATATGCACTCATGCAGTCAGTGTAGTGGATCCCCTTGAACCTAATCTAGATAATGCCTGTGATAAGGTCAAATGGGATTTTATTCTTTACATTTGCACATGGTTGGCTATGGACTCAGATTTTTTTCAATAATCCAATTTTTTTTTCTAAATAATGAGTGTCATGATGATTAATGGCAATATCGTTGGACATTTGATTTAACAAGGTACCTTAAACAAGAGTTCCCCCTAGCCCCTTTACTTTCTCCTCAAGAAAACCTTGCCTCTGTAGAGATAGAAGACCGTCTCAATATCCAAATGTTTGTAGATTATAGAAATCATTTATAAAGGGGAAAGCTTACCTCTATAGAGATAGAAGACCATATCAGTATTCAAAATGTTTATAGATGATAGAAAATATTTATCAAAAAGCTTGGGTATCCAACCTAGATGCTTTGATGAAGATAAGTAAATGCATTTGCATTGCTTTGGGATGAGTCTATACTCTACAAAACATCATGCAGTTTGGCTCAATAGAAATGATAGACTAAGATGAGTCACAAGTATAGGTTTTCTTGGAGCGTATTTTCTGGCATCTAGGAGCTCCTCTAGGGTGGATATTTCTATGTCACAGAGATTTTAATAGTTCTCATGCAATGACAAACACAAATTTTATACATGGAAAGACAAATATATCAATTGGAATGTTAGCTTGGATTTAATAGTTCCAACATCCTCCATGGAATGGTGCTTCCAAAAGACCTATTGGTCTAAGCTTGATAAAGGTTGTGTACATTTACCTAAATGGAAAAATCAAGTCAAAGGAGACTCATTATGTTCCCTGGGAAGGTCCCATTGCTAGGAAACAAAATAGGCCTTGGCAATACCCTTGTTACCTACTAAATTAGCAGCATTGGTATGCAAATGGCTAATTAATTTTTTATCTTCTAAAGCTACTTGTGTTGAATTGGTCAAACCATTATTAGTTTCTCATCCAAAGCAGTGGATAGCATATTGGTACATGAAATCTCCCAATCGGCAAGATAAAGTGTGGTAGATTACAATTATTATAGCCAATGGCAATTTGCTATCCTCCTTAAATCCCTATGTAGAGTGGAAGTTGCGTAACAAAGGTATCATTAAATGACCAATTTGACTCAGCTAAAGCTAGCTAGGAGCCATAAAATGCTTTTCCTGCAAAGCAATTCTACCAAAGCATGCTCTTTTTTGGGTAGTATGGGTGGAAAATCTCCCCTATTGATACAATATACCTACTTTGCAAGCATGTCCCTTGAGATAATACTTCATCTCTTTTGACGATATCCTCTCTAATTTAGCCAGTGATGCAAGGTAGTTAATAGCAATCCTTTATTGGCTATAAACTAGATATGCTCAAGGGATTCATTCTACGATATCCATCTAGTTCTTTTTAATGATGTAGCTTGCAATTTAGCCCTAGGAGTCTGAGATAAAGGCTAGTTTTGTAGTGCCCTTACAAAAGGGAGAAATCCCACCCTATTTTTTGTACTTAGTTTTGGGTCTCACCAACCCTTACCATAGAGTTTCTTATAATATTAAAAAAGAGATACACTCAGGTACCCCTTAAAGTTTGGAAAATAATAAGATTGGCATTCTCTCTATCTTTGTCTCTCTCTTTTGCCTCTTTCCTAGATTTCTTTCGTTGCAAATCCTCTTTCATGGTGGCGTTCAATATTTAAAGATCCAAGGGCAATGCAGATTAAATCTCCACCATTAGATCGAGCCACATGCAAAAACGAAATCTAGCCCCTGAATTTCAAGTTACCATATATTCCAACTAAGCTAACCAGCCCACAATTAAATACAAGTAGTACAAAGCACACAATTCTAACTAAACTAACCAACCCACAATTAGACTAACCATCGCACAATTAGACATACAACTCCAACTAAAGAAACCATCCCACAATTAAGCTAACCGACCCATAATTAAATTCAACTACAATTACAAATTTCACTCAAGGGTAATTAACTTTGGCCCTCCACGTGGTGGAACGGACTTTCTGGGCAAGAATGCCTCAGAATCCAGCTCACGACCTCCGACTGCTCGCCTTATTCCAAGGAAAGTCATGCCCCCCATACACGTGGTGATCACATGAGCACTATTTTCCATTTCTGGTTAGCTTGATTGTTAAATGGGAAGAGAATGAGCTCGTTTCCATTTTGCACCCCTCCGTGTGCATCATGTCCATGTTTAGCATCCAAGTTGAGGTGGACATTGTTTGAAGGGCGGATGCACTGATAACCTTGTCCAGTGTCTCCACTAAGTGTCCACAACACGGCATCATCTCTTTCCGTCTCTGTGTACGAGGACGCCTCCACCTGTGTCCAATATAAGCAACCAGTTACAAGTGAAAATTCTGTCTGAAACGCATCTTGTGCACGAAATAGATGGTTACTCTATTTTTTACTCATTTCTCAAGCTGAGTTCTTCAGTTTTATTGTAACCCACAATATGCAACGAATGATGATTTTCTCCGTTACGAACAAAGCTTCAATAGTCCCCCTAGAAGTCAATATAGGATTGGTAATTCTCTGAAAGCCTGCTAGAAACTGAGCTTCGAAAACGCCGAATTAGCCTAATACCCTGCGATCAAAATACAGCAGTGAACGTTTCACTTGAGACGATGGCAAACGATCATGCTGAAGAAAAGTGAATACCCTGTCCCATTCCTGGTTCCCGTGCGTTAATGCCTGCCGGGTTCCCACGTTAACCAATGCAAAAGCAGGAGATCCCGTTTCGTCTTTGATCGTGGCACCCCAGAAATTCTCTTTGATCCATTCCTGCAAGATAAATACGACATTGCTGTGAAATCTTACAACCCCATACTGCGAGATCAAGAAACGCATGTCCATTGATACAACCGCGAATGCAGCACACAGGAGACCACAACAAATTAAGGTAAAGTTGACTCTAATGCCCCATAAGTAAGAGTTAGTATACAAAGTGTAAATGCCAATTGCCAAGCCGCTAAAATATGTCGGTTTGAAGTTCAAGCCCTAGGGCAACTCAGGGCTTTATCTTGATCATCCCTTGGGGGGGACACTCTTGGCACAGTCAATTTCAATACAACTCAACAAAAAAAGGAAAGTATACAATTGTAAGGCGAAACACACCTGATGGTTGTCTAGAAAGTTTCCAGGGGCCAGAGACACTCCACTGTTTCTAATTGTCAAAAATAAATTTGGTCGAGCCTGAATGTAAAGCCGCACTATAGACGCTTGGATGTGAACTTGGCTGCAAAGTTGGTTACTGAGAAGGGAGCCATACCTTACCATCGAACCAGAACCACCTGCAATACACTCTCGGCAACCCATCTTACATCAGAATTGTCTAAGAATTTGGAATAGGATTGTAATCCAATATCAATTTTCTCTTTTTCCTTTTTTAAAAAAAAATTAAGCCCAATAATATTTAGAAAAAGTAATAAAAATTTGGGTCACCTTAACTGTGGGCGGCCTACACTATTACAAGTAGAGATAACCTTGAAAGGCCTTAACCTAGGCACAAAATAATATCCTCTTTTTTTAATGATAGAAAATACCATACCTTACCATCAAACGAGAACCATCTACAATACACTCTCAGCAACCCTTCTTACATCAGAATTGTCTAAGAATTTGGAAGTGTTACAGGATTGTAATCCAATATCAATTTTTCATTTTCCCTTTAAAAAAAAAAAAAGACCAATAATATTTAGAAAAAGTAATAAAATTTTGGGTCACCTTAACTGTGGGCGGCCTACACTATTACAAGTAGAGATAACCTTGAAAAACATTAACCTAGGCACAAAATAATATCCTCTTTTCTTAATGCTAGAAAATGCCAAATATTATTACAAGAAAATACAAGGATGTCTAATGCAGCTGACAATGCGTTACGATGACAAACAAACTAAACCAACATCAGGAGAAAAGCACTTCCAAGTGAATAAGCACTACACTCAAATCAAATAGGCAAGAGTTCACTCTACTCAGGATATTACCAACTATGTGTTTGGTGGGGGCTAGGGACAATTATCATTCTTTTCAACACTCTTAATGGTGACATTGATTTTCACCTTCCTATTAAGCAAAAATATCAACTTTGAATGTGCTCGAGGGATAACCCTAGCTTAGCTTTCCCTCTTAAGGTCATGAGAAGTGGGTCGATTAGAGGAGTGGCAATATATCACTTTTGGTGTTTATTCTATGCCACACCTAAGGCTTGTGAAGCTTCATAAGGGGCTAAAAACAAGAAGTGCCAATAAGAAAATTTTCTCTCACATTCACCTAAAAATGAATACTCATATTCACCTAAAAATGAAAGATATGGTTTTCCTCTCAACAACCATACAATGCGAGTCATTGGAGGGTTGTTAACGAATATTTAAGGAGCTTATATATTTATCTGAAGGGGTTTATAATGGACAACTTTGCACATTGTTTTATAATATTATACTTATGAAATGGGTTATAAAAAAAAAAACCTAAATTTTATGAAAGATTAGGATAACATACCTATGTAAAATAAGGACACTTGGCCCTTTGAACACAAGCGCATGTTGCATTTTTAAATAGCGAGCCCCATAAGATGAGAGTTTTACTTATGACATGCAAAGCTATAATGCATGGCCTTACTCAATAGCAATTTTAGTTCTTGATTTTTTTAAATAAAAAGGCCGAGTATATTAAGGGGTTGGTCAGACCCATCAAAAAAGACCAAGATTACAAAAATTGGCTATATCAAAAAGGGGCCATGCACCCATAGCCTGTGCCAAAAGGGATAATATACCCTTTACTTAAAATAGGATAGTGACCTCATGATCGATGATGATGATTTTTCCTTTGAAGCCCAAGGAATTCCTCAAATCCCACACTGCCATCATCAGTACGGCCCTGAAATATGACCAACATACCACGATTGATGATGGTAGTCTTGTTGTTTCTCTAAGTAGAACTAGCCTCCAATAGGAGGCTAAGTACAATTTGGTCATGAAACCTCATTCATGAATCCCACACTACTCTTTCCTCCACACTTCTTGTGTGGTCTGACATTGCCACAGTAGGTATCTTATGTTTTCCATAGCCCTATTGCACATGGGGCAGATAGGGGATATCGATTGATGCTTTACTAGTTCGGCCCGAACTGGCACCATTGATGAACTTTCCATAGCAAAAATCGGGCCTTACCCTTGACACACAACTCTTCCAAATGAACCTTAGACGCTGATGCCACCACACCTCTCCTCTTCTCAACGTCCATTTCCTATTTAGGTCCTAGCAGAGAGGGGTTCCCTACAAAAGATGGTGATAGACACATCTCGACGTGATTCTTTTGAGGCAGTTTTCCTAGCAGCCATTGACCCTCCCTCCAGGAATCAGAGGTCACTATGTTTGAAGGCCACTCATCGAGGATCCTCTCTAGCACTACTCGCATCATGTCTCTCTCCCTTGCACTCAGCTTCACACGCTTCTCAATTTATTGTAGAGATAGCCAATAGGTGGACTTCATGTCCTAGACACCTTCCCACTTTGAAGCCCTTCTTGAACAAATTGTGCACCCTCACTATATAATGTCGACCAAAGAGTTCAGTTCTGAAAGCAGTACTCCACCACATGCTCTTCTTAAGACCGCCTCGGCTCTTAGCCCCTAATGCCCTTTCCATTTGAGGCAAGCTAATTCTTGTTTCCAAGCCAGAACTAAGCCTGCAGCCAAATCTGACCCATACACTGAGACCGGGAAGGTGGAGAAGAGGCAATGGTACCAAGACATCCCATCCCAACTCCCTATTCCTCTACCTTTATCTTTCTCTAAGAAGACCTTGAGGATCTCTATCCACAGGGAACGGCCATGAAAAAGCTAAGGAAGCCACTTACAGATCAAGGTGCAGTTGGGGATTTTCCCCTTGTTCTTTAGGTTCTCTATTTCTGCCCAGAGGTAACTTCTAAATAGCTTTTCAATGCTTAGCTAGTTAGATTTAGAGAAGTTCCATACTGTCACACGTACACCGTCAAGGCCAAGAGGATGTGCTGAATTATTAAAGCCCTTACATTCCAGCCCATCTGCAAACCACTCCACGCTCTAAGTTTCCCCTTGATCCTGTCAGCGAGCCAATTAAATCTTTGTTTGACAGTGACACCAAGGCCTAGTGGGGCCCCGAGGTACCTCATGATTCTGCTTCTTGGGATCACCTGCACTTGTAAATCTCTGAGCCACCATAGTCACGGTCCTAAGTCAAAGGTCTTCGCCCAGCTACATCTGGAACCTGACACTTGGCAAAAACTCTTGCGGATAGACATTAGACTCACCACACTATCCTTCTCCTCGATTGAAAAGGAGACCATATTATCTCCAAAAAGTTGTATGCTTATCTAGCCACCTGATGGGAGTTGAACTCCTCGGATCTTCCCTTTAGCAATTGCCGTTTTGAGTGTAAAATCAACGGGATAGTGTAGATTGCAAACAGCAATGAAGCCATAGGACAAGCTTGCCTTACCAACCTCTTCAAGTCATATGTGCCCACCACTCCACCATTCAAGCACAGAATTGCCGAAGCATTACCAAAGAGGGTAGAGACCATCCTGACAAATTCCACTCCAAACCCCAACTTAATTTAAGCACTGCAAGGATGAAGTTCCACCTTACCATATCATAGGCCTTATCAAGATCGAATACAAAGAGGATGACTTTCTGATTAGAGTTGTAGGCATGATTAAGCGCAAGATAAACATTCGGAATATTGTCAAAAATGTCCCGCCCCTTGACAAATCCACACAGTTCATGGTCCACCACCTATGTGCAGATCTCTCTGATCCTGAGAGATATAACCTTGGTAATTTTTTTGTAGCTCGTATTGAGCATGGTGATCGGTCTCCAGTCACCAACTCAATCTTGGCTGGTGTTTGGGTAAGAGTTTCACGAGACATTTGGGGATAGGGCTCCCATTTCAATTGCCGTGTTAGACATTTCCTTGAGATCATTGCCCATCCCTTCCCAGTATTCTTTGTAAAACTCTGTTGGAAAGCCATTAGGACTCCGTGCTTTGTCGTCCTTTAGTGTGTGGGGAGCACGCCCCAGTTCATCTATAGAAAAGGGTCTGGCGAGGGATGTGCGTTGGGTCTCCGAGACTCTTGTTGGCAGGCCGTCTAGGAATTGATTCAAGGTCCTCCTCCACTCTTCATCCTACATTGTCTGCTTGCCAATGATAGTGCTGAGTTCTTTCATGAACACATCCGTAACGTGGCATAATTCGGTGATTAGATTACCGCTCACATCTATGATCCTGTCAACCAACTCTCTCTCCTGCTTTCTTTTGACAACTTGGAACAAGTATTAATTTAGTTACTCGCCCAACACTAGCCACCGTTGTCTACATCTTACTCTGGCCCAGTTGACTTCCCCAATTCCCTTAATTACATGACCGCTTTTGTTTCTACCATTAAGGTCAATAAAATAATGTCCTTTGGAATTTGCTGAAATGCCACTCTTAGCATAAATAAGCGTGTCGCCTTCTAGGTTTCTCCCTGCTTTGGTTTGCCTCTCTATCTCCTTCGCTTTGACATGTAACCTACATATTGTGGTATCCCAATGTTGCCTTGGGTCTGCACAATCAAGAGAGTGATCCATCCAAGTTCTCCTCATATCTCTGCAAAAATTTTGGGAGGTGAGGTGAGCTTTCTTGAATGTGAATGGCATGTCCAATGACCTGCCCGCTACTAATGGCACACAAAAGAACCAACTAATTGGGAGATGGTCAGAGAGGGATGTATCCTCCACATACTCTCCCTTCCAAGGTTCTCTCATCCACCAATCTTCATCGAAATTGTAAATTTCTGATCTAGTCTACCCGCGTGGAAATTTTCACCTTTTCTACGATTGGACTACGAGAAGCCATTCATGCCTTCAGGATCCAACTCCGCACAGTCCACCGATCCCTTGGTAATTATTAGGTCATCCTAAGCTTCCTTCCCTGCCCCCAAGCTAGGCAGAATAGCATGCAACCTATTAACTAATCATTCGATGAAGTTCTAGTCCCCCCAACTAGCCAGCGCTCACCTATCAAGGCCAACAACAAACTCTCCTAGTACCTCATCCTCTCCAATGGAACATAGAGGCGTAGACACTTGCTATATGCCATTCAAACTCACCCTAATACAATGATATTGCAATGAACCAACCTTCGACATCATGAGCACACTCCTTAACCTTTAAGGACTTATGGGTCAGAATTGCTACCCCCACTCGACCTTTTTGGGGACGATTAACAAAGATATCAAATCCTACTTTCCTACACTTGAACCACCACCAACTATCATCTTGACCACTCCTCAATTCCTAGAGGAGAACAACTTACAGTCCTCTCCTAAGTAGAACCCTCATGCATGCTTTCTGTTTAACTTTCCCACACCACCTCCTAACATTCCATGATAATACACTAATACTGCAGCCTCTCTTCCCTACCTCACCACTACTATTGGGACAGAACTTTGTATGCATCACGGAAGAAATTGAATATTTGCTCAATCCTGCAATTCTAGCTACCTCCTTGATCCTTTTCGACAGTCTGCTTCCTTAGTCCCTTCTCTTTCAAATTCTATTTATCTTACATGACACGCTAAATTTTCAATTGATATCAAGCCATGAATGCCCAACATCTACATCCAACACCTCCACTATAAGGTCAAGAAGAAATTAGAATCCATCTGTTGGGAAAAGCAAGGGAGATTAAAAATATTACCAACTCACTCTTAATCCTATTTTACTCAATCTTATTGTTGAATTCTTGCTAATTGAATCACACCAAAATTTTGGGTCCCAATAATTCTTTTATCATAATAGTCCACCATCATTAAAATTTTAGACCTTTTTATACTCTTCATTAGTGTTTTAGATGCACAAGGTACATGAACTCATGACTATGTCACAATAAATGCCAAGAGATTTAAGGGACAAAAAATGTAGTAAAGTTGACCCAAAACTCCCAATTATGTAATCAAGAAGGCAGCTCCACAAGTAATTATTGACAATTGATTGACTTGTGCTAGTTTGGGTCAACCATACCAATATAATGTAAACCTTCAAGGGAGGGAAAACCTAGTTTACTTCAACATCCTTTGTTTTGATATGTTGTTATCTATTTTGAATTAATATCTTTAACATCATTATCTTAATGCCTTTAAAGTACCCATCAATAAGTGATACAAGATCACTAAATAGAAAACTACCATAGAGCTTGAAATGCCTTGCATATGTTGTAGCATGAAAGAAGTATGAAAAGGATCCTAGGATATGAAAACTACTTTGGCTTGCAAGATGCTAAGTTTTTTTTAAAGTTTCAATATAATATCCCAAGAATCCAACTATTATGGTCTAATGGTTTTTGAAATTGAGTTGAAGGGATGTGTAGTCTTTATCCCTTAGTGCTATTGACTAAATTGGTGGCATGGTATTCACTAAGAGTCGTGATGCTATTAACTAAGTTGGTCGCATGGCATTCACTAGGAGTCAATGTGGCATCCACATGTTGAATGCAATGCCTTTCTTCCTATGCAAATGTGGTTCTTAATTTCCTTAGAACCATTGCTATACTTTGAGCCTACTTTGTTCATTCTTTTGATTTAACATCAAGATCATTAGTCCATCTTTTCTCTAACACCCTTCCTCTTCTGAGCATGCTTCCCTCTAAGTATGCCTTTCAATTTCACAATGTTGAAGAGGTCAATACTCAAAAACTCCCTAGTTAGATATCTACCCATGTTGCATGTTTCCTAGTAATTCACTAAACAAATTGTTATTCTAGAAATTTAAATACAAAAATTATACAAGCTTTGAAAATAATTCACATTTTATGCCTCTATAAATTTTTGATAATACTTTTTAAATAATACATTATGAAGGCTTTATAAAGGTTGATATAAATAAAATGGCATATAAGATATCATCCATAAAAACTTTAACATAGAATCACACATTATATCATGCAAAATAACTTGTGATAATGTCCCATATTATTAGAGTGGATAGGTTGAGTACTTAAAATTCTTTTAAATATGATTTTATTTATAGCCAATGTTTAAGCTCTAGGTAAATAAATAGCCTACCACATAAAAATATAAACATAAATATTAAAGTTTGATTGAATATGAGTTTGTAAGGAGCAAAACTAGGTCACTTAATGTTGGAATAAACATGAATGAAGTATTTTAAATGCTCAACTATACAATATACACTAATTCTTCTTCTCGAGAAGTTAGCTCTAAAGCTATGGATATAACATCCTATGAGATTCAATGACATAGTAGCTTGTTTTCTCATTCTTGTGAATATTTATGTTGATAATAGTTTTAATGCTAATAAAATTTCATTCATTGTGTAATAGAGGTATACACTAAACATAATTGGCCATGCTACTACTTGTGATTAACCTAACTTGCACAACAAACAATTTTTATTCAACATATGGCATACTTCTTCCTATGTTGATGATGAAAACAAGATTAAACTAATGTATGTATGTACATAGTGGATATGTGTGTGTGTGTGTGTGCATGAAATTGTAATAGTATGAATGTCTACACAATGTTTTGTAATCATGGATTTACACAAGATCCCATTAGGTCTCTCTACTTTGCCCACTTGCCACTAGGTAGTTGATGCTTAACGTGTGGTGCTTAATGCACATTTATTTCATCAATAACTCAATAACATCATTGGATAAGATGTGATTAAGAACCCTTATCCTTATCTAAGAGTTTCCATGGGAGATGAAAAGCAAGTGCAAATTCATTCAAAGATGAAGTCACAAACTAGCTTAGTGTTAGCTACAACCACATCCCACTTTATGACATACTAGGTAGCTACCAACAAATATTCTTCTTTTAAGCAATCGCTAGAAAAGAACCAAGAAATCCAACACTCCCACTTTTTAAAGTGGTATGCCATGGTGGTGCACCTAGAAATATGTAGCCATAGACATAAGTTCAATATAAGGGGTTATTTAATCCTCTAAATTCACCAAAAAATAAAAAATAAAATAAAATAATATATATATATATATATATATATATAGATGGGGCTTTCTGATTTAAAATCTCAGATAGAAGGGGTTTTCTAATTCATGAAAGGGAGCCATTCTACATTTTTTAAACTAAAAACAAGTAAAAGTGCATGCTTTGCTTGGTCATACCTCATAATGAGTACAAAAGAGCATGCCAACACATAATGTTTAAATTATCAACACTAAAAATAGTGAAAATACATGTTGAATTTTGGGAGCCTATACTAGATAAAATCTACGACTAGATTAGCAAGGATTACTTCCTAAGGTAGCACAGAATGTGGGTTTTACACGAGTCTTGAGGCATCCTTAGCCAGTCCTACATGCATTAAAGGTATACTAGTGAGGGCAAGTATGGTAGCTCTCTTATGAATCATAGGAGCCTTACCATTTTCTTATGTGAGAGTGCACTGAGTGGGTGTTGCATTGGAGCAAACCTTGTCCCATCTGAGTCCAAATTAGATGGGGTGCTATGTAGATTTTTTATTTGTGTCAACATGAGAGAGAGAGAGAGAGAGAGAGAGAGAGAGAAGAAGAAGAAAAAGAAGGGCCTATTCCCATTACCAGTTATGGAGCACTAGTTAAGGCTCTTAATGGAGTGTCCAAATTAATGTGCATTCCCATTAGCATTTTTAGAATGTAGTTAAGTTAGATCTCCCAACTGCCCATTCAAAATGTTTGTGAATTTAACCCCTTCAAAATAGGTACTTTAAGGACTTTTAAGAAAAGAGAGAAGTTGGAATGAAAATTTAATGGTTAACTTAAGGGTGAGCGGTGGGAATAATACTTAAAGCAAGATTCTTGTTAAGAAAATTTCATGGTCAAGATCAACTCAGAACTATACAACATGGTTACTCGTTTGAAAGGTCTTGAAAATAAGAATCCGTTGTGACCTAAAGAACTAACTTTGGACCGATGAGGTAAACTATTTTATATTAAAAATACCCCCAAAGCTTTATGTTAGACCACTTAGTGCATAACATAATGTAATTTCCATTTTAAGGTTAACTTTAAATTTAAGAGAACTAGTTATGTTAAGCTGACTAACACTTAGTTAAGTTGACTAACATAACCTAAGTGCTAGTGGGAAAAGCCAATAATAATAAGAATTCTTTTAGACTTCAATGGAGAGAGAGAGAGAGAGAGAGAGAGAGAGAAAGAGTGTGTGTCTTCAGGTTTGAAGGGGAGAGAAGCAAACTCATAATGAAGCAACGGCGAGAAATGGAGGCGATTACTTACATGTAAATGGTTCGATCTTCCACTTTTGATTCTTCTGGTTGTTGTATGTGAACAGAATTAGTCTGGTTCTGGGCTGGATGTCGGCATCTCCATGTTCAACGTCCATGTTCAAGCGTATGTTTCTAGCAGAACGTATACACCTGAACCCATCTCCAACATCGCCGCTGAAACTCCACAGAAATCCCTCATCGACGTGTTGTTGCTCGTAAGGAAGCATTTGAACCTGCAACACCTTATTCACTTCAGCCCCCCCGAAATCCCCAGTGGCCTTGCAGTCGTTACTTTTTACCAGATATTAGGGACGGTTTTGCAAATTTGTTTTTCGTGCCTTTGCCCACGAGTCACGACTCGCTCTTTGTGCTTGCGAGGGCATAATTGGCAAACTAAAAATAAACAACCGGGCTCTAAACTACGAGCTCAGCGCAGAAAAGAATGAGGGCGGAATCACATGATACAGTCGGCTTAGGCGACATTTTGTAACCACAAAACAGAACAGATGTCGCCTATACAATAGAGTATTAAGAACGGGATCCATTGATTGACCTCTTCGTTCTCTGAATTTCCGTGCCTCAGTGCTTGCATCGAAGATATGTTGATCAACGCAAAAGCGGCAAATCCAGCTTCATCCTTTACATGCATGCCCCAGGCATCGTCCAGGACCCAGTGCTGAAAGGAACGAACGGTTGGCAAGGATCCCGCGTATTAATCGCAGAACTTGCTATGCCGTTTGCATCGAAGAAAGACAAGCGGCTTACATTAACAACTGAATAAAATTGGAACCTGACGAGGATCGGCATCGTTCCCAGGCGTGAGCGTGAGACCGGCAGCCGATGCAGTCAAGTAATAGTCCGGCCTAGCCTGGCAATACACCTTGATGGCAATGTCGTGTGAAATTTGTTCGGAAATAATCATAGCTCAATGGACGAGAGAGCTAGACGTATGTTCAAACACACAATAAAATCTGATATTCAAAAGAGGCGAACAAGACGCAACATCCTCAGCACTTAATCTTATTATAGTGAAAGAAAGTTGATTCTCATGGAAATGGAATAGCGTTCACGTCAAAAAAGAAAAGCTGCAAACCTTTATGCTAAAGAGAAGTGATATATGCCTTCTTAGAGGTGACCTCTTAGAGTGGAGAATTGGAGCCCTCTTTTTTATGAGGACACTTGGCAACTTGGAGTATAAGAGCCTACCTCATGTCACAAAGAAGGAGTTCTTGGATGGAGGCTTGGAGAGGACTCAGGGGAGGTGGAAAGACAAGAGGCAAGCTTTGAGTGGGGAGGAGGTGGACAGACAAGAGGTAGCTTTGGGAGGAAGGAGGAGATAGAAGGTCAATGGAATGGAGGAGATGGAAGTTCAGCTTTGGTGGAAAGGAGAAGATGGAAGGTCAATGGAATGAAAGGAGGAGATGGAAGGTCTCACAGCCATAGGTGAAGACCTTGTTAAGACTTAGCCAAAATTTCAAAAGCCAATCCAAGTAACACAAGTTGAATTGATTAGCAATTTAAGAACCAATCAATGCATGTGCCAAAAGGAGCTGCAAGTGTTTAAAACATGCATTTGTTTTGGCCTTGGCCATTTCTCAATTACTTTTTGGTTGATCCATTTCCTTAATTCTAGCAAAGTAGACAAATGAGAGCTCCATTGGATCCAGACAAAGGAAGCAAATTAGATTCCTAAATCTAGCATTGATGAAAGAAGCCATCACAAAATCATTCAATATCTAGGGGAGAAGGAGCCCTACCTTGTGGCATTTAATTCACAAACCATCATTGATGAATTACTGGAAACTTTTCTACTGAGCTAATAGCATAATCTGTAGAAGAATAGAGTTGCATTTACAGATGGAGCTAAATGGAGTAATCAAATGCGTGCCTTTGCACAAAGTGCTTGATGCGTTCTATCTAATATTGAGATGATGGTCACAAAGTGGATCTATTGCAACCCTGAGTTGCAACCACTTGTGTTACTCTTAAGCCATAGCCAGTTATGAGATCATTCACATAAGAAATTGATCAAATGATGGGAACGTAACTCCCTAAAGCAAATGCTTTCTGCTGTTAGCTGAGGGAAGATCCATCTTTAGATGGGGAGTGGTTGAGGATGGTCATGTATATTTGCCCGTGCAAAGCACGA
Source organism: Dipteris shenzhenensis (assembly GCF_047967505.1). Lineage (NCBI taxonomy): Eukaryota > Viridiplantae > Streptophyta > Polypodiopsida > Gleicheniales > Dipteridaceae > Dipteris > Dipteris shenzhenensis. Next base: position 11,154,937 of record NC_141612.1, on the reverse strand, counting down.
GTTCAATACTCGTTTTAATCTTATACTCCGGTCTGGAGACAGATACCACACATATTAGCTTCTTCACAATGATTCTTATGAAAATGAAATAGTGTTCAAGTCAAAAAGAAAGATGCTTCACACATTTGTGCTAAAGGGATGTGCTATGTACCTTTGGTGCTTCCGAAAAGGAGCCACCTTAGTAGTGCTATAGTAGAGAATTGGACTTTCCTTTGTGAATTTTAAAGTGCTTTAGAAAAAAGAAAAAGTTGATTGAGGTAGACTACTTTTTAAAGTACTTTTTATGGAGGTAGAAAAAGCTTTTACCTAGAGGCTAAAATGCCTGTTAATAGAGCCCAACACACTAAAAAAATAGTTTGCTATCTCTTTGTGTCCAAAAGTGTCCTTTATCACTATATTGGGAGGCAGTGCCCATATGCATTTATACACTCTTGTTTTATTATGCTCATATAAAATATTAAAACTGCATTTTGTTATTCATGCACCATAGATGTCTATTATGGTAGCATATGGTAGGCATCCTAGAAGCCAGCTAGGTGAGAGAAGATCATTGGTTCTCATCAAGAACCAATGGTGTGTTAAGCGTGTTTTGTCGTTGCTTTTTCTTTTGTGCTTTTTGCTTTTTTGATGCTACATGTAGCTTTCTCTCTCCTTTTCTTCCTTTAAATCTTCCAAAATCTATAGATATACATGATTTTGAGGGTGTGTTATCTTTAACTATCCATAATAGAAGAAAGTATGTTACTTACTAGAAGCATCGATGGTGGGAAGTAATGGAAACAGCTCTATCAATTCTTCTGATGTATGGCTAGGATCTATGTAGAGCACGGTAGTGATGGTAGTGGATGCAAAAATAGCTATTAATGCAGTTGCAAGCATCTTGAGCCATGCCCTTGTGCTAATGATTACTTGAAAAGGTAATTATAGGAGAAACTGTTTCACATAAATCAATATATAAAAGCAAAGAAAAATGATGATTACTCTAGATATGGCATAGCTCCACCAAAGGCTCCATGCATTTCTCTTCTAGCTCATGGGTGGCTTGGTCCTTCTCTTCCTTGGTGGGATCTTGTCCATAATAGTTTGTCTATAATAAGTAAGCTAAACATATATCAATTTCAAATGAGTATAGATGATCAAATTAAACAAGAGACATAAAACAATACAAATTGAGGAACAAAGGTGTGCCTTCTTCCTTTACACATTCATTTTCATTGTCCGAGTTTGCTTTTTTTTTTAGTGTGAGTAAACCATGACTGAGTTTGAAAAAACACATTTATGATGTGTGGAAGTAACATGAATTTCAACATACATGTGTGATACATGAAAAAAAAATATTAGTGAATCCACGTCAAATTACCTTCTCTTTTTGAAAGGTACCCCATGAGGCCTCTAATACACTCAATGGTCTCATGGGATTCTCACTATATTAGAGAATTTGGGAATCTTCCAAGTCCCACTTTCAAATAAGGGGTCAAGATTTGACCATGTGGCTAAATCTTAACCGCTTATTCAAAAGTGGCACTTGAGAGGATTTTGTAATATAGTGTTAAGGGTGGATTCCACATTCAATTAAGAAGTTAAGATTTGACCATGTGGCCAAATCGTAACCATGTTGGAATTCCCAAACTATCTGAAAATTCCCAAGTTCTCTAATATAGCGCTTATAGTATATGTGTTTCTCTAATCTTGTGTCTGCACATCCATATTGATATACCTTTCATATGATTCCCCTATAAGATGTGCTCTTCCTCTATGTTTGATATGTTTGGCATCCATGTTTTCTCAAACAAGGCTATGAATTTTTTTGTCGCCCTATGAGAAAATGTTGGAATATTAAATGCAAGGGGATCATAGCCATTGTCAAGATCTTCTCTACAATTGTATTTTGGGAGGTGTATACATGTGTATGTATGTACTAGTGGTATTTATCTAGAAAAGGGTCCCATGTAGGTTCCATTGTCAATTTCACACTCTCTTATCTAGTGTAATACAAGAGTTGTAATTAGATTGAAGAAATGAATTATTTTGCAAAATGGACATTGCAATTTATTTATTAAATAGTCTTTAGCACCATCATGCCTCATTGTGTCTTTGACCCTCCTTGTATATGAAATGATTGATAAGTGGTGGTTTTGAGCACCTAGGCTCCATGTTATTTAAGGTCAATTCTACTACTCCTAGTCAACTTATTTGGGGGAGGATCATCTTATGCACGTGGTAAACATGAATGGTATGTTTTTATTCCACTTACTAAATCTTCATAATGACCTAAAAAATGTGGCATTCAATGGGTTGACAGTACTAGACAAGAGAACACTCAATATTGATTAGTTTGGATTAAGCTATAATGAGTTATGCTCAAAGTAGTGGCCAAAATTTAATGGCTTGTGAATTTTTATTTTTTTCAACCTTCTTTCTTGCCTTTGTTGAGACTCATAGAACTTTTCTCATTGGCTTTTGAACATTTTTTGAACCCCTCTTGTAGATTCACCAAGTCTTATGCTTCATTTTATTTTAATTTCAAGTCCCTATGTAAGAAATATTTACCCCTTAATGCACTCCTTTGAATACATGATCATTCAACACTTCATGCATTACAACCTATTGATCACCCATGACCACTCAATCATGCTTTAGGAAGGTAGAATGTTTATTTGAATATGTCTTCCTTATTTCATCTCACTTAGTTAAAAGGTGAATGGCAAGTAGTGTACAATGCAAGTATGTGCATTGGTCCATTTTCTAGTGCTATAGTAATTTGCCTATAGTTTGGCTTCTTGATGTACTTTTGAGATTGAACAAGTGAAATTGCCAAAATTACCTCATAGCTACCATACTTCAAGCTTTGACTTTAAATTTGACTCATACAATCATAACCATCATAGTTGCAAAACTTCCACATGTCCTTTCCCCACCTAGTTTCCTTCCCTACCATTACCCAATTCTTGAGAAATTTGCCTATATTTTGGCTGCTTTATCTACTTCTAGTAATGAACAAGTGAAATTTCTAATAGTTATACCTAATAGCTAACACACTTCAAGTTTTAAGAGCTTTAAATTCGACTCATATAGTGATAACCACCATAGTTGCAAATTTTCAATAAGTCCTTCTTTCCCCACCTACTTTCTTGGTTGTAAATTTCACATCTGTACTTTCAAAAGTACCTTGTTTGGTATAGAGAAAGTGGAGAAGAAAACTCATGAACAAGATAACTAATCTATAAGTAGTTTAATAAGAGTGAAATACAGTGCTTAGTGAGTGTAAGCAAGATGCTTTACTCCTTGCTTGTGGATATAGCAATAAATTAAGTGAATAACAAGAGATAATGTGATCAAAATCATCCTTCCATTCCACAACCATATGCTTCCATATTGATTCACAACCTTCCTTAAGTCATCTTCAATTAGAGGAACTTACCAAACCAAAATAGTTTCACTAGATTGATCCAATTATCAAATCAAGATCCATTACTTCATAGAGCAAGAGTGGATTTCAAATCTATCTCCTTATATACTAAGAGAAAACATTGAACTACCTTCAAATGGTGAATTCTCACAAGACTTTTGGTGGAAGTCTTGATTTGAATTTGTTTCCATAAAATGTAAATCTTGCTATCGGCAAGATCTTAGACACTCACCTCTCTCTCTCTCTCTCTCTCTCTCTCTCTCTCTCTAAGGGTAGAAAGATTTGGGGAATTGTGATAGTTTGTAGAATATTATCTAGAGACAAAGTGATGAAATCTATCCAATGAAGCATAGACTCACAACCCAAGAATAGGCAAAGAACATGCCATATAGCACCTTAGGGCAGAGACTTAGAAGGAACAAATAAAGGCATGGCAAGCGCAATTACAAAGATAAGGATTGGAATAGATATCTAGCCACTATGCATGCACAATTAGCCTCATGAAGTAGAGGAATGCAAAAAACTGAATAGTTGTAGGGTTTCGAGGAGCAAGTGGATCAAATATCAACAAACATGGAGGTTGTAAGGGGAATGGAAAGGAAACTCCCTTTTTACCTCAACCCTCACAATTAATGACAACAAATTTTCACGCTTTTATGAAAGATGACATGAGAAAGAGAAAAGGTCAAACAATATTATTGCCCATGGTATCCCAAAAAATAAAGATTAATAGTGGTTGACCTTATAGTTACTATGCAAGATACCTTCGCTCAAAAGTACTTAATGCAAGGCTGATACTTAGTTAGATCCTGGTTGGATCCCATAGAGTAGGTTGCCAACCAGTAGAGGGATGGACATGTTACATTGTTTGCACTACTCTACATCCACATATTAGGGCTTTTCTTTAGCAATGTCTCCTCAAGGGATCTCCCATATTTGTAGGAGAGGATCTCTCTCCATCACAATAAGTAGAAAAAAGAAGAAAGTACCTAGAATGTAAAGGAATGCAAAGCTTGCAAAAAAAAAATTTAATAGCAAATCTAAACCTTTTCTAGCACATGTTGAACCCTCTCCCTCTCAAAACTAGGAAGACACAACCTATAGAAATATACATACCTTGGATATGATGAGGATATGATTAAAATTTAGTTTTGGAATTGCCAATGATATCCATGGCCCAAAGGAGAAAGCCTTGAACCAAGGGTTAGAGATGTAGACATTATTTTCCTTGTAGAGACTAGAAACACGATGCATGTAGGCTACTTGTGTTAACAGCCACAACCATGGAGCACGGTGATGGATCTAGCCCGATGGGGTTTGAGCGGCAAATGGCTCAACATCAATCTAGCCCTATGCATTTTGGGCCACAAATGGCTCAACATTGTTCTAGTCCTACGGGTTTTGAGCCTCAAATGGCTTAGGAAATCGGCAGGCGCCAGGATCATCCAAATTGGCAAGGATAAAACAAGAGCAATTTGGATCCCATATATGGATAACACAAGAGCCATTTGAAGACAAGAGGAGGTTGAGAGAATGCCTTGGTGCCATATGGGACCAAGTGGTTGTAACACAACAGAGACAAGAGAGAGTGGTATGAGCAAAAGGGTTGGCCCTCCCTTAAAAATGTGACTTGTATAAAATGTCAAATGGTTGAATTTGGTCTTCATTGTTGTATGCACAAGTTTGGAATACAAGCTCCCTCTTCTCTTTCAAGAGTGCCTTTGGGTGTTCTCTTGTTTCCCTTGTAGTGCCTTTGTGTTGCCACTTCACTCCCCTTCATTCTCCCCTTCCCCTCTCCCTCTCCCTCTACTCTCCCATCTCCTCTCTTCTCCCATCTGCCCCTTCCCTCTTCTCATGTGGAAACACATTGCAACAACAATTCGAGAGCCTCTTGAGTAACACTTGTGGATGGCTTGTGCTTTGCATTGCTCTCACAACGAGTAGCTTGGAGTGGAGGCTCCATCGGCATTCCTTCAAGATCCCCACAACACGTGAGTCACCGTTGAGACTACACATCTTTGGCGCCTTTGCCGAGGAGTTCAAGGTATGCTTTTGCATTGCGCTTGCTTTCTCTCATCATTTACCCATTTCTCATTGTTTCAAGATTAACTTGGAGCTTTGCTAGTGGATTTGTAGGAGTGGAATGAGTGAAGAAGTGTGTGTTTGGTCGGAAAATGATGAAATTGTCATTTTCTTGTTGGAAAGCATTTTTTATCATGTGAAGTTTGTTTTTTAGTGTTTTGAATTGATAGGAAGATGGTTTAGAGGATTGATAAGGTGTGTGTGATAGAAAACTTCAACAAAAACACCCAAAAATGAAGACTGAGGCTCAAATTTGAAGTGGCTTTTGAGTGTTGATACTCCGACATGTAGAAATTTCCCTTTAGTAATTTGTTGTGTAATTTCTGCATGTTTGCCATTCATTGTGGACTACATGGCAGCCATGGCAGCCATCTCTCTCTTGAGAAATGCATTTTCTACTATAACTTCCTCCATGGCTTTACAACCCCCTTCTGAGGTCACCTTCATTTGTTGTATTTCCATCCCTAATGCATGTACCTTGTCTTGGAGGTTGATTCTCTTGGTTTAGCACCCTTCTTTCTCTTTTTCCCACTCTTCACGCTTTGCCTTTTCTTTACTCCATTCAGCCACATTAAAGCCACATTGGTGGCCTCCAAATCGTCAATCTTCTCAATTAATGCAAGGCATATTTTGTTGAGGCAGACCAAGACCTCATTTGTAGCTTAGTGAGTTGTCCTTGATGATGAGAGGGCTACCATGGCATTGTCTCATATGTCTTCTAAAAAGCCTCGTGTTGGAATTTTGCTTTGATGTCTTAGCCCCTTCTTGCAGTCTTGAATCTCTTCACTTGGAACCCATGTTTATTGATCTGATTTTCCCCCCCTTTTGTTTCCGTTTGCAGGTACTTCAGCCCCTTGTCAAATGTGACTGATCTAAGCTCACGGGGGCCCTTGGTGTAGGGAGGGCCTGGAATCCTTGGTGCAGAAAGAAGCAGCTCACTGGGGAGCTTGGATCCCCTGGTGCAGACAATAGAGATCACGAGCGGACCTAGAGCCCCTGGCGCAAATTAGCAGCTCACGAAAGGGGGCCTGGAGCCCCTGGCATAGACAATGGAGCTCATGGGGGAGCCTAGAGCCCTTGGTGTAGTAACAGCTCACGGAGGGGGGCCTAGGAGCCCCATCGCAAGAAAGGCACCCGCAGCTAAGGCGTCTGGCCTGTGGCAGAAGGCCTTGCTATGGGCTTGGGCGCAATGGACAGCAGCAGCAGGGCGGCGATAGTGCGACAATAGGAGCAGCAGCAGGGCGGTTATGGCGTGACAGCAACAGCAGCAAGGCCTTGGCTCACGGGGGGATGGGGAACAGGGGGGAGCAGAGAGAGAGAGAGAGAGAGAGAGAGAGAGAGAGAAGCTGAGGGGAGGAGAGGAGAGGGTGTTAGTGAAAGGGGGTGGTGGTGGTGGAAGTGGCGTGGTGGGGGGATGGAAACCGGGGGGGGGGGGCGGGGTGGTGGTGGGGGTGGGGGGTGGAAACGGGGTGGGTGGTGGAGGGGTGGTGGGAGAGGGAGTGGAGGTGAGTTGGAGGTGGAGGGGATGGATATTGGGACGTGATGGTGGAGGGGGAATGTTGGACGGAAAAAGTGGTGGTGAAGGTGGGAGATAGACAAAAAAAGTGGTGGTGGAGATGGTGGATGGAAGGTGATGGAAAATATGGAGGCTTGACGGAATTTAAAGATGGAGGAGAGATGGAAATGGCTTGGAAAAGTGAGGAGAAAGAAGTGAGGGGGGGTGTCGTTGCTTGTATAGGATGTGGGGGGTTTAAGAGTTAATTTTGTGTGATTAGTGTAATGTGCTTATGTAAGTCAACATTGTTTAGGATGTAAATCTCATCCTTTTGCACCACTTGGAAGCATTTTTTCACTCCTTTGCCTTACACGAGCTTTTAAAATATTTGACAATCAAACACTTACTAAACATGAGATATGTTTGCATATGGGAAAATACAATGTATATCGTGATGACAATACACTCATCAGCAACGTCTACATCAAAGTAAAACAAGGAAATGGCATTAGAAAAGGTACACTCAATGACCTAAAGAATGAGATATACGCAATAATATTTCATTGTAATGTCAAAGAACATGACAAGACAAAAACCAAATGGATGTACAGTATAGATAAAACATCGTTAAGTGTGAATTTTGTTATACTTAATTGTGACATGGATAACAACTGGGAAGATGCACTCTAAACCTTCCTTCCTAGCGTAGCATGTATTGTTCTAACAAAATGTTATGTTCAATGGTGGCAAGTTAGTATCTCTCCTTCAATTGAATTGACAAATTTTACAAAGTTTGACGAGTATACTAGGGAATTGATATCATCAATATTATTTCAATTGATATCTAGATTTGTGAAAATTTCTATGATGACAGTATTAGAAAAAGAAATTTACTATTCAATTGAAATACCACATGACAATTTGAAGCATTGTATTATTAGACAAAATGATGCTTAGAATTTGATTTGTATTGAATCAATTTGTTGAATTAAAGTTCAATATTGTAGAGAATTGGTTTGCATATGTCTTGTAAACACACACACACACACACATATGCGCTTCTTGTTCCATATATATTCAAATCCATAGTTTACTAGCATGGTCTTCTCTCAAACATAAGAAAACGGATATCAACATCATAGACCCCAGGGGATGGTTCACAATATGAACATTTAGCATAGCACCTTGTAAGACCCAAAATAGAGCATTTTTTGTGTACTTGATAGTTGGGCAGCTCATGGAAACTTGCTCTCATAGGGTAGTGCTCTAGCAACCATATCCCAAAAAATGTTCAAATATAAAAAAGCTAAAGTGTAGTTTCCTTGAGCTACTCCCCCCCCCTTCCTTTTGTGTATTTGCATGCATGCGTGCGTGCGCACCCATGTGTGCCCTGGGGTGCCAACTCAATATGTAATAAGTTAGGGGAAAATATGAAAATTTCACTTCCCCCCTCCCACAAAATATATTGTATGTACCTTGAAAAATATGCAAGATTTTACGATTGGTACATATTTTTCATAATATGTGAGGCCCAAGGGAGGGGTCCTTTTGGATGAGGGGTGGTGATATAAAAAATACACTAAAATATGAAAACCCATATTTTTTCATATTAATGTAACTTTTTCATGTGTTACCCAAATTTCAAGGTGTAAAGACATACTTGAAGCTCTTTTAGTGTAGAACACAACCATGTTAATTTGAATAATTTCTACTCATCCCTTCCCTCCCCTACCAGTCATTCCCTCTCTCCTCCTCTTCCTTTCCATTCCCCTCCCTCTCGAGGAATTCACCTCAATCCTCACAAGATTTTAGTGTACCACATGCATTCAAAAGGAGGGGTATTTTAATTCAACTCTTAAAAGAGAAGACATATTTTTTACTCAAAACTTAAAAAAAATGCATTAGTTTATTATTAAAGAGTGGTGTTTTATTGGGATTTTTTTTTTAGTTGAGGGACTTTTTAAATACTCCTTGGACGCATGTGTTGCAAAGGGTATTTTAGTAGTGCACACCCCAAGCCCTTGCCTCTCCCCTTCTACTACCCTCCCGTCAAAGGCTTGGGTCTACGCAATCCAAATCTAGACCATTCGATCTAAAAACCTTCATAATGGTAATCAAGACCATTCAATCTAAAGACCTTCATAATTATAATTTCCTCCTAATGCATCTGCCCAAATGTACCAACCTCGGAGTCTAGTCACATGTGTCATCATGCAAACCCCTCTCCACGCCCTTTCCCCCACCTCTTGCTTCCCTCCATTCCCATTTTCCCCTCACTCAACCCCTTTTCCTTCCCTCCCTTGGAGTCGCAGTCATGCAGATTTTTACTTATATTTTTTAAAACTTTTAAAAGAAAATTAAGATCTTGGGCACCTCCCTCCCTTCCCTTTAGACCTACGCTCACAACTGTGTGGCTTTTTTAAAAAGTCTAAAACAAAACTAGCAATAGAATGTGGCCACTCAAACCTAATTTCTTGCCTCATCTGCATCCATCTTAGCCACACATTATACTTCTCTATTTCTTGAGTCTATTTCTTCTCATTTTTTATCACCCCTTCTGCTGAATTGTCAAGATCAACATGCTTGTACCACACATCTATGTATGTGCACGCTTGTGTGTGCACCTACAAGTAGGATAGAGGAGTGAGTATTATGGCACCCTATCCTTTTAGCACTAATCCACTGTGGAATAGGCCTTCATGAAGTTGGGAATTCAAACTTCAGGGAATCGGCCTCATCGGGTAGTCAACAAGCTCTAAATGCAATTGTGTTTGGATTAAGGCTACTGTTGGCAAGTTTGGGCCGCTCGTTACTCACATCTAGTTTTTATTTCCGCTTTGATGCACAATAATTTCATTTTTCACATAAAGAATTGCCTTTCTATTTTACATAGGACAAATCAAGATGGCATTGTCATCAGAGACCCTGAAGACACCCATCATTACAATGTCACAAAGATGATCGTCATTACAATGTCATAAAGAAGATTGTCAATGATGTCCACAAATTTGGTCGTCATCACAAGAAGAGAGAATTGAGGAGTTGTCACGCTAAGAGCCGACATGTACCATTGAAGTCTTGGGAGCTACAAATTCAGACATGGAGCCTACTACTCCAAGGACCAATGAGAACTTAGCATGACTAGACCCATCATCATTTGTAAAGGCTCCATGTTATGCAATCCCTTTCATACCTGCATAAAATTCTTAAAAGAAAAGAATAGGAAAAGAAAATGTGTTTAGGGATGGCATTGGTGGTGCTACACATTTGACAGAACTGTACTACAAATTTTTTAGCAACTTGGTGTGTTTAGCAACTTGACAGAACCGTACTACAATTTTTTTGGAGATGGTTCCTCAGGAAATTTTGGAACTATGCTCTCAACAACGGCATGTGAGCACCATTTCATCACATGGATTTGGTGATGCTATGTTTGGAATGTTTAATGATTATCAAACTCGGGGAGAAAAACAACTTAGTATCATGGCAAGAAAATATCAAAGGTACAATCGAATAGAAAAAGTGAAGAAAGGAGCAATATGCAATGAGCTTTGAACCAAGATGTTAAACACATTCAAATTTAGACTTAGGAATTAAAAAGAGGTTGCAGGAATTTCTTTTATATATCTCCCGATCAACCTGAGATCCCTTTTCTAAAGCTTGTAAGAAAATCCCTTCCCTAACTTGGGACATTTATAGAATGAAAACTCATAGGGCAAAATCCAACGTAAAACATACAAATGAATATCACATGCAACAAATTTTGAATTAAAGGTGTTATATACATAAAATACTAAACTTATATAAAGATAGTAATGCACATGAAGCAATCCAAATAGAAATTAAGAACGTAAATTAAACATCGCTATCATATGTGTTTAGGAATTTATATTTTTTTGGGGATTTTGGCATAGGTGTTTAAGAATTTACATGTTCTTTTGATTTTTACATAAAGTCTAAATTAGGGCAAGTTTGGGCCATAAGTTTGTATTTCATTCATCAAATTACCGCATTTTGGATGGATAGTCAAATCAATTAGAGAAATTATATGTACTTGAAGTTCAAGGCAAGTTATACTTAAATTGATTCTAATGCAAAATTTTATCATGCCTCTATATGTAAGTGTTATGGACTTTGAAATTTCGACATGACTTAAAATTATTGTGTAAATGGTGATGGAACTAGGAGATGAACAAATTTGAACCAAAGGAAACCATCAGCCAAGGCATTATATTGGGTCCATTAGAATTCGACTCCCATGCAAATGTCAAGGGTGGTTATTTTATTACAAGAAAGAAAAGCATAAACATTGGTAATTGCTATAAATTGAAGTCTTTAAAATATTATAGTTACAAAATGACAAAATAAGGTTATAATTTGATGAGATTATAACATGTTGAAAGTTGACATTTCTTTTGAATGTTATGCCCATCATGTCGAAGCTTTTTTATCTTGGATCACTCCAAAATAGTCATTAATGGTACATGCATCATAGCATACAAGACGTTGGTTAGCATACTATGCATAAACAGAGCATCCAACAATTGTTGTAATTTTCAAAAATGCATAATATCAAGCAAGGGATGGAGTTATTCTTACACTCATCTTCAACTTAGATCATTTAGTCCTTACTGTTGTTTTGGTGCATTTCCTTTGAAAGTTCTGCCCATTGTGTTGAAACCTTTTTAATCTTAAATTACTCCGAAGTAGTCCTTAATAGTACATGCATCATAGCATAGACGATGTTCGTTAGTATATCATACATAAATAGAGCATCCAAAAATTATTGTAACTTTCAAAATATGCATAGAATCAAGCGAGGGATGGAATTAATGAACGATATCAATTCATTCAATCTTCAACTCAATCACATTTATGCCTAGCTAGACCGCTAGAAAGAGGCACTAGCATTCATTTGTTTGTTCGACCTATGCATTCTACTTGTGTACTCTGTAAGTATCCATAGCTCTATTGCATAAAGGGTTGCTCAATTTGATTCATCTTTGTATCTAGTTGGGAAACTAAGGAAAATGGAGGCAAGCATTTCAAATTTTTTTACCAAAGAAAGCCTTACTTGGATTAAAATTTACGAATATATATTAAAGAGTTAACCAATCTCACCATCATTGTCTACCAAGAAATAAACTTAGACAAAAACCACATGCATTGATAGAAACTTACAAGAAAATGTATGACAAAGCACATGCCTATAGAGGTCTCCTTATGTCATGGCATTCAAAAACAATTCTGGAAAATGGTTTGTACTTGGAATGGTCAACACAATGAAATCTCATAAAAATTAATGTGATGGTGAATCAAGACGTTGGCAAACTTCATGATTTGACAAATATTCAAGTAGGGAGTGTTGGATGTAAATTTATTTTCCTCAGTTGCAAAATATGACCCCAAATTGTGAAGATCAAGATAGATAATTCGGACACAATTACAACTTTATTGCCATCGCCCCCTCTTGGATTTGTGAAAAGTGAACATTTATTTGTCAACAATTTCACTGCCTATAGGTCCTATCACTTTTATATTAGCTTGTTTTATTGCCATCCAATAAGATGAAAAAGCTAACCAATTGGCCCATTGGGGAAGATGCTTTTACCAAGAATGGTTGATATAATGAAACTTCAACAAAAATATTGCAATAGTGAGTCAAGAATTTGGAAGACATCTTAATTTGACAAACGTTCCAGTGGGAATTATTGGATATAAAGTCAATCCCTTCAATTGCAAAATGTAACCCCAAATATTGTCCCAAATGAAGATGGATAGGTTGGACATTTAGACATCACCCTTGGGTTTCTTTTGGATGGGTGCAAAAGTGGAAAATTATTTTGTTGCATGTAGTTCCTATTACTTTTGCATTAGATTGTTTTGTTGCCATCCTTCAATTTCAATTAGTCCATTGCTTGTCGATCTCTAGTCATATATATGTACATTCTTTCATTTTCATAGCACTTTACTATAAAACTCAATGTTGATGTGAGTCTCTCATTTGCAATTGAATCGATGTTACTGAACTCATAATTTAGGTGCTTGTTTTCATCTATTGATTGATCATTTGAGGTGCAAGCATAGTACATTTCCACTCCATGAAACCTTGCTTTCCATGGGCTACTTTTAATGTTTCTTGTTTAGCCATGACATTCAAAATTTGAGAAACTAATACACTTTTGCATGCAATTACCACTCATATACTCATTGCATTTTGAAATTGCTACACTTTTTGCATGACATTCAATTTGAGAAATTGGTAACCTTTTGCATGCAAGTACAATTAATCCATTGCAAATATACTTTCTATATTTTGACAAGCATTTTTTAGGGGCAAATATAATTTGATGATTTGCGTTTGAGGTTAATGACATTGCTAGTGATTATGCCAAAAAAACATGTAGCGACGAAGACTTTGGAAGGTGCAAGCGTTGGGCTCTAGTTTGTTGGCTACAAAATTGGAAGGGAAAAAAGTGCAATCCATTTGTTGATAAATCGAAGTAAATTGAACAACGTTGCATTCCTATAGATTTCACAATAAAGTCTAACACCAAAGCATTCCTTTGAATCTTGCACAATTCAATGTATGGAAATGTTGATTGATTCTTGTGATGTTTATAAGTGACAATCCAAAAATTATGTCACTAATCACTTTTGAGAAGCTAAGTAGAGAGATATAAGCTAACCGCCATGGTTTGGCTTTTGTTTCTCTCGGGGGTTTTAGCAAGAGCACAATTTGTATCTATTTTCTTCAATTGTAAGTTCTATGAATCAATCCCATCTTTCTCCTTTGGTAGGGGAGAGGATGAAAAGACATATTCACAATAATTTTCTCAAAAACAATCTTACTTTTAACTACATGAATCATGAGTTTCTTAACTCTTCCTCTTCAAAGCCCCAAAATAAGCACAATTTTCTCAAATACCCCATTCCCTCGAGCCTTAGGCTAGGAAACGCAATGCAGCCTCAAGCTCAACATGGATGGCATGAATCCTTTTGGACTATGCTTCGTATCTTGGTCAACATGGCTAGCATAACACTCACATGATTCTAAAAAAACCACCAAAAACTAAAAATATGATAACTTCTGCTAGAGAACTCCTTTTCAAAGATGCATATTGCCAAACTTTAGAAGCACATCTGGTGGTGAGAAGCATTGCAGGTCAACAACAAGCTTTCTAGACATAAAAGAGATCGCAAGTTTAAGTGCTCTTCCAAAAGCTCATATTTTCGAGCAGTTTGACACTGGAACAATGGCCACAACACTCTACGACTTTGAGATAGAGAAGCCTAAGCTCTGATAAAATGTCAAAAGAAATGCAGAAGGAAAAGTGACAAGAAGCAAGGAAATAGGAGACACAAAACATGAGAAAGAAAAGAAAAAGGGTGGAAATAGAGGTGTCGATGTGTGTGAGCAACAAAGAGAGAGTGAGAGAGAGAGAGAGAGAGAGTTTATTAAAGTCTTCGAAAGACTGAAGGGTCTATAAGACTGAAAAAATCAGATACAATGAGCTAAATGGATGGGGCATCTGCCCCCAAGACAAATACAAACCCAAAACAATACTTAACTATCAACTGGTCCCAACTACATTATCCACAAACAAATAGGTGTAAATATACAAACCCTAGTAAGGTTGCCTTGACTAATCTAGCATTAGCTACTAACTTGTATTAGTCCATATGCACAGTTGGAAGGATAAACACATAAATGCAACAAATCTATAAGCATTGATTTCTACATATTGCAGGTGATTTCATTTGACAAACTATTTTAATTTTCATGTGCTGCTTAGATTCAGGATTCTGCCATCGTTTGATGACACCCTTTACTTGTAATGACCTTTAGAGTAGCAGATTCTTTGGACATAAGGCACTATTTTTGCAAAGAATAAAACTGGAATTGTCACACCAACAAGATACAACTCAGCTCTATTTTCAAATGTGACCTTGTAGTTTACAAACAAATATATTACTTAGCTACTATGCCTGCCAAAAATTAGATTTGTTGGAAACTAGACAAGAAACACACTAGAAGGTCCTACAGATTACCTTGAGACCTCCTTCCTAGACATGACATGATGATTTGTAGCTCTGGATTTTTCCGCCTCACAAATTTAGATGCTCAAATCTACTGAGTAGACTGGATTTACAATTATAGTACACTACACAGTCTTCAAAGATTGACTTTGTCTTCAGGAGTTTGTAAACTTAGCATTCACACTCAAGTTACCATTCTCTGCCTCAAAGGTTGCTGACAAAGTAACCATAGAGAAACAATCTTCTTTAAGATCTTCAAAACCAAATGAATCATTCCCCAACTTACACCTCCCAACTTCAACAGGAGACCGTAACAGCTTTACTCCGTGTTTCCAGAATGTCGGTTCATGATCTGGAAAACAAAGTAGCTTACATTATTACTTCAAAATCAATGCACAAGTTCATATTCATATTAATTATAACTTCTCAGTTAATGTAATTTGTACCTTCAGGTCCAGTAGAGATAATTTTATTACTTTCTGTGTCCATCACCCAGTCTATCCACAACGCTATGCCATGGCAGAACCCTGATCTCGAAACTCTGACCTGGACATTTAAAAACAACTCAGTTCGCACTTCTGTCTATATGTAAGCAATACATGGTCTACTTCATATTCCCAATAGATGCCACTAGCCCATCTTTGGTTTTCTCTTCTGATAAGGTCAAGCACAACATGACTCAAACCTTTGTGGAGCCCCTCATGGATTCTATTGGCTTTGAAAAATCAAAAGTCATAATTGAAAAAGGCTGTGTCAACTCCTGCAAGACCATTAAACATCAAGCTTATTCAGGATTTTTTTTTTCAATGAAGAATACTTCCATTAAGTATACAATAACCAACCATGATTGTGAAGCTCAAAGTGCTGATTATCATGAGAGCATGAAACTGGGTAAAAACCCGTGCAAAACAGTAAACAACCAAAAATGTAGCTGAACATGCCACGGCGAGCTTGTTCAAGCTTTGTTTTTAAAATGAAACTCATTGAAATCACATACAGTCTACAAATATTGTTAGAAAACGTGGGATAGAGCCACGTGTCACCACAGGGATGCATCGGGTACGGGGGTCCCACACCCCGCCCCATAGCCATGCAGAGCCTCTCCCACATCCAACAAAAGGCCAGCGGGATTATGGGAGAGGGGCTCATTATGTTAATATATCCAAGGATCCATCGGAGTTAATGTTGCATATGGGATTTCTCCCTTACGTAATCCACGTGTTAACTGCACATCAAGGGGCTCTAATACCCCTCCAATACATTCATATTACCAAGGCGCCATGAGGGAGGTTAGGACCACACACAAAGGTCCCACAATTTTTAACACCCCCCCAAGGGCCTAACACTACGAGAGAGAACTGGCTAGCCAAATATTGTTAACCACCACCCACACAGGGCCAGATCAGCCTCAAACTCTGACCACCCACACAGGGCGCATGGTCAGACACACACACATGAGATACTTCAGATAAATATTTCTTTATAGCCAGCCAACAGCTGAGCCAATGAACCTTCCAAATATGCTGTGCAGAATAACTCAATCATATTCTGGACTGTGACCTGACCCTATGTCTCAGAATCATGAGTCGAAGACATGTGATCTTCGTGCAACTTAAACACCTTGCTATATGTGTCTGATGGAAGTCCTTAATCGCCCTGCTATATGTGTCGAAGACATGTGATCTTCGTACAACTTAAACACCTTGCTATATGTGTCTGATGGAAGTCCTTAATCGCCCTTCATAAGGGTAGGCTGTAAGCCATGCCATGGCAACCCAAGTAAATTATAAAGGAGGAAAACGGCTCAAAAGTCTCAAGCTCCTCTGCCAGATGCTATAAGGACCCTGGTAATGCATAAGGAATGTCACTGTCTCTTGCTGACATTGCTGACAACCACCCAAGGTATTGATAATCACAAGCCAAGGTCCTTCTGAAGAACTACATTCAAGAGGATTCAAGAAAATAAGGAGATCTGCTCAACGAAGAAGCCCGAGGGTCCAACTAAAGAAATTTGATGTGGAAGGTCCACTGATCTACATCTTCAGAAAAAAGTGTGCCTCCCATTGCTACCTCTGGTCTAATACATGCATTCACTATACCTCTGCAAGGAGGTTTCTTTCTGCTCTTACCTGCTCTACGTGTAAGGACATGTTATGTATACATACATACACATGTAGGTACGTATGTACATTGTACAACATTCATGTATGTATGTACGTATGTACATTATACAACATTCACACAGATTGGCCAAGTGTGGCATAAAACAAGCGTTCCCCCTCCATTTCCTTTTGAAGTCTTTGTGGATGCATCAGATTCAGCAGTGGGAGCAGTCCTCATGCAACAACAATCACCTAAGTGGTTCAGACCTATATATTATGCAAGCAGAATCCTTACAAAGCATGAAAAGAACTATGCAGCAACAGAAAGAGAAGCGCTTGGTATGGTGTATGCTTTGAATAAATTCAGACATTATCTTTTGGCTAACAAAGTACATTTTCATGTTGACTACCGGGCTTTAATTTACTTAGTCAACAAACAGCCTCTAATAGGAAGATTAGCAAGATGGATGCTATTGTTGCAAGAGTTTGACTACACAACTGTCCATAGACTAGGGAAACAGCATGCAATTGCAGATTGTCTGAGCAGGCTGCAATCAGAAGAGCCTCCGACAGGTATACCAGATGTACTTCCTGATGCAAATTTGTTCATGGTAAGAATTGATGAGGAGCAAAACTAGTATGACAAAATGTTATTTTTTCCTCAGTGATGGACTAATCCCAAAAACAATGAATCAAGATCAAAGAAAGAAGTTAGTGTTGCAAAGCAAACCTTTTCTTATCATTGCTAGAGTGTTGTACAGAAAGGGCATTGATCAGGTCATTAGGAGATGTGTCCAGGACCATGAGTAAAAAGCTGTATTAACAGAAGCACATGGCTTCTTAGGAGATATTATAGGCAAGAAAATCTTGTAGGCTGGATTATGGTGACCCACAGTTTTAAAGGATACCCCCAATTATGCAAAATCATGCCTATCTTGCCAAAGAGATGATAGACCAATAGATAGTGACAGGATGCCACACCAACCCATCCTTCCATTGGGTCCATTTCAAAAGTGGGGATTGGACTTTATTGGACTAATCAAGCCTCCAGCAAAATATTCACGTAATCAATATATACTTAGTGCTACTGATTATTGCACAAAATGGGTAGAGGCTGTTGCACTCAAAACATGTAAAGCTAGAACAGCTGCACATTTTCTCTACCATAATATTATTACCACATTTGGTGTTCCAATTGAGATTGTATCTGATAGAGGGACACATTTCATAAACAAAACAATCAGAAAGATGACAAAAATGCACATGATGTTGCCCAAAAAGTCTACAACATATTACCCACAAGTCAATGGTTTGGCTGAGAGTACAAACAAGTTAATGAAAAAGGTTTACAGAAGAACCATTGCTGATCATCCAGAGGATTGGAATCAACATTTAGACTCAGGCACTAAGGACAGCTCACAAGGTAGCCATAGGATTGACACCTTTCAGGCTAGTGTATGAATGTGAGGCAATAGTACCCATGGAATTTATTGCAGGAAGTCTAAGAGTAGCAATTGACAACAAACTTTCCCCAGAAGACTCCATCAATGCAAGATTGGAGCAGCTTTTACGATTGGATGAGGATAGATTGACAAGCTCTCACACAGTTGACATTATTCAAAGAAGAGCAGCATGGATAAATAGAAACATTAAGTTTAAGCTTTTCAAAAAGGAAGATTTAGTGTTGATGTTCAACACCAAACTGGGAAAAATGCCGAGAAAATTCAAACTTAGATATGATGGTCCATTCAGGGTAATTGAGACATACAAGGGACATTTCTTCTCTCAAATTTCCATGGTAATACATTTGACAAACTAGTAAATGGCTTCAGACTGAAACCATATATTGAAGATCACCCAACAGAAGCAAAAATAAATACAGTTTCTCTGCATAATTGTGTATATACAACAGAATATTTCCACTCTATTTCAACATTTCACGGTACCACAGTACCAAGCATCTCCAAAGTACAAACTATATGTATATCACATATACAAGGACCTGTAGAAGAAAGTCACTTACAAGGATTCAAGAGATTACAACTGTTCAGTTTACAGAAAATCAAAGCAGAACTATTTGTAGTGACGAATGAAGAAAATAATACAATATCAGAAATATTTTACACACCAACTGATGGAAGAAATCAAGAGCAGCAACTAAAGAGCACTATGCGAAGCAGCAGCAACAAAGATTACTACAAAAGCAGCAGTAACAGCGGACATCTCTCCGCCACCCTGACAAAACAACTCTGACATCAAGAGGCAGCCCGCTCGGCAGGACACTCAAACCAACTACAAAGAAGCAAACTATCTAATCAGGTAATTTTATTTTATCTTGGCAAACAAGGGGTTAATTATAATGTCATCACAAGAGAGCTAGAGCATACAAACACCATTCCAGAGGTTCATCGTACTCTTGCCTCAGAATGCGAGCATACGACCTCACCGCCCACACACTATGGATAATTCCCAACTTTCATGCGAAGCTCCCTAAGGACTCTAATAATCCGACGATGGGAACTCGATGCAACTCTCTCCCAATCGCCAACTCCGACTGTCAGTTGACAACAAGCAAGCTCCACAACAATAAACCAAAAAACGCCAGTCCCAGTAACCTCCACGCCACACGAACTAGTACATATGGCACCGAAACGTAAGTCCCGCTCCACAACCCTGATCTCTTCTCAGCCTCAACAGCCATCCCTTGGCCTCCTCATCTCTACCGCCCTCCTCGACTCAGACATGGCTCCCAGGAAGAAGCTGATGATCCCTGCACAAAAGAGCCCACGCCGAAGCCCTGCTATAGAGAAAGCCATCATGGTGGAAGCAAACGAAGAGACAGAGAGCGACTATAAGATGCCACAGCTAGCACTCAAGAAGCAGATAATTACAGCTAGCACTCCAAGTATCTCTAGACGTGCAGAAGAACCAAAAGTGGTTGAAGAAGATCGGCTTGCTGCACTATGTGACACTGCCCTAGGCAGCTTGGAAATCCTCACCCGATGCTCTTAAACAGTACGAGTATTTCCAAAAAACGGGAGGTAAGTTGACATATACATTGATGGTTACCCCCAAAGTCGTTGCTGAAGTTTTTCAATTATCGTTGCTAAGGAAGGAGGTAACATATCAAAAGGATATTGATCAAGAGATGCAGCAAGAGTTCAGTCCGCCTGAGACAACCAAAAGTATTTTGTTGTCAGTAATGTGCAAGACAGGAGGAGAAGGCAGCACTTAATCTGGTATTTGGAGAGAATGCAATTGTTGGCCAAAACCAATACAATGAGCCGCGACTCATATGCATTGCTCAGAGCAACCGAAAAGGGGACTAATATTAGTTGGGCTCATATCCTGCATTCAAGGGGTCATGAGCGAAATTGTGAAAAAGGACTTAACGTCAACAAATGCCCACTCGAAGATTTTGCCAATCATCACCGCTCTATTCGAATTTGCAGCACAAAGTTCGATTGAGAAGCCTTAAGTGATTATCCAATATAGGGAGCAAAGGACAAAAATGAGGCACAGCCCAGATACAAAGCAAGAGAGCAGGCACAGTCCGGATCCGGTAAAAGATGCCTTGGTACAAGATTTGGAGGCAGCCAACTATTCACATGAAGAGAGCATGCAAGTGGTATATGGAACATCACTAGCAGAATCGTTATGGGATACTCCCATTGCCAAAGAAGCAGAGCTCCCCAGCAAATCAAAGAAGCGAGCAACAAGGAAGATTAAGCTACATCCAAGAGCAAACACAATAGCAAAACAGACATGGGTGCAGCTGGAAGATGACCTCCCGAGAATCCTACACAATACTCCTCCACATAGCCCGGTAGATGGTTTCTCACCACTACGGAAACTTACTGTTCTTTCGGATACCCCGATCTCAGATACATTGGCAAAGAGGACACATGAAAGATGTCAACCATGGAGGTAGACCATGCCTTAATCACAATGAAAGACTACTGTGATCAGCAAAGAAAAAAGAACTGGGAATTGCAAAAGCAAGTACAGGAGTTACAGAAAGAAAAAGAGGCAGCAAAGAGTTTCCTTCTCAAACATACAGAACTTGAGAAAGAGCTGGCTAATGCACATGCAGAGGTTGCAGAGATGGCTAAGGAATACCACAGCTCCAAGGAACAACAAAATAGATACATAGAAAAATTGATAGGGCAGATCAAAGTACAACAAGAATGCATGCTACTATCAAAGCATGGATGCAAGAAATGAAGGATGAGTTTTTTATTCAACTTGACAAAATGGGAGCTGATCGGAGAGAATTACAGATTGAGAATACACTCCTAAAAGACCGTACCTGTGCGCTTGAAAATGTTGAAGTACAACTCAAGGAAATGGCAAAAGAAGTAGACGGTGTGCTTATGACAACAGCAAATATTACTGAAATGAAGAATCAGCTCAGGAGAACTTCATAGGAAGCATGGGCCAATCTTAAAAGCAAGTTTTTTGCAATTGCTACACTCCCATATCAAGCATTTGCATCAGCTGCTTACGCATATGAGGCTATGGCACACGAGCTAAAGGGTCTCAGGGCAAGACTGAAGGAGGGAACTAAAAGACAAATGCCATTTGAGCAGAATTTTTCCATACTAGGAGAAGAACCTGCTGGCACCTCAGAAACTCCTACAGTGCATGCCGAAGAGGTTAATTTGTATGCCTAGGTAGTAACAAAGATGCCTGCATTATTTGCAAACACTGATGCTATGAATAGCCAAACTCAATCATGGTGTGCTAGTCCACCTAAGACTACAGAAGCAGCAGAATATACAGCAGATGCATAGCAGCATGACACAAAGGAAGACCAGCCCACAGCTGACCCTATTGTCAGTCAAAGTACAGAAATTGACCTGGCAGTGACACAGTTTCAAGCTTGATCTGAAGGATTATTTCCAGTGAAGGGTTCGAGTCTCCAACTTTTTGAAAAAAGGTCTCTCCACCGGATGCAAGATTTTGACACAGATCTGGTATGAGATTACACACACCTTGAGAAGTCAATGGGACACGAGCTTTGGATACTTCTGCACTTCTAGAAACACTTCAACGACATTAATATAAGGTGTAAGATTCTGACATCTTTGTTTGTTTCGCAGAGTAGGGAATGAGGTGGCATTAATCTCAATCAGAGCGTCGTTTTCTATATAGAGCTTAGGATTAGGACCTTTGTTGCTGACTCTCTCCTTCTGATTTAATTTATTGATTACATCATTTTCATGTTAAGGTTGAACTGGATATATCTCCCCACATGGTTGGGTTTGGGAGTATCTGCTTATGCTGTCCCACCCTTTTGCTGACCTAGAACTAAAGAAAATCCTGGAGCCATCATAACTGTTAAGATATGTATACCACCAGTTACATAATTTTTAGTGGGATTATTATGGACAGGCACAGACCCCTAATTCAAAATCTGCTTCTTAAATGCTAAGATTATTCTTTGGTTTTCAAAATGAGGTTGCATTTGTGTAACTTTATTGGCAAGATATTCTGGTTTTTGCAGAGTATTCTTACTCAGCTACTTTGTATTGAAAGGCTGCAGCTAGGCATGTAGCATACGAATCCCTTTTTCCAGGAATGAAACATACTAGGTAGGATACATACTATGCAGGGGTCTCAGTCTTATGTCTCATCCAATCGTGCTTCAGTCATGCTTCATGATTCTGCATGCCAAAGGAATCGAAACACGACAGCACAAGACACCTATGGACTAGAGAGAGAAAATAGAAAACTCATTTTGGGCCAACTTCTTAGCCAGTCATACTCTCCACGACATGCATTAAGTTTTGATCTGAGACAGTGATGCTTGAAAACATCTACTTCACACGATTTAGGAATAAACACAGTCCATTTATTCAATATCTTCAAATCCCTGAGAGGAATGCTCATATTAGTGAACAAGATGTTTATAGGATGTGTAAGGATAATGAAACCAGTCAGCATTTCTATCATGGTAGCATGTTGTGAAACTTGGCCATCTTTGCACTCCCAAAGCATAACAAGACGCGTGTTGGAAAGACAGAATATTGAGCTGTCACTTCTGACGAATATCACAACCCTCTCCTTGTTCTGTAATGCAAACAGCATGTTGCAGACCAGGCATGCAGGCAAATCATTTTCTGAAGTAAGTCAAACGGATTAAGGGAAGCAAACCTCATAATCACCACATTGCCAGAGAGAAAATGGAAGAATTGGGACTTCAGAAGGTGCAGGGAGATTTCCACAGGCACCAAGTGCCTCGATGACTGAAGAGTGATCAAAGCCTTCAACACTAGTAAGCGATTGTCGGCTTTTCCACAAGTCCTGAAACAAGCCATACACTTCTCAGGGGCCTGTGAAAATCCAAGGTATGTGGAAATCCTGAAACAAGCCATACACTTCTCAGGGGCCTGTGAAAACCCAAGGTTTATGAGTTTCTTTAAATTGAACAGCATAAGCCAAGTGGAACCAAGACCTTGACTGCATAAAATATTGTGACCTTTAAAAAAATAGAAGCATGGACATAAAGGGGGAAGGGGGGGGGTGGAGGAACAGGACATACTACATGCTTTTGTCACAGTTTTTCTGTCATACGATTTGAGCCAGGTTTATTGTTTCCTTCCAATAAATAAAAAATCAGATCAAATAACAGAAATTGTCAGCTTTTCCCTTTACATTCCTGGGCATTAATATTTGCAAGTTGCAATGGTAAATTAATATAACTATTAAAAATGTACTGCAGCATGGTTTGGGCCAAACAAAGGGCCTCTGCCACATATTGATACCTATAGAAGGTGGTGCCTCGTCCTTGGAGGTTGAGGATGACGATCTCAAATGTCACGTAAAATCATACATACGGTGTCAAATTAATTAGCACATGACAGATTGGCAAGGAGCCAAGTGCTCTGGTGAGGACGTGTACCACAGACATCAGATCTACTCCAGAGATGAGAAAAGCTTGCACAAGAATGAAGAAAAAACTCGATCAGATAGATATTGCCCAAACTGGACTGTTTGCTGCAAGATCGAAAGGTCACTGCTCCCCTCACATTGGGAGTTACCTCCTTGAGATTCAGTCTGTAATGGAAAATTGAGGACATGACCGGTGACTTGGGCTGCCTACATGATCTTCCTACATGGTCAACTAGGCACCAGTGGCCTACTTGGAAGTTGGGCTTGACCCACAATAACAATAGTATAACATGCCAACAAGGGGTCCATTAGTAGCTGAAGATGGATGAACTGTGTCAGAGCTAAGGCTTTAGTGAAGACATAAGCCACTCTGTTCACAGATGAAGAATAAATAAAGTCAATGGATACAACCCCAGAGGAATTGATGAATACTTTCAGGATGTTTCCTGCGAGCATGCACAACAGGATGCAGCTCTGATTGTCACAGTGAGTGGGAGTAGACACACCTTCCTGAATGAATCATGATGAAGATCAATGGCATGTATTCCATGGTGCTACATTAGCTAATTTCATAGCGAGCCAGGAAATGGATGTGTACCCAAGAGAGACAAACTCTAAACATCCAGCATCTGTCTTTGATATCTCATGTCCAATGTAAGTCTGCAACCACAGAAGCTTAAAGTCATTATGGCTAGCATAATGCAAAACAAAAGTGAGATCCCCTTGCATATATCCAAGATCTCTTTTGGCCATAAATTGCAGACAACGAAACAATGGAGCTGATTGCTGTCATCTTTGTCACTAAACCAGAGGTTTCATCATAAACAATTTGCTCTTCCTATACATACCCCTTTGAAACATGGTGGAGCTGGAGATCACAGAAATGAGGTAGAGAGATGGAGGAGTATGTGCTGATGAGCTACCCCAAATGCTACAAGATTCAAGATTCATACCATTGCTTGTTCACCCAAGGGTACACAGGCATGAGCCAATTCATCGATTGTCCTGATCAATGATGCAAGATTTTTCTACGAAGGTCACCAAACTATACTCCAGGCTTGTGAGGCCAGATGCAAGACATGACCTTGATAGCAAATAATCAGAGACTTTTTCATAGGAGGACCTACATTAATTGAGGTGGTTGAGCTTCAGACCCTGACCCTACCCTCCAGAGAAGTCAAGCCAGCACGAGGTTGGACACATGCCCTTTCCCGCCCCATTTGTGATACCATTGTCGCAGCATCACAACATCCAAGTTGGGTGCACCACACTAAGAGGAGTGGGGGGTAACAATAGTAGATCTTGGAATGTTCTAGGGCACCACGGTTCTCAATGGGACTCCATCCGGCGGGCTTGCATGGAGCTCAGATTCCAAATGGATGACACGTGATGGGAATAACTCCCTACACAGGACTGAATTCCTACTACTGCTTCCCTTTCAGTTAGACATTAGATCCTTTTGGGTATGTTATACAACTCTAGATCTCCTATTAGGGGTGTTGCCCTTAATTAAGTCATATTGACTTGGCCTCATAGGCCTCTTTGGACTTCCACAAATGTTAATATACCCCTCCCCCCCCCTGCCTTTCCCTCTTATTACCAGAGAGTAATAGATTGAGTGTGTACCACACAGAGGATGTTAGAAGAGATGAGTAGCACCATTGGATTATGATATGCCCCCTCTTCAGATTGTATATTGATGACATGGCATCCTTTGTAGACACCCGCTAGAGCTCAACGCTTCAGAGATCCTCATTCCCATGCTGATGATGTGGTCTTGATCTAAGATATAGCAGAGGGCCTCCATAGATACTCATGAGCTCTTGACACAAATGAGCTCAGAAGAACATATACAAATAGGGGAAGCTATTGCAAGGAAAGCATACTTGTAATTCAAGACATGAGGGAGAATTGAGATAAGTGGCATCTAGAACTACGTTCTTGAGAAAACATTTTAAGCAGCATGCTAGTAGATGTTCACCGTTGCAAGCTTCTCCTTAATCATAAAAGAAATCGTACCCACTTGCAAAAAAGAAATTCCAATGGAAAACCTAGCACCATTTTCTACAATCACAAGAACACCCCAAAACATGCTATTACCACAATGTCATTCTAAAATGTAAAAAAATTATGTATGAAGTTCTCACATGAACATTGCTTGTAAATAAAATCAATCAAACTTTGTAAAAAGTCAAAGTAGAACATGGATCTTTGAGAACAATTCAGAAGAAACAAGCAAAAGATATTAAATGGAACTTACATGCATCGACATTGCCATTCCACACAAGATTCCTTTGCAAGGTACAATCACAACGTTATCACTCAAGAGTGTTGCCAAACATGTTCTCTCATTCCTGCAAAAGAATACACACAATCATCTCTCTCTCTCTCTCTCTCTCTCTCTCTCTCTCTCTCTCAGGTCATACAGCCCGTCAGCTCGTAGCTCTCTCTCTCACCTGTCAGCCCGTCGCCTCAGCCAGTAGTCGCCTCAACCAGCAGCCACCAGCCCCCCAGCCTCGTCGTCAACAACACACACACCCCTAGTTTCTTCAAAAACAGCAAACTAACCCTAACCCAAGTTGGGCTAAACCCCCAACCCAACCCGGGGGGGTTAGGTTCAGCTAGGGGGTTCAACAGACAGCCAATTATGGACTGGCCTACCCTCTCCTCCAAGTCCCCCTCAACTCCTTCAACCTCCATCAGGATTCGGTCCTCTACAGTTGCAGCCATGGCACCCTCTCCATATGCACGCAATTACCAACAAGAAGGCTCAAAATGACCCATCCTTAGGCAACAGGATCAGATTTTTTATCTACAGCAGGCAGTGAGAGAGCTACGATTGGAACTAGCAGAAGTAAAGGTTCGACTTCACATTCTGGAAGGGCCTGGTAAGCAGGCAGTAATTGATGAGGCTGCAAAATCTTGTAAGGATTCCCCCCCTACCTTGCAGCTAGTCTCTAAAGTCAAAGATCTTGTTCACATTGAAGTACAAACTGCTAAGAAGGAAGTGATTGTGGAAGTGGACACCAAAGCAAGTAAGTCTGATATTTAAGCAAAGATTAAAGAACACGAAGCTAGATGTGATAATGCGCTGAAGATTAAAATAGGGGACTCCCAAAAGATTGGTACAAAGAGGACATACAGTGAAATATTGACAAAGATCAAAGTAGGACCACTGGAGACCAAAAGGTCTATGGGACAGCAAGAAACCCTCTAGTACATCTGCTTTAGGGAGGGCACGTGGTAGCTCCCAAGGAGTGCGAAAGCAACCCCCATTTATTTAGAGTACCTACATAATAGTCTCAAACAGTAAACAGCCATACATCATTTAAGACTGAGAGTCTTTTGGTTTTGATTTAAACTCTCTGATTAGGGCTATGCCTTGACTTTAGCTAATTCAGTTGCCCTATTCTTGAGTTGAGCTTATGTAAGCTCCTCAGCTATCCATACTTTGGTACCCTTCAGCTTGTAAAATTGTCGAAGAAGCTTGATCCGCATATCGTTTGACTTCACTGTAAGGATTGCATGACCTTTATAGTGCGTAATAGAAGCTGGCCTGGAGTCGTCATCATCTTGCTCATCATCATCCGTCCATTCAATGTTGGGCGTTAATAGACTTTCTTTCTTTCTTTCTTTCAAGGTGTCACGAGTCTACTTTCTATCTGCCCCACAAGGGAGGTGGAAAATGAGCAGCTTGTACTCCTAAGATGCAGAGCTTATGCACACATCAGAGAAGGTTATGAGGGAAGCATAGATAACTTTAAAAATCTGTTGGAGCAGCCATCCAAAAAGCTAGGGAGCTACTTGAAAGAGGTTTTGAAATCGCAACAAGGTACTCGGACTAGCACACAACTAGCCCAAAAGTACTCACTATGTTGAAATATTTTTTCTCACTGGATGTAAGGGATCACCATTAGTTGACAGTGATCACCAGTCCCATAGATCTTGAAGGGTCTCACGCAGACTTTAATACAACCATATCCTATCAATGTACGTACCTTAGTATAGAGATATAATTCCTTCGAAATATTATGTTCATCAGCCCATCCACATTAAACTACTAAAAAAGGTTTATTCTCTTTGGTTAGTCCCAACAGTAACATCAACTGCCATCTTAATGCGTGGTGGCACGGGTGGAAGTCGAGAGGCGTATTCTATAACTCTTTCTAGGTAGGGCTACATTGAATCCTCCTCTAAAGAAAAGATTGGAAAGATTGTCCCATTTTATAGACTTGCAAGCTTTTTCCGCCGAAGTTGTGGTTCACACAAGAATAATCCTCGTGTAAATTGGAAAGAATTACGTCAAAGAGAGAAAACAGAGAGTCTTGATGCTAGTAGGAAGAACATCAAGGACAATAAGATTGTTTCTTACATTCCTAAGAACACAAATGAGAATAAGAAAAGGGGAGATACACCTCCTATTAAACAAACGAGGACTCCCGCACTACTAGATCGAGAATCTAAAATCAATCTAGTGGGTCAGTCTTGGAAAAAAGTAGAGAAGCACACAAGAGCGGTATCGAAACCCCCCTGAGATTGAATAGTTAGTCCCCCCCCCCCCCAAAAAAAAATAGTTCTTTTGGCAAAGGCCGGCCAAGAAGGCCCCTACATGCTCATCCAAATGGCCATCAAAGCATGTGTAGTGTCTCTCCAAATACTAGCCAATGTGTGAGAAGGGTGGAGATGGACATAGGAGCCATCAAGAGCCTCTATGCATCTGGATCTCCAAGTATGCCCCGTTGGAATGCTCGCTAAGATCTCCCAAAAAGTATCCGCCGCATAGTTGCTAAGGAAATGGGAAGTTTTAGGGAACGTCAAACCCTCGAGAATGGGAATGCCTTTAGGATCAAAGAACAGGGACATCTAGGGAACGCCATGTCATCATACACATCATCATACTAAGCATATCTTTAGTAAATTTTAGTGGAGCATGTTCTCTATTTTGCCTTTGCTTTTGCTTGATATTAGTTGGCTTTGAGAGCTTGCAGCAAGGAGTATTGCCCCACCTTTAGCAAAAAAGACCAATCCGAGACTATCCCTAGCTAAATGTGAGTAAAATCAAGTTTTGAAGGGAATGTCTACGAAGTGTCTAGGGAACATGGGATGGCTGGAAACGTGGAACATTCCGTTCCGTGTGTTTCGAGAATGTTTCCAAGTTGGAAATGACATTTCCGCAATCCACAAGCCCAGAATGGCGTTCTAATGCTACTATGATCCACCGAGGCATGTGCAGGTCTCTACAGTGAATGAGGAACATCATCTAGAGAGCATGACTCACTAAGTGTCGTCGAATTGAAAGAGCCCAAGAAGAGTCATACATCTCATAAAAGATTTGAGGGCCCAAAATAGAGAGCCAAGCCAACAAGAAAGCACAAAGTCATAGAGAAGGGGAGGGAACAAAAGTACTCAAGAGCCCAGAAATCCCTTTCAAGTCAACCTTGCATGTCTGCCATCCCATAAATAAATGCTGAATGGACTCCGCCACAGAAAGGCAACATGAGGGTTTATCCAAATCTGGACCTCCACAAGTTCACTGTAGTCCCTCCATGAATAGAAAGCCAAAAGAAAATAGTGATTTTTCTATTCCTAAGGGGCTTCTAGAGTCTTCCCCAAAAAGAATTCTGCAAGACTGCATAAACCTAAAAATTCTCCCAAACCGGAGCTTTGGTGGGCCTCCACTACCTAAGACTGAGCTGAAACCTTTTCGCATAGGCTCTTTTCACGGTTCCCTCCATCAATCCACTCTCACTCCCCAGGGTCCCACTGCAAAGACTTTATGGGGACACCTCCGTAAACCAAATCCTCCATGAACCTAGAATTGCACTAATCCGCAATGCTTCTTTCACTTTGAAGTGACTTACCAATTGAAACTTAAGATCATCCGGAGTTTGAATTCCTTCCAAGAACCCACAAAAGAAGTGGGTCCTCTCTCCCACCTAGACCACTGCATGTAAACAAAAGTACCAAGAGGTCGGCCATGATCATCAAGTATGCTATCATTCCATACGTCAGGCTGCCCATCAATTTGTTCCAAAGGAGGGATTCTCCAAAGATTAATCTTGAAGCTCCCTCAAGGTTGGCAGCATAAGAGGGGAGAAAGGAACCCTAAGATGCATATGGACGTGAAGATCCACTTGGTACAGTTGTCACATGCACCAGGGTCAAGCCCAGGTGCCAATGACAACTAGCTGCCTAGTAAGCATATGAGTGAGGCATGGGTGTCCTAGTTCCATCTCCTACATGTCGTAGTTAGGGGAGTGGTCTCAGCATAGTTTTGTATGCCGATTTGGCAACCATGTATAAATAAAGCAGTGTACAATAGTTAGGTAGATCTCTTGTATCTCTCATGCTTGAGTTCTCCTTGTATGTTCATCTATGTTTCCATTCAGCTAGTCCCCGCATGCTACATTAGTATCGGAGCAGCATAGTCCCTTCTAATTGGAAGGAGTCCTGGTAGCAGAGCTTAGTTAAGGGGACTCAGGTAGCAGAGGAGGGAGCATGGATGGGATATTATCTACGCTTTCTTGATGATCGTCATCTTCTTCCTCAATATCATGATCTCCATCTTCATCCCGTATGATGTCATTATGCGCATCTTCCTCTTGGCTCATATTGTGATCTTCATCTTCTTCGCTAGATCCATCTAGATCAATTGGATCCGGCATTGGTAGTGGCATCTCCATATCCACACCCTTTGTGCTCTACATTGACGAGATCATGACTTTCATTGATTGCCTAGGAGGTGAGGGGTCATTGCTTAATGCTGATTTGAGGATACAGATACTGCTGTATGCAAATGGCATGGTCCTCACTCATATCCTCTTCAACAGCAGACCTACAAAGACATCTAGAGGCCCTAGAGGTGTTTGCAAGGAGAGAGACTTGACAAACAACCTTGGCAAGACCAAGGTTATGATTTTCAACACCTCATGGGTAGTACTTCATAGACACAACTTCACTTACCGAGGGGAACTGGTGAAGATTGTTCAGTCATACACTTATCTAGGGGCAGTCTTCATGGGACCAGTTTTCACGATGACCTATGCAGCCAGTGCACGGCTTACACAAGAGCAAGGAGCTCTGGTCTGGCTAGAGTCACAGTGCTTTCAAGCACACTTCCAAGACCCCCCCGATGAAGGGATGGCTATTCGATACAATAGTGAGGTCGACAGCCATGTATGCAGCACCCTCTGGGGGAGTGATCCCTCGGCCTCCGATGGGCAAAGATTTGAGAAGCTACAGGCGATTACAGGCTCCTAGATAATTCGGAGTAAGCCCTTGTTTCATTATCAGATAGTATAGGCATAGTTCGCCATGACTACACTCCAGATTGATGCCTCTTTTAGACACTGGCATATCTTCATAGGGTTTGGGCTTTGCCTAGTTGAAGACTTTAAAAGTTGGCAATAGAGTCATCTAGACGACTAGCCGAGAGAGGGGCTAGCACGGCTTGGTACGCAATCATATCCAGATGGTTTGTCAATCAGGATACCGACTCCCTCCCTCACAGTACAACTTGGAGCCGCATGCCCCCTTCTCCCACGAGATGAGATCAACCGTATCATATCGTTGAATCTACTTAGCTACATTAGTCACAGACTGGGGGGAAACCACGAGTTTCCTACCAAGATCTAGTTCCACGACTACTCTTTCAGGGTATTAGAGGATGGAGTGATTATCTGCTAAAGATAGATACGGTCCTCTCTCCAGCCTCCTGGTCCATCCGGATCAAAGACAGGTAGCAGTCAAAGATGGGTAGCAATCTTTCTTCATGAGTCTATACAACACAGAGATCAGATGCAAGATATACAGACGAGACGATGAGACCCAGTCGAACTCCAACCAGTCCGTGATTACATTTTTTTTTCAGTTAGATAGCATGGACACAGTAGTCTTCAAGGAGACGACACATATATTGGACCCTCAAGTGACATCATGGTGTATATCTATCTTTTTTTCCATCGGGGGTGGTTCTTAGATATTAGTTTTCATCTTGGGCGTGGATGCTCGACTAGTGGCCCGAGGACCCTCCGGGTTTTTCTCATTGTATTTGGTTCTTTCAGTCTCATAGACCCTTTGGTCTTTTGAAGCTTTATAAACTTTCGTTCTTGAAAGTAGTAGGACCAGAATACATGGAATCGAGATAAAATGTTGTGAAACCCTTAAATACATCAAGTAAACATGACGGTGGCTGGTGTAACCAATCCAAATGATGGAAGTGCCATGAAGGCCACGTGACTATGAGTGTAAAGAATAAATCATAAACCCACTGTCTCATTAAGGCTGCTCTCTTGGCCGTTGCGGCATGCGAGGAACCCTAGACTTTGCTCCAAGTGGTCATGAGTGTATCTATGATGCCTTGCCAAATCACTGCAAGTGACTGGAAGGTAAAGGTCTGGTCCCATCCAAGGCCTCTATGCTTTTGGATCCCCAAACTGGAATGCAATGAGCCTAGTAATGACCTCCCAAGCCGAGGCTATGGGAGGCTCTTGGTGTCTACACAAGAAGGTGGGCCCTACATGTACCCTAATAAGCTATAGGGGGTCCCCTTGATATGAGAAAACCCCTATCTGAAATCTAAATTTGCTCCATAATAGAGGACCTATGGCTCGGGTAGTGTGAGCCAAGCTACAAATCCAAAGGATGCCTCTCGTCATCAAAGGTGCAATGCCCTGCCAAATCCTCTGGGCCTCTCTGCATATATGTAGATGAATCCAGGGACATGCCCAAACTCATCCTCTAAAAACACAACATAGTGCATTTTCAATCTCATGATAGCCATTCATAAGGTTGATAACCATAAAGTCCATCACATATAGCACAGACTAGCTACTATGACATCCCCACTAACGTCATCAGTGCCCAACAGTGGGTGTAGAACATAGTAGAAACATATGCTCTCACAGATACAATCCACAAACCCACACATACTTGGGCATCCAGTCTTTGTACTAAGTTTCTATCAGCACTCCGGAGGCGAAGGGCCATGACGGAGGCTAGCCCTGCAGATCCTCTTGGCCTCTCTACATCCCCAAAAGACAATGTTGAACGAACTTCAAGGCTGAAGGCATCTCGAGAACCTTGGATCTACTCCAATGTCTGTCTGCACGTGTTAACCGGGAGTCCACCATGCTAGAAGAGCCAAAAGAACATGAAAATCTGCCTCTTCCAGTAAGAACTCTGAAGTCGTCTCCAAAAGCCGGTTTGTAGGAGCAAAGTGACACCAAAGGACTCCCATTGTGCTCTCCAAGTGGGGCTGTAAACTCTAGAGCTGGTCTCATTTGCAATTCCTGCTGTGTAGTTGAAGAAAGGGAATTGTAGGGAGCACTTGCATCACCCATTCGCACTCTATTTGGTCCCATGGAAGATGCTGAAGGGAGCATCTATCATAAAGCTGGATGACCCATGACGAGCAAAGGGAGAGGGTCTATCCACCATCTTCCATCATTGAATCTGACCACTCTAATCATGTAAAGTATAGCGTCCTCCACTCCAAAGTCATCAAGTAAGCAAGGGATTTGACAAGAGCTTATCCCAAAATTCAAGCTTCATCACAAATGGCAATATCTATCAAAGATAAACCTTAAGTTGTAAACCTTTTTACAAGGCTTTACTAGCAAAAACATGACCAGTTGAAGTTAGGAATCTTTCTTCTCTACTCAAAGTTTCTCCTTGTTTTACATCGTTTTACAATGCCTGGAAGTCACAATGAAATAATGCTCTCCGTCAAACATCAAATAAGTGTGGATACTGCTACTATATCAATGACTCGACCATTTTTTGCAAGTAATTTCCCTACAAAAAGATCATCCTAATTTGTAGTTCAATGAGACGGCAATATTTTCAAATGATGATGTGACAATTACCAAAAGCGCAAATTCTTCCATGGAAGCATGTTCTCATACGCCTGATAGTATGGCTCTGCTAGTAAAACATCCACCTGTTATTGTGAGGCAGGTATGCAACCATTAGATGGAGAACTGCTTCTCTAATTCCTTTTCTTCCCACCTTAAATGTTTGTTAGAATACTTGGAACGCTGCCACTAATATCTTATGTACCTTTCTCCCATCCAGTTCTTTGACACTCAGGCTTTTTGCTTTCTTTCCCACAACTTTCACCTGGTTTGCAGCCAAACCGTTTGCCTCAAATATTCTTTCTAAAAATTCTGAACCATCCAACCGAAGACCTGGCAAAAGGGAGATAATCGAGGAGGTTCTAGACGCTGTTGCAGCTGCCAAAGTGACAGGCACACTATCATCCACTACAAGGCACAGAGGGGATGGCTTGCCATATAGCTGAAATAAAACATGCAATGTCAAAACCCTTGAAAGCACCTTGAGCATATTACTTCAAGGAAAGTAAAACCTTAGGAGAATGGGCGTGGTCTATTACTACTTGCTTTCCTGGGAATGAAAAGTAAAGCTGGAACCAACCACTTTTCTAATGGCATCTGTAATAGTTGACCTCCATTGGTAAGATCCAAGCAATCCAATCCTGTCTGGTTTCATGGGCAATCCACAGTTTGCATGGTAGTTTGAATTACCCAAAGAAGAAACACTTGAGGTTTGTTTAGGATCAACATCATACTTGAAGCTTACTTCATCATGCGTAGCCCTCAAAATTACGTTCTCGTCTTTTACAACATGTAAGCCTTGACCAGGAAGAAACCACACACATTGTTTCCAATGATCACGCCAAGAACCACCTGATTGCCCAAAAAAGGAACTCTCATGAAACCGATAAAACATTGCATGCAGGAGATTTCATTGTTCATAATTCATAGATACATTTGAGCTATAATTTCTGTGCAATGCTGATGCAGGTATAGAACTTTAAGCCTCAAGGTTGAAACCTCTTCTTAAAAACCATTTTTCCACAAAATATTATGTACATTATGATGCTTGACCAATTGCCATAATATTTTCCGTGTGAAAACTTCAAAGAGACTGTAAAGCCACACCACATAGGGTTAACTTTGAGAAATTCTCTGTATCACTTATCCTCTATATGATGGAGGACTCGTTGTTTCATTAGTGCATTTACATAATTATTTGAGTGCAATATGTGCATAGTGTTTGGCAAATCGGCTGACTCACTGTGGTTATGTCACTAGAAGGAATAAGCTCTTCAAGACTTTCGGTGAGTCCCAGCCCATGTCCTTTTTAGAAAAGAAAAAGCATAATCCTTGAAAAACAAGCAAGATTTTCTTTAATCTTGAAGGTTCCTAGGTCTCTCCAACATATGTAGATATCAGCCCACATAGACTGCAGTGATGTGTTGATCCATGAAGCAAATGGCATAGCAAAACATGGCCTACTGATCTTAGTGGCTCTCTCTTTTAAATCTGGCAGCTAGGTTTCACCCATAGCATTCGCACAATGAACTTCTGCGATACAATTCATCTATTGACACATATAGTTATAAGAGAAAAGAAAGTATCACATAGGTTCCACCCATAGCGTTCGCACAATGAACTTCTGCGATACAATTCATTTATTGACACACATAATTATAAGAGTAAAGAAAGTATCACATCGATTTCCCATTAATAGCACATTAGCTATCCAAAGAGCTATTCATCAGGAAGCATAGACTGCACAGTTACCCAAACTAAACGGCTACAGAACTTACCAGTGCGATTGATCCATTTAGGGGCCGTTGAATAAAAGACCAGCCCCTCTTCATCAAGTTGTAAAACCCACCTGAAGAAGTCAATAATTACCTTAAACCTAAAAGAGAGCATAATAAGATACTTGAATGCAAAGGGGCCCCCATAAATACACAAGAAAATGTGTACCATGATATAATTGCATGAACCACACCCGTTCTTGTTGCCTTGGCAGTAACTTCCAATTCCTGATAACTATCCAACCTCTTGCAGAAGTCGAAGGTAAAAACTTCGAATGGCTCTGATACCTGGAGACATAATGAATCATTCACCCAAATATCCAACACAAGGCGTGCACTTTTTGTTCAACAAGAGATTGACCACTCAGAAGAGTGCATGCATACCAGTTGCAACTTATTCTTAAGAGCATCAACATGCATTGCATATTGTGATGCCCTTGAAATAGGCTCCTTGCAATTTGGAGGAGCAAGAACCAAGCCATCTGATATTAGAGCTTCAACTCCACTGAGGTCATGCAATCTCCAAAAATATTCGCATTCAACTAGCTGCAAATGAAGCATTTTGCAATCAAGAAAAGAAAATTCAGTCAGAAAAATTATAAATGAGAAAACTCCACAAGGTTTTTTTATGCTGCAGATGTACAAAATGCATTTCAGCCTGCAAATACCAAATTTAATCATCATGAAATATATAATTAAATCTCATCACAAAAACAGAGAATTTTATCATGCTTTCTTCTATGCAGGCAATTAGTGTGTTGATATCTCAATTGAGATGGTCTAACACTTATAATTGCAAAAAAGATGTGTAGCCAATGAGGAGAAAGATGGTGTTCTTGAGGGGGCTGACGTACATATGCATGGTTGGCTATGCATTTCCTGTATTTTCAGAAAATAACATATAAAGTTTATTATATCTCAACAAATAAAAGAAGGGAAAATGAAAACTGGTCCCAAACCGTCCACGCCATCAGGAACGGTGAAATCCCCTACACATAACATATAATAAACCAACATGGACAAGTTTCAAGTGCTATTTTAAAACATCCAACAAGTAGGGGCATAATGTGCTGTCATGTTATACATGTACCATCAACCGAAAAAACATGCTCCAGCTCCTTGAATTTCAATGGTTGCTAACATGAAGTCTCTCTATCATCTACCAGATCACCTCCAATCACCTACTGCAATGAGCACACCCGATGGGATGTCAAAGACAATCTCCCAAGAATACCAACCAAAGAGTAAAGTAATTTGGGATCACTGTACCGGGAGATGCAGCATACACCCAGAGTCCGAGACACGCCACACTCGACAACGGACGGACATGCAGATTACACTTGGCGGCATCCCCTCCTTGTTCAGACCTGGAGCACGGCCCACAGGAGTTACAGTAGCTTTGGTCAGGAGCAGGGACATCGCCAAGAGACTGAGATGAACTGCACCGACAGACAGCCGCCATAGCCCCATCACGATCTCGCCCTTCCCTCGAGCCCCCCTTGACACATACACCATCATGAGGTCACATTGTACTTATGAGGATGATGTTGATGACACCACTGAGGCTATATGACTATGTATTTTTAAGACTTAAGCATTCAGCATGGATGATGATGCCCGCTTAGTAGCTCCACCCTTCTGCTTGTTTGTATCAGGTTTTTATCAATCTCATAGACCCACCAGTCTTTCATAGACTTTAATAAACTCTCTCTCTCTCTCTCTCTCTCTCTCTCTCTCTCTCTCTCTCTCTCCTCCTTTTACACAATTGGTTTTGGCAATTTTGGCTAATAGAGTAGGACATCTATGCCATGGATGTCATGGCTTATGTTTCTTACATCTGAAACATTTACCCTCCTTAATTAGCTTTTTCTTCTCATCGTCAGTCATGGAAGGAAATGGTATCCATCCAAGACGTGATTGGCTGTTAACATTTTGTACAATAGCTTTCTCCTTTCCTTTGTTGAAGGGTTTATAAGGATTCCATTTCCTCTCAGCAATCTCAGCCAATTTAGTGAGGTCTTTCAAGGTGGTTGGGTTGAACATTTCTACCTCATACCTCACTTTCGGGGTTAGGGCTGCTAAGTACTTCTTCCTTCTATCATCCTTGCTCTTCTCAGGAAACTCTAAAGAGAGTTTCCAGAACCTAGCTGTAAAATCAGCGTTACTCTCGTTATCGAATTGCCTAAACCTTTCCCAGCGGAAGGTCAATTCTCTTCATGTCTCGGAGGCATGAAAGTGGCCTTAAGCTGCTCTACAAATTTGGACCATTGAAGAATAGGCTCTTTTCTCGTTTGTGATAAGGACCACCACATCAAAGCATCCTTCTGTAGATGCAGTGTGGCAAGAGCAAGTTTCTCGTGATTGATCTTATCTTGATGGGCAAAATATAGCTCAAAATGGTGAATCCAATTGAGGATTTTATCCGCCTCTCTTGCTCTATCATACTTTGGGAATTCTATTCTCTCTTGGGGTTGGAATTTAGCTCTCTTTAAGGAGGTACTTAAATCTTCATCCCCCAAATTCAGCACTCTCTTAGTCCCTAATTTTGTCATAATGGACTATTCAATCATATGGCTAAGCTGAGAAACCAGCTTATCAACGGGGGACTCCTCTCTCCCTCTCGCACTTGGATTATAATTCATGTGTACGGGATTTTGAGTTAAAGGCATAAACTCAACGCCTTGCTCTTAGATGGACTCGTTTCTCCCTTCATTTCTAAACGAAAACTCCCTATCAAGAGATTCTTGAAGGAGAGATGAAGGTAATTCTATACGTGGGTTATCATACTCAATAGCGCACTCTCTTGCTGTCCCAGTGGCGGATCGTCGATGCTCTGATACCAAATGTGAAGAACCAGCCTTCTCAAGAATGCAAATGTGTGCAATGCATGCAAAATTTGAATGCCGATTGGCCCTCCAATGGGGAAGAGTGCCCTCATGAGAGTACTTGTTTCTATTTCGCCCTACATGCAAGGTGTGTGTGAGATGGCAGATGAATGCAAGGTGAATGAAGAATGCTACGTGAGAAAGGGTGATACCCTTTCATTAATGTCCCTTGAGATCACTCAAGTTCCATCTTCCCATTTACACCTACCCTTAGCCTATGACCCATGCATCTACCATTCAATGCACCTTAATGCACCCTTCCCTTCCTATTGTCCCTAGGACCTAGACACGTGTGTGCACATTTTTATTAATAAAATAAGTGTCACATGTCCAAATTCGATTTTGTTTGAAGTAGTGGCTTCAGCTCGACTAGTCCTATCTATCAAGATGATCCACCGCCATAACAAATCGGTCAATGTCCATCATAAATACATATAGATGTTACACCATTGGTGTATAATATATAATAATGTTTTAAAGTCTACTAATCACAGATTAGTGATTTCTCTTGTCATGACAATGATGATTCCCTCATAGTACCGGAGATGGATGTAGCAGAGTTGGAGATTGTGAGGCAGTGGACAAATGCAGATGCACCAGTGACAACTTACGGGAGGCATCTACTCGAGTTGGGGGCTATCCACGACTGGATCATATATATTGGTCTCCGGAGATGGCCATCATCTGGTGGGCTCATTGTTTCCTACATGGTAGGGGGAGAAGCACAGTGGACTACCTATTGGGCCCACTAGCCTTCGTCTCACGGATACGCAATTTTATTGTACCTCCCCCTCCACTCAGTGCCGACCACTCATACCTTGCTTTCCGTATCTCGACCGCCATGCCAGTCATGAGGATAAGCCTCCCGCCACCCACTCGCGTTCAGATCCATTTTGATGGCGCTCTTGACCCGGTGTACGTGAGCCACCTGGCCTCGAAATTTCCTTGGAGATGATATGGACCTCGTCCATACCTCAGATACCCTTGTCTCAGTGATACAGGATTGCCACCAGATCCTTTCCCACGACTCGATCTGCACGTGTCCCAGACAGGAAGATGCCCCAAAACCCCTAGTTTGACGACGAGTGTAGAGAGATGAGAGCCCACCTCACACGTGAGCGAGCACTGGGACATTTGACTTTGCCAAAGGCACAGCGGATCTCATGCCGAGTGACACAGCATAAGAAGCGGGCTTTCCTTATACACAAGATGGATGAGGTGATCGAATCCTTTCGCGAAGGAGATCCCACTACAAGCTGGGGACTCCTGTCGAAGAGGAAACTGCCCATCCCCATCACATATCCAGTAGTTTGACACACATATGCATCCTCTCTCTATGATGTCCTAGGGTAGGCACCACCTGATATGTCCTCTATGCCCAAACCCACCACGTGTCACCTGTTTACTGCATAGAATGTACGTGCTGCCCTTCTCCGACTTCATAACCGTAGATCACCAGACCATGAGGGACTATGCACTAAGCACTTTGCACATGGATAGGAGGTCTTGACCCCGGTTCTAGCACAATTGTTCTGTTCAACCATGCCGTATGCCATGGCTTCCCGCCTACGTGGAGCACCACCACCATAGTACCGATACACAAGGCAGGTGATCCCATGGACACTGGGAACTACCGCACTCTTATGATTGGCCACACTCTAGCTAAGATATATGGGTCAGTACTAGAGAGGGAGATCAGCAACCACATAGAGGGTGACGGGCAATGGGCTCTTAGGCAGGCAGACTTCCGAAGTCAACATTCCACCCTGGACCACATATTCACCTTGAGGGCTATCATTGAGGAGGCGAATCAAAGCACCAGAAAGTCTACACTTGCTTCGTAGACTTTCGTAAGGCATTTGATACTATCCCACGTTCCCGCTTAAAATCAAGAGGTTACAGGAGCTGTAGCTCCCAGAGATCATGATCTGGGGGGTTATGAGTTTATATGAGTCCGGTCAGAGGGAGGGTATGTGTCCCAGGAGGTCTATCAAACTGGGTTGAGCACGCTATCGGAGTGAAGCAAGGCTGCCCCCTCTCACCGACTCTTTTTGGACTCTATATCGATGAGATCACCTCCTTTGTAGATCGGCTAGGTGGAGAGGGTTCACTTTTGGCTGACCTAATGGTGCAAATACTGCTATACGCAGATGACATAGTCCTCACATCATCCTCAGCAGAAGGATTGCAGAAATATCTAGAGGCTCTGCAGATGTTTTGCAGAGAGAGAGACTTGGCAGTTAACCTTGGGAAAACCAATGTTATGATCTTCAACACCTCGCGACTAGTGTCCCGTCGCCATAGTTTCACATACCGAGACGAGCTAGTGGAGATAGTGCAGTCTTACACATATTTGGGGGTAGTGTTCATCAGACCAAGTTTCACGATGATCCATGCAGGTACGGCACAACTTACACGAGGACAGGGTGCTCTGGCCCGACTAAAGAGGCGATGCTTCCAAGCACACTTCCAGGACCCTCTGACGAAGGGTTGGACTTTTGGCACGCTGGTGAGACTGACTGCCATGTATGCAGCACCTTTCTGGGACAGTGATATTTCAGCGACAAAGTGGAAGAGATTTGAGAGGCCATAGGTGGTTATGGGATCCAAGATGATTCGGAGTACGCCCTCAGTCCCCCATCAAATTATACAGGCAGAGTTCGCCATGACTCCTCTCCAGGTTGATGCCATCTTTGAGACAGCGACTTTCCTCCACAGAGTCTGGACCTTACCCCAGTGGAGATTACCGAGCCTAGCATTGAAGTCTTCCAGGCGACTCGCAAACAGCAGTGTTGATACAGCATGGTACGCACAGGTATCCACATGCTTTGGTAGTCACGGCATTCAGATGGATAGACTTCCCCCCTTTTCAATATAGCATGGATGCACCACCCAAGATGATCCCACGAGATGAGATCAATCGTATCATACGGTTGAACCTCCTCCAGCTCCATACAGGAGGGCTTGGGGGGGAGAGGAGTTCCCCACCAAGATCGAGTTCTACCATGACCAATTCTTGAGGGTCTCTGACCATGGTCTCGTCATCAAACCTCAGTACCTCGAGGATAGGAGAGTCTCACATGCGTTGAGGATTGCCATCGATCAGTTGATTGAGGCAGGGAGCTGTAGGCATACCCACAGACCAGAGGATCTGCACACTATGCCGGATGGAGGAGATCGAGACAGAGGAGCACTTTCTATGTGTCTACCCAGTCTACTATGAGATCCGAGAGCAATATCACTGCCTCTTTCAGGAGGGGCATGGCTTTGGTCCAGAAGCAAAGGGCTCACTAAGGCCCTTGTTGAAAGCTTAAGTGCTAAGCTAGTTAACAAAATAGTAGAGTAGCAACATATCAGAAGAGTATCAGGTGCTCAGAGCTTCTGACGGTCACCTCTAAGGAGGGCTGAAATAGACTGGACCTCGATCGTGCGTGCTCTGGTCCCTCTCCGTGTCGCATGTGGAGTGCATGTCTCTCGTCTAGTAGCATCATGGCGGAGACTCCCACTGCTAATCCATGATGCTCTTATCTCATCAAGCTCCTCTTCCTCAACCTCCCCGGCAGCTGACTCGGATGCATAGACATATGTAACAAGTGTCTTTGCTCTGTCGATCTCAGTGACCTGTGGCATCAATCCTTGCCGCTCTCTGGTCTGTCGCATCAGTGTATCTCTTTGTCGTCGCATCTCAATCAGATAGAGCCCAACACAAACCTGATCAGGAAAATGGATCAGCCGTGTAAGAGCCGTTAGTGGCTTGTATGAGTTACCTTTTGGTTTTGCACTTTGTCTCATAGGCCCACGAGGCCTCCTGCAGACATTAATACATCTTTCTTTCTCTCTCTCCCCCCCCCCAAAGCCCCCCACCCCGGAGCCTTTCCTTGCTGTCATGTCACTATTGGTGCTGTCACAGCACTTCTAGGCCTGTCACGGCACATCCTAGGGGGTCGCTTAGGCTTTGGCTGCCCCACTTGGGCCTCGCCTGCCCCGTCTAGGCCCCCTTGGGCCTGTTGGGCTGTGGGGTTATTGCTGAGAGGAGCCCTAGGTTTACCTAGAACCTGTCCCTTGGAGCTGGAGGCTACAAACAAGCGCCATACCCCCAGGGGTCCTGACAAGCTGCTCAAGATTTTCCAATGCTTCTAGCACCTACAAATCAGCTCCAAGACTCAGACGGGAGCAGGACTGCCAAGAAGCTGTGCGATTGTGTGTGGGAGCTCCTGCCTCAACAAGCTGCTCCGAATCCAAGAAAAAGACACCCTTGCTGTTTTTCACTGATGGACCTTCATTTGACCGCTGGGCAGTTTGTGAGAGCCCTCTCTAGTCCACCAAGTGATTGGATCATCTCCAGTCAAAGGAAGGGCTATACACCTTCCCCCCTCCATAAATTTCAGCAGGAAATCTCTTTCTGTCAAGCAAAAAGGAGAGAAAGAAGTAGGAGAAAGAGCTAATGGCAAAAGGGGATAAAGGAGAAAAGGAGAAAGAGAAACTCAAGGAGGAGGAGAAGCAACAGAAACAACTCACGATCGAGAATGTGAATAATTACAGCAACCAAAAAGGTCTACAGGTTGATAGCACTGCCACATAGAAGGCAAACTCCACATCAGCCTTTGCATCAGCCTCTACATCACCATAATCATCCTCGGGATCACCTTCATATCACCGATATCCTCTGCACCATCTTTGGAGGTGCCAGCACCACTATCCCTGGGTGTGACAGTGTCAAGGGCAGCGCCATATTATGCATCATCATCATCATCGTCAGTGTTTGGATCAAGCGAAGCTCCTCTTAGCCCAACTCCCTATGTCCCCCCTCCACTCATTTTCGTCACCCTTACCCCTCACTCAGCCACCTTTCCCCTCCTCAATCAGTCTCGCCACGCACACACTCTTGGTGTCCCCTCACCATTCTCCACTCCCGGCCCCCATCATCCAGCCCCCATTCACACCACACCCATATACACTTCACTGGCTCATCTACATCAGTGTCCGATCTCAATCCTGTTTCCGTGGGAGTCGATTTGTTGTCCTGCATGTGAAAATTTTCCAGAAAGCCTTTAGCATACTTTGTTTAACTTACAAAATGCCATTTTGTGTGCTGCCATACTTCTATGCCCAGGAAGTAATTCAGCTGCCCCAAATCTATCTTTCAAACTCTTACATAGTCCTGTTATGAGCTGCTCTGTTAGTGTCTAGACGATCATTTCTTGTAATGATAAGATTATCCACATAGAGAATGACAAGTATGAACCTGTCATTATTTTGTAGCACAAAGAGATTGGGGTCTGAAGTGACCTATTTCGTGTCAAACCTTTTGAAGAAGGCATCTATCTTTCTGTACCCCTCAATCCAAATTGCCATTCTTTTTTTAAAAAAAAGATTACTTCATTAAGTAAGAATGAAAGCCGCAAGAGCAAGCTCAAATACGGGAGTACATCATGACATGCACGAAAGAAAAAACAGCTCAAAAAGAGCTAACAAAAAGGTGGAGGCTGAAAATGCCACCTCAACCCTGAAAAAGTCTCACAGAAGAACGGAGATCCTCTCCAGATCTCCTTTGGCTCCCTCTTTGCTTGCTAGTCGGCACTTTCTGCAAGGTGCGCCTGCACGTGTGGTTCCCAAGGCCGTTGTGGAGCTCTCCATC
This sequence comes from Dipteris shenzhenensis, assembly GCF_047967505.1. Classification (NCBI taxonomy): domain Eukaryota; kingdom Viridiplantae; phylum Streptophyta; class Polypodiopsida; order Gleicheniales; family Dipteridaceae; genus Dipteris; species Dipteris shenzhenensis. The sequence goes on along the minus strand of NC_141612.1, from coordinate 11,110,763 downwards.
ATCGAATTTAGGTTTTCTGAGCTGCTGTTGCATAGCCGCCTTCAACAGAGCAGTTTCGGAGGTTTTCAACGCCAAGAACAGCCTATTATTACTGCTGCTGTGTAGTCAGCCACCTGACAGCATTCTCTGCAGCATTTTGAGTCATTTGGGGGCATTTTCAAGCAGTCTCTTGGCTTCCAGCACATCTACTACAGCCGATATTCAGACTAGTGTCCTGCTACAGCATTTGGAACTGTTCTACGGAGCCTCCTTTTTTTTTGCCGAAAAAACAGTGCTGATTATATGACTTCGAAAACAAGATACATGAGGTCAGCTTTGCAACTGACGGGACTGCGTTCACAAATCGGACGCAGCCCAAAAAGGAAACAAAAAAGTAAAGCTCTCTCTCACGGAGGGATCAGGCGAGTGTGAGTGAACAGCCAGAGAGGTGGTGAATAGCGCCACTGAAGGCCCTGCGAAGTATGCTCGAAGAAGAGGCCCTGTGTGTCCCAATCACGGAGGAAACGTCTCCGCTTCTCCCGGCCAGCCCGGGAGTCACCCTGTATCTGGTCCCACTGGCCTCTGAGGGTGTGTATAATCTCACTCCAGATGTCAGTCATGACCTGGGCAGTCGAAAGGCAGGTGCCACCGAGGATCTGCGCGCAGCGCAAGGTCCAGATGTGCCATCCTGTGATGCTGCTAATAATCTCCCAGACTGGCTGCCTCTCCTGAGAACCTGTGTCAGCCTCTGCCAGGTGCGGCGGAATGCTCTCGAGCGGCCCCCACGTCCCCTGTGTGATAAAGAACATGGGGTCCTGCGGATATGCCTCGAACAAGTGATGGAAGCCAGGTGCGGTGCTGCACCAGCAGAACGCACCCCAAGTGATCATACCTAACTCCGGTGCTGCGCGAGTAAGGATCCCGAAGGTCCACCTCCACACTTCCTGGGCGCGAGTGCAGCTCCACAGGCAGTGTTTTGGTGACTCCTCGTCCTCATGACAGATCTGGCAGCGTCCATCGTGACCCACCTGCCGCAACCAGCTCCCCACTGGAAGACCTTTGTGGGCGAGAAGCCAAAGGAAGTAGGAGATCTTCCGCGGTCGCCAGCTCTCCCACAAGGCCTTCCAGAAGGCCTACAAAAATAACCTGGAGATACCCTGAGCATACCAACTGGGCCGCTGGGTGGGCGGGCGGCTCTGCATCCTCCCGAGAACTCTCCTGCCCAATGTCGTGCTGTAGGCGAAGAAAGAGGTCGGCCCCTGACCTGTCACAATCTCTGGCCATCTCCACTCTCCTGGGTCCCAATCAAGCTCTGACAAGGCCCGCCCCTCCCAGAGCCAGAGTCGCCATAACTGCAGCTGATCCTGCACTATACTGGGATCGGTCCGCCAAACCTTCCCCACGAGGCCTACGACCCGAACCCTCTGCCATGGGAGTAATGGGTCGATGAGCACATCCTCTCCTGAGTCGGCCGTCCCCCGTAACCGCGAAAAAGGAAACCGAAGTGTCGTCCAGCCGACCTGCAACCACCAGTGGGATGCCACGGGGGGTGAACTGTCCCAGCCAACGGTCATTACCAGGCATGAGGGTCTGAATCTCGGGTGGGACCAACCAACCGGCTGGAATCGCTCCGTCTATCTCCGTGCGTCTCACCTGAGCTCCACGGGCACCTCCGCTGCGACTGCTAGAGCAGCGGTATCCAAGTGTCTGTACGTGTCCCTCCAAACTCGAAGGGACCGGGCTGGCCCCCGCATCCAGCCGTCCCACCTGATGTGTGATCTCTCCCCCAGCTGAAGGCCCTCGGCATCTCTGACCTGGTCATTCCAGATGAGCGGCTGGCGATCGATCTCTTCCTGACAGCTAGGAGGGGACTGAATGAGACTGAGGCGGAGCCGCCTCCAAACCATGAGAAGGCTACGAACGAGTGGGGAGCGGGGTTGAGTGAGCGGGGCAGAAGTGAAGATCCACCTGAGGGACGGTAGCCACTCTCCACCTCGGCGCGGGACACAAGAACCGACCCCCTGCTGAAGTAACATCTTCCATGTTTGCCCCCCGGGGTTCAAACCGCGGATAACTAACTTGCCCAGTAGGGCCTGACTCTGAAGCTCAGGATCGATGACCCCCAGGCCACCCTTAGCCTGCGGAAGAATGACTGTCTGCCAGGCAACCCTGGCTCTGGTATCTCTGAGACCGTCCCCCCCAGACCACAGGAAGTTCCGGACCAACCTCCTAAGCTGTGCCACGCTGGATCTCGAAAAACACCAACAAGAAGCCACATACCATGCCGTGGCTAGGAGAACCTGGTTGACTACAAGAGCACGACCTGCGAGAGAGAGCTTAGCAGTGCTCCAGAAAGCCAGCTTCCGTCGAATGGAATCTAGCACCGGGAGAAACTGCTGAGCTGGCGTGATATCCAGGCCGACCTGAAAGCCGAGATATCTAGCTGTCTATCCCCGCGGGATCCACCTGAAACCCAAAAACCTCCCCCACTGTGAGCACGCCCCGGGATTTGTGAGAAAACCAACTGATTTGTTCCAGTTGATTTTCGCACCGGCTGTCGAGCAGAAGACCTCTAGGGCCAACCTCACCCTCTCCAGCATCATCTCATCATCCTGAACATACAGTGCTGTGTCATCTGCATACTCCGAATCCAGGAGCTCCGTGTCCTCCCTGATGGGAAGGCGAACACCCCGGATCCCGGTCGACCTCGCCCGAAGGTAGTATGTCATGGCCTCGGCGAAGAAGAGAAACAGGTAAGGAGCAAGGGAGCAACCCTGACGCACTGATCTCTCCAAACGAAATCGCTCTCCCATCCTGCCGCCGATGATGACCCTGCTGGAAGCCGTCCTGTATAAAGCTGAAATACCCTGTATCCATCCTGCTGGGAACCCTAGTCGCTCCAGAGTATCCTCCAGGAAGGACCAGTCCACTCGATCGTAGGCCTTCTCAAAGTCGAGTAGGATGGCTAAATGTGACCCGCTGTGCTGAGCCCACTCCGCCGCCTCTGAGAAAGTGAAGACATTATCCAAGATACTGCGATCCTGGACAAAGCCTGTCTGAGTGTCATGAATGAGGTCAGGAAGTAGAGGCCGAACTCTGGCGCTGATCATCTTGGCAAGGATTTTGTAGGCAGTGGAGAGGAGAGTGATCGGGCGCCACTGACGGATCTCCTCTCGATCCATCCTGCTGGGAACCCTAGTCGCTCCAGAGTACCCTCCAGGAAGGACCAGTCCACTCGATCGTAGGCCTTCTCAAAGTCGAGAAGTAGGATGGCTAAATGTGACCCGCTGTGCTGAGCCCACTCCGCCGCCTCTGAGAAAGTGAAGACATTATCCAGGATACTGCGATCCTGGACAAAGCCTGTCTGAGTGTCATGAATGAGGTCAGGAAGTAGAGGCCGAACTCTGGCGCTGATCATCTTGGCAAGGATTTTGTAGGCAGTGGAGAGGAGAGTGATCGGGCGCCACTGACGGATCTCCTGTCGATCTCCTCCCTTCGGGATGAGGCAAATCAGTCCCGAGGAGAGGCTCTCTGGCATATATCCGCTGCTGAAAATCCTCTGAAGAGCTGCTAGGAGGGGCTGATGGATCTGATCCCAGGAGGAGGTGAAGAAAGCGCGAGATAGCCCATCCTCGCCAGGGCATTTCTGCCCATCGATGCCCATCAAGGCCTCCAACATCTCGTCAGTAGTGAACGGTGCCAACAACGTCGCCTGCATGCTGGGCTGAACCAGGGCTGGAATATGCCTCCACACCTCCTCGCGGGAACGTCGAGTGCGAGGGGCAAGCTGCTCCTGCTGGAAAAGGGTCCTGTAGAAATCGGTAGCCAACCCCAAGACCTCACCCGGATCAGTAACGATGTGCCCCTCCGCTGTCCTCAGACTCCGTAGCTGATCACCTGCTGCTCTCTGGCCATGCGTCCTGAAGAACTCCCTGCACATCCGATCGCCCTTCCGAGCCCAGAATGAGAGGGAGGCGTGATAGGAAAACTCTGAACGGCGCTGGAGAGTCTCCTCAAGAAGGGCTCTGGCTCGAAGGGCCTGGATCCGAAGCTCCTCCGAGCCCGAGGCTACCTGCTGGAGTCGCTGAATGGAAGTGAGGTCCCTACGAAGAGCTCTCTCTCTGCCCCACCACTCCTGTCGAACCTGAAGGGCTGCGAGCTGGCAAATCTGGCTAGACTTCTGCAAAGCCTGCGCCACCGAATCAACCAGATCCACGCACTCGCCCCAATCTCTGTCCCAAAGGCTACCGATACTACTGCGCACGTCCTCCCTCAAGAAGATGGAGTCGGGGATCCGGCACGAACGGGGAGGGAGGGACTGAGCTGCCGAATCTAATGATAAGAGCACAAGTGCGTGGTCGGAAAGTGTCGTCCCTGGCACTATACCCGCCTGACCGCTTCTGCTGATGGCCCAATCACTGACATAAAATCTATCCAGTCTCTCCACGAGTCTGCCTCCTTCCCTGCGGAAGCCCCACGAGAAGTCCAAGCTCCCGTGCCAACGGCGGAAGGACGGGTCTCTCCAGCTGTCCCTACCTCCTGTCGCGAAGATAAAGGAGTCCCAAGCGGACTGCTCTGCTTGAGCCATACCTGTAAACTCTGGTCCTCTGCCCTGCTGGTCCTCCAAGGTCTCCAGATTGTTGAAGTCACCTCCAACAATCCAGGAATCCATGTCTGGGAGAATCCCTGTAAGTGTCTTCCAGAAGGTGGCTCTGCATTGGAGGTCTGTGGGAGCATAGATGTTGAGGATCCCTATTTTGGAACCCTCCAACTCTAGGCCTACCCAAAGGGCACGGCCTGAAATCAACGTACCATGACCAAAAACTCCCTGGGCTAACTGCTCGCACACGGAAGTACAGACACCGCCACTCCTCCCCTGTGCGCCGATCGAGGGCTCCCAATAAGTGTGAGAGCGTCCAGGGAGAATCTTCCCGCAGCTACGGGAATGAGCCACAGAAAGCTTGTGCTCCTGGAGCAGAAGTATATCCAAGCGACCAATCACTGCTGGCTAAAGTTCCTGTCTCAAGATGAGCTTCCTAGGACCACGGGTGCCAGAAGAATGAAACCCGTTCACATTCCAGGAGACAAGGTGTAGGCTCATGGTGAGGACTGGTAGGCTGCGAACAACTGTCTGCTCGCGGCAGATGTCGATGAAGAAGCTGACATGTCGGAATGGAGGCGCTGACGCTTATGAGAGGGTTTGGAGGGGGAGGCGGGATCGTCCTGCCCGTTCTTCAACACCTTTAGCAAAGGCGTAAGGCCTTTAGTACCATGAACAAATGCTTTCTCGAGCCAACTCGAGATCTCTGAAGTAGTCATCCCGTAGAAGGCTCGGAGTTTCTGGGGGGTCCAGGCTCTGACATCCTGGGATAGGGACCACGACAGAGGGGCCTGAGGATCACAATCAATCTGAAGCGTTTGGCAGCGCAACGCCACCGCAGGCGTACGTCACCCTCGGACCACTGAGTCTCGAGAAGCTGTCCACCGGACGGGCCTATCCAGGAGCAAACCTGAGCGTGCGTCTGCTCTCTGAGAGCCTCCCAGACCGAGTCGTCTGTCCAAGTCTCGGTGCCGTCGCTGAGGAATATGAAAGCAAAGCTAGGGCCATCCCTCGGGGCCAAGGCTGCGATCTTCCCATCCACCCCTTTACGGAGCAGGAAGATACTGATGTCGAGACAAGCAGGAAAGGTCCCAAGGTCGACCACATCCAAGTAGTCCCAGGGGCCAGATCTGTAGAAGTCGCGAGGAAGCTCTCTCTCCTGAAGCTGAGGCCCACCAGAGTCTGCAACTGAGGGGCTAACAGACAGGGAAGACTGCTCCAGTGGTGGTGTAGATTCAGGGTGACCTGCCTGTGGAGGGGAAGGGGGAGGTGGCTGGGGGGTAGGCAACTCAGACTCCACGAAGGCGACTAGCGGGGGGGGTGGAGGAGGGGGAGTGGGGGCTGCCCGCGGCTGAGGAACCATCGGTACAGCTGACACTGCAGGAGAGCTAAGAGAGGCGGGGGGGGGGGATGGGGCTGCACCTGGGACTGGGGCGGAGAAGGAAGAGGAGGAGACTGAAGAGGAGGAGGCAGAGGCTGAAGCTGCGGGTCGGGAAGAGGGGGGTGCGCCTGGGGAAGGGGCTGGGACTGAGTGGAAGGGGGCTGGGGAGCAGAAGAGAGGGGGACCTGAGGCTGTGGAGGGCGGGCTACCGTCGAAGAAGAAGCTCTCCCAGGACCCTGGGGCGGCTGCCTGTCAGGTCTCTGAGGCACTGCTGCAGGTTGGGTAACCTCTGCCTCCTTGCCTTTTTCGAAAATCTTCTTATTCTTTCCTCTTTTCCTTCTGACCTCAGTCCAACCGCCAGCTATCTCTGGACCGGACTCCGGCTGCCTCTGCTCCTCCTGACGTGGCTGCCCGGAGGGGGGGGGAGGGGGCGGAGGGGGGGGGGAGGGGGCGGCGGGGAGGAACTGGAGAATCGTGGACAAATAGCAGCCAGGTGCCCGAAGCCGTGACACCTCAGGCACTGGCCTGGCTGTCCTGTGACTACCATGCTCTGGGTAATGCTGCCGGCATCTGTCACGATCTCAATCACTGCAGGGAGAGACGCAGGGTCCGCCACAGCCACACGGACTCGAGGGGCTCCTGCCGTAGTAACCGCGTCGGCGAAAGTGTCATGCATAACCCAGCCAAAGTGGGAGCCCAGGTCCCAAACAATCGGCCGTAGCTCAGCAGCAAGGCCTGGAAAAACTAGCGTCACTAGGTGGCGAGGTATGCGGAAACGAGCATCAAAATCCGCTGCACTAAATCCACAGTACCAAGGGACTATCATAATGATCTTTCCATCCACAGATGTGAGGGAACCAGCAATCAGGTTGCTTGCCGCTTTCGCAGTAGAGAGTTTAAGCCAGAAGATGCCCCTTCCCATAAGGGCCACCTCCTCAATGTGGCTGTCCTCTAGCATGAGAGTGGACTGGAGCCAGTCCCTCATGGCTGATCTGGAGGGGGAATGTCCAATGACTCTGCCATAGACAGAGGTGAGGGCAAAGTCATTGGCAACCTCCTGTACCCGAGACGATTGTTGCTCTGTCAAGATAACGCGGTAGGCATCTGGAGAGGGAGGGTCCGACTGGGCCTCCGGTTCCGGGCAGGGAGCCGCCATACCGCCAAGACAAACTGCGAGACCTCCGATGAAGAAGAGGCTGCCACCCAAAAAAGGGGGGGGGGATAGATGAGGGGGGTGGAGCCTGGGTGTGATGAAGAAGGGTGAGGCGAAACGGGACGAAGCGAGTCGGGTGGGGGAAGCAAAGGCGCAGGCAGGGGCGGAGGCGGAGGGCGGAGGCGGGAGTGGAGGCGGGGGGCGAAGGTGAGGGGGAGGGATGGCGTTGGAAGCGAGGGCGGGAGGCCGGGAGGCGGAGGGGGCGGGGGTGGAGAGCGGGGGTGGGGGCGGAATGGCGGGGGGGAATGGCGGGAGGGGCGGGGGGGCGGGGCGGAATGGCGGGGGGGGCGGAATGGCGGGGGCGGGGCGGAATGGCGGGGCAGAAGGGCGGGAGGGGCAAGGGGGCGGGGCGGAAGGGCGGGAGGGGCGGGCGGGTGGGGAGCGAGGGGCGAGGGGGGGGCGGGGGAGAGCGCAGCGAGGGGGGCGAGGGGCGAAGGGGGGTGGGTGGAGAACGAGGCGAGGGGGAGGGGCGTAGCGAGGGAGCGAGGGCGGGTGGGGAGCGAAGCGAGGGGCGGGGGAGGGCGTAGCGAGGGAGAGAGGTGAGGCAGGGGGGGGCGGAGGGCGCAGCGAGGGGGTGAGACGGGCGGTGGGGGGGGTGAAGCGAAGGGCGGCGAGGGTCGAGGGCGGAGAGGCGAGGGGGTGAGGGCGGCCAAGGCGGGGGTGAGCAAGGGGAGGTAGAGGCTGCGGGAGGGAGGGAGAGGGCTCGCAGGAGCTGAACTTCTTAGCTACGGAGCCTCCTTGCACATTGGTGACCAGCCTTTGCACTTCCGGGTGCCCTAGTGAGCCGCTTTCGGACCTGCTGCAGCAATTCAAACATCTACTACGACCACAAGAGCTTCATTTCTGGTTCAGTTCTGCATTTCGGAGCATATTCTTGCTGTGTTTTGACTAGGGCTTGTATTTGGAGCACCTACAGCCACCTATATCTGCCCACTTGCACACGTGGAGGCTGCTATTGCGTTTTGGCAGCCACCATACTTGCTGATTCTTCAACTGGTGCTGCGAGTTTGTTCCCTCAATTTGCACACATGGAGCCTCACCCTCGTGGTGAAGATCAATCCGCACAAGTCTCAGCTTGGGATGAGAAGAATGACAAGGCACTAGCGCTTATTGGTGTGAGGTTGGCTAACAAACTACTTCATCATCTTGACCTCACTACTTCAACCAAGGAGACATTGGACAAGCTCGAGAATATATACGCCACATCTACTGGACCTGAGGAGCAAGCTCTATCTGCTATATTACATGATCTATCCCTCTTTGAGGTGATAGATGATGACCAGTGATGCTGTGTGTTTGTGTTGAGTCAAATAAAGGTTCTCAGCCTTGAGTTGTCCCTCTAAACTGAATGTCTTTGGAGTCAATAAGAGGTCCTATGCCCTGGATTGTCCCCCAAAAATGATTGTATTGTGTTTTACTTTGGTTGATGTATGACCACCCAGTTCAGAGTAAGGGGGGATGACGAGTGATGGTTTGCCCTTGCCGGCCGCAAGCTGACTGAGAAGTCACTATCACACGGGAGGTGTTGGATAGTTAGACTTGCTCTTTGCAGTATTGCAGTGGAGGGGGGATCGGTCTACTCTTTGCGTGTTGGGTCTCACACTCTTTGCTCTGAAGGGGGGTGTTGGAGATATCATAGCCAAAGAGTGTGTTGGTGTGAAGTGCTAGGTGATCTAGCACTAGTCTATGTGTGAGTCATGTGTGAGTGCCACATGTAATCATGGGACTTATCCCATATGCACTAGGTGCTAGTGTGTGAGTGAGTAGCCTATATAAGACTTTGTACTTCACTTCTCTTGATACACTTTGATGAATGAATGAAAGCCTTTCATTATGTCTTCATTTGTGCATCATTTCCTCACACCCTAACCTCTCTCTCTCTCTTCACCATGTTTCTAACAAGAAGTCAACTGGGGAAAGTACTCCCACACCTGCAGAGGGGGAAGCTCTATCCATGGTGCTCTGAATGAAGTGCTCCCCAAGGGTAGAGGGTACAAACTCCTCTAAATCAAACTCTGCCATGTCTGCCAGAATTGCAAAAGAATTCTTGAATGATGCTCCTAGCATAGCTATGCGGAGGATCCATGCAGATGAAGGAGTAGAATCAATAATCCCCTTGCCTCTGTCAAGAGGTGAAAAAGTAGGAACAAGAGGGAAGGGGGGTTGCTACTGTTGATGGATCTCGGCCAAAATAGCAGCATTAGCCTTGAGTACACCACGAGCTTCAGCAAAGGCTTGCTCCCTAGGAGAAAGATTCTTCACATAAACATCTGAAGAGATAGGAGCAACCTCATAATCACAAGGAACGAGAACAAGTATATCTCCTACCTGTAAGGGAGGGTCCGTGGCGCCATTAGTAGCCTCCAGATGTGGAGCTGGCTCAACAACTCTGACTAGAACCCAATAGGGGATGACTCGAACAGGACGTGCTGAAGGTCCTGTGCGTGTTGTCAAAGGTCCAAGACGAGAGGCTGTAGCCGGCCGACCTGGGCGAGAGGTGGAAGGTCCAACAGCGCGAGAAGTGGTAGGATGTGAGGTAGAACGTGAAGTAGGTCCAACCGAGATGGTGCTAGGAGACGCAACACCCATGGACCTTTTAGGCCTTTTCCTTTTTTTCTTCCCTGGGCAATCTCTCGCAAAGTGCCTAGGGGTTCTACAAATCCTACACTGATCCTGTCTCCCAGCGATCTCGACTCTCTACCTGAAGAAGGAGCCATCTGGACACTGGAGCATGATGTGGTCATCTGTAAGGTTAGGGTCAGTGACAACAACCCTAACACATGGTACCCCACCGATTTGACTACTTCTGCTGTCGAAGAAGACATCCCAGGAAGGGGGATAATCTCGGTGACCATCCTGAAAGCGGCTCCAATGGAAGATAAGCGTCGATGGTACACCTGAAGCCCAACGAGAAAGGTGTCAAGAAGATCCTCCTGGAGTTTAGTGCCAAAGGACTAGCCTGGAGCACTGTACCTGCTGCATCCGGGGAATCAAAAACAACCTAAAAGAAACCTCGACCAAGCAGACGAACATCTATGAGGTGCCCTACGAGGTCTCCAAGTAAAGCGGCAAGCATCTAGCTGTAATGTGGAAGGGTGGACCCATGGATGCGAGCAAAGAGCAATGTCGAGCTCTCCTGCTCTATATCTTTTTTTAGCTGCTGCAACTCGTCTTTTGAGAATGTGATGGTTTTCGCGGCCGGTGGAAACGGGCGAGGATTGGCTGAAGGCAAAGCCATCGTCAATTAGGGGTGGAAAGGACGATTCGAACACTGTTGAGCACTGTCCGACTAACAAGTTGCTTAGGAAGAGGGTGAAGGCAAAGGAGGGTCCGAGATGAGGGTGAAGTTGAGGATGAGGATGAGGATGAGGATGAAGGGAGGAAGAAGGGTGAGGATGAGGATGAAGGGATAGGGGATGAAGAAGGAGGGGAGAGAAGAGGCAAGCTAAAGGGGTGGGAGAAGAATTGAGGGAGGCGGGGGGAGTAGGCGGGGGGGGCGGGGGCGAGGGAAGGGGGGCTGCAGGGACGAGGGGAGGAGGCAGGGGTAGGGGGCTGAGGGGGCGAGGGAGGGGGACGGCGGGGGTAGAGAGCGGGAGAGGGAGGGCTGAGGAGCGGGGGTAGAGGACGGGGGAAGAGGGCGGGGGTAGAGGGGGTAGAGGGCGGGGGAGAGGGGCTGAGAAGCGGGGGAGGGAGGCAGGGGTAGAGGGCGGGGGAGAGGCCATTCCAAAAAGTCTAATTTAATATACATCTACCATCGAGGCCATGAGAAATATGCTGCCATGGAAAGCATTGTTCTCACTGTAGTAGATTTTGCAACTGTCGCAAAAGTGTCTATGAAGTCTACCACCTCTTCCTAGGAGTATCCTTTGGCAACTAGCCTTGCCTTATACTTATCAATGGATCCATCCGCTTGCGCCTAACACATGTTTTCAAGTGGAATGTCTACAAGTTCCCAAGTGTCATTCTTGACAATGGCATCCATTTCCTATCTCATGGCATTCTTCCAATGCACATGCTTGCCTGTCTGAGTAAAATTTTGAGAGTCGTCATTAACTAACATATGCATCATGAGGGCCGCATTTACACTCTCCCTTGGTTCTAATTTGGCTGGCCACCTCCTACTACACTCACGAATGTCCTTCGGCTATAGGCTATGCCTATTCATGTTGATGGAGGATTTCATCATAGAGCTCCACTATCTGTAGGGCTTAAAAAGGGATGGTACAAGCGGCCAAAGACTTTCTCCAGGACGTGCATCAAATGTTGAAGCATGCCCAAGATATGATTAAGAAATCTCAAGATAAACCTAAAAGATACATGAATCCACATAGAACAAATTCAAAGAAGGTGAGAAAGTCACGTGAGAGTGCTTCAGTTCTCTAAAAGCCAAAATATTGGTGATTTCCCTAAGCTCTCTCCGAGGTATTGTGATGGGTTCATAATAGTTCAAAGAATCAGTGAGCTCGCTTACAAGTTAGCCTTACCACCAGAACGATGCAGAGTGCATCTAGTATTTCATGTCAATTATTTAAAGAAATGACTACGTAAAGGTAATAGCTTGGTATAAGAGGGGATTCTCGTAGACCTAAATTGATTTCAGTGCTTCCACATGAGCCAAAGAGAATTCTTGATATTAACGAATGGCATACACACAAAAATATTTAGTAAAGTGAAAAGATGGTGCCCTAGAAATGTAAAAAGCAAATGCTCCCTAGGAATGTGCAAGCAAATGCAAAAAGCAATTTCCTACATTGTTGCCGAGGATGCCAACTCTTCTTAAGAGAGAGAAATGTTACATCAATAATAGTATGATGTAAGGGAGTTAGACACTGGTTAAATTGACCCTAAGGCCTAGTAGTGCCTAGTCAGGACAGCTAGGATAGTTAGTACTAGTCCTACGCTATAAGAGTACTAATTGTCCTAAGTGGACTAGTACACAATTAGTTACCTAACCATTGGGCTTAGGAGTGGTGTTAGTACATCTGGCAGCTGCTAGTAGTGCTACAGATGATAAGTCCAAGCACGGTGGCATCTACCTATTCTAGCTTTCGTCTTCCCTGCATCCACGCTTGTGTTGGGTGTTACACAGCCAACAGCAGTCACACAACGTTCTTACAGGACAAACTCCAAGACTTTGTGTGACCTCTTTCACCTAGTCATAGCATTTTGTTGGTTTTGTGTGAGTAACCAGTGGGGGCATGAGATGTCAACACCATATGTTGTCCTTCCAGCATCATTCTTTTGCAATGTGTCCCTACAATCAATAATTTTATGAAATTATGTAGTTAAGACTTCAATACTTGACCTTTGATACTTCAGCAGTTAATTTCTATGCAAACATTATTTAATGTCCCTTTCAGGTACCTTCAACCTTCAATATAAACCCAAGTGAATGTTGAAAGCAAGAAGCAAGCAAGAGAGCAGAGAGCAAAACGTAGAAGCTTGAATAGATAAGATTGCAAGACTACAAGTGAGGAGGTGGTTTTGTCTCAGTGACAAAACCACACTAACCCACTAACTGTGGTTAGGGGGAAAAACCTCTATTGAGGGAAAAGTGCCCCTAACTCACTTATGGATTACATTGGCAACTGCCTAGAATATGCCAATAATTCTAACACCCCCTGCAGTGCCAATGTGATGATGTACAAGGAAGTGATCAATCACCAAAAGGAGATAAGTTCAGGGCACTGCGAAATGCCTTAAACTTCTCACGTGGAAGTGCTTTGGTGAAGATGTCTGTAACATTGTCATGTGTTGACACATAGATCATACTGATCTCCCTTGTATGCAACTTCTCTCTGACATAATGATAATGAACCTCCATGTGCTTCGTGCGAGCATGAAACACAGGATTCTTTGCCACTGCTATAACACTCTGAGTATCAGTGAGAATTGGAGAAGGACCCTCCAATAAGAGATAAAGATCAGCAAACAAACGACACAGCCAAACACATGCAACTGTCGCTATGAAAGCTGCCCTGTACTCAACTTCACATGAGGAAGTAGCCACAGTAGATTGTTTCTTGCTCAGCCAAGAAATGCAAGCTTTGCCAAAAAAGAAACAATTACCACTTGTGGACTACCTAGTTCATAGTCTCCAACCCAATCAGAGTCACTATAAGCATGCCTTTGCAAGTCACCCCCCCTGGGAAACATCAAGCCATAAGACTTTGTGCCTTGCAAGTAATGAAAGATGTGTTTTACAGCCTGCCAATGTGTTGTCTTTGGGCTGTGCATATACCTACTCACTTGAAATACTACATACTGACTATCGGTCCGTGTATTGCACAAATAAATGAGGCATCTAACAGCTTGGCTGTAAAGTGTGGCATCCAATGATTCACCTGCATCATACATAGTAAGCTTCAGCCCTAGCTCCATGAGAGTGGCTATAGGTTTACAATCTTGCATGTTAAACCTATCCAAGAGCTTTTGCACATACTTGGATTGAGACATAACAATGCCACACTTGTCTTGTATGAACCCCAAATAGAAATTTAACATGCCCAAATTTGTCATGTCAAATTCAGCTTTCAATTCAGCTTTGAACTCTGCAATTATTTCCTCATTTGACCCTGTGAGCAGCATGTCATTTACATAAAGAATGATGACCAAAATATCCCCCCCATCCTTCTTGATGTAGAGGGTGCTTTTTATGGGACTATTGTGTAACCCCTTACTTGCCAGGAAGGCATCAATCTTGGCATACTATGCACGTGGGGCTTGTTTCAGCCCATATAAAGCTTTATTCAGCTTGCAAACTTTGCATTGCCCAAATGTTCAAAGCCAAGAGGTTGTTTGACATAAACCTCTTCCTGCAAGTCCCCATTAAGGAAAGCTGTTTTTATGTCCAACTGATGGACATTCCAAACAAAATTTGCAACCATGGCAATAACTGATATGATGGTGGTCATCCAGGATGTAGGAGTCAAAGTCTCGTCATAATCTATGCCTCTTTTCTGAGCATAGCTTGGCAACCAGCCATGCCTTGTACCTTTCAATAGACCCATCTGGCTTCCTTTTAACTTTGAAAACCCATTTGGTACCAATGGCATGTTTTCCTGGTGGTAAATCCACAACTTCCCAAGTCTGATTTTTCTCAATGGACTGCAATTCATTGTGCATGGCATTCATCCAGTGCACATTATCCTTGGCTTCTTCAAAAGTTTCAGGTTCTTCTTCATCAAGAAGAGCACCTACATAAGCTGACTCAACAAAAAGAGCCTCCCCTACGTGCCTTACTCTGCACTACGAGTCCTGCAAGGCAAAGGTGCCTCAAGTCTACTCTCCCTGAGAGTCTGTAGCAACCAATTCAGAGCTGTTTTGGCTGCATGTATCTCTTGAATCTCTTACCTAACAACATCATCCACTGCCTGGGGAGGAACAAAATCAGCATGTGGCTGAATCGGGGCATGTGGAGCAGGTGGAGGTTGCTGTAAATTCTGATTTTCAGCATGAGCCTCAGCTGGGGAACCAAAAGCAATAGGTAGCAACCCCTCAAAAACATCATTTGAAGAAGCTGGAATAGTGAATTCAGCATGTGTATGAGCTGAATTCTCTGAAAAAATGACATCTCACTCACAAAAATCTTGCGTGTGGCAAGATTGTAGAGACGATATACCCAACAAAGATACACTTTAGTGCCTTATCTAACAACTTATGTCGAAACTCCACAAACACGTGGGCATATGCAACACATCCAAAAACACGAAAGTGATCCACTAAAGGCTTCCTCCCATGCCAAGCCTCATAGGGACTGATTGTCTTCAAAGCCTTTGTGGGAGCCCGATTCAAAACATAATTGGCACACATGAGGCCTTCGAGCCAAAATCTGTGAGGCAACTTATTGCTAGTGAGCATGCATCTATCCATCTCCATAAGAGTTCTATTTTTCCGCTCAGCTTGCCATTTTGCTAAGGGGTAAGCATCACGGTAAGCTGATGTGTGATGCCTTTCTCCTTCAAAAATGCCTCAAATTCATGAGACATATACTCCCCCCCTCTGTCAGTGCAAAGTGTCTGCACCTTGAATCCTATCTCATTTTCAACCATGGCCACAAAGTGTTTGAAATGCATAAACACATCTGATTTTTTCTTCAAGCCATAGACCCAAGTATAATTTGTGTGGTCATCTATAAATGTGACATAATACAGATAACCACCAAAAGCAGGTGTCCTCATGGGACCGCAGACATCACTATGTATGAGCTGTAATTTGGGAGTGGCTCGTACTGCACCATCCTTTTTAAAGAAAAATCTATGCATCTTACCAAGAATGCATCCCTCATAGGCTGAGGAGGTGACTCCAAAGGAGGCAATGCATTAACCGTAGCATGCTTCTGAAGTGTCATCAAGCTGCCATAGCTCATGTGCCCATATCTGGCATGCCATAACTCCGCATTCTGCATAGCAGCAATTGGAGTGCTTACTGCAAGTGCAAGATCGAATCTTTTCTCATAAATATCAACCTGAAAAAGACCCCGATATAAAGTGCTCTCATAAATATCAAGCTGAAAAAGACCCCGATATAAAGTGCCAAACAACATCAAAGCATAATCATTCTCTTTGTCTCGGACTGCACACTTAGCATCATCAAAGATAACATGAAATCCTCCTCGATTGACAAAGGACACTCAAAGTAAATTCTTCTTTATACCTGGCACATAAAGAACATCAGTAATTCTGAAATATGTGCCATCCATGGAGGTAAGTATGATGTCACCCACTCCACACACTGAATAAGAAGAATTGTTTGTACGTCACCTTCTTTTTATCGGGTGGTGCATGCAGAGATACAAAAAGACTCTTCCTTGAAGTGATTTGCTTGGATGCACCACTATCAAAATACCATGTGTTCAGTGTCTCATTGACACTGAAAGAGCATGCATCCTTCGAAGGGTCATAGCTGCAAGTCAGGAAAGCATATGAGTCATCCTCAAGAGTGGCTGTAGTATCTAGACCAGCCACTGAAAAATCTGAAATGCAAGACAAAAAGGCATAATCCTCTTCCGCAAAGTTGGCTGTAACATCCCCTCCTTCATGTGCATTCAGGAGCTAATGCATCTGAGACAGCCAAACCCGAATCCTCTTTGGCTGTCTCCATCACCTTCCTCTTTGGCTTCTCTGCATCACCTTTAGCCTTATGAGAGGGTTGTCCGGAATCAGCTTTATGTTGATGTGTGGGCTGATTTCCATGTTGCTTTTGCTGCCCTTTTCCCTTTGGGCCTGAACTTTGAAAGCATGGCATGCTCGCCAGCCCGTGTGGCCATGTTCTTTCTTGTTTGCTCTTCCTGCAACAAGAGTCCTACCAACTCGTGAAAAGAAAGAGGATTGCTACCCCACCTCAATGACAATTCAACGAGGTATGAAAACCGAGATAGGACTCAGGAAGAGAATTCAAAGTGGTGGTAATCATCTCTGAATCAAGATTGATCTCATCTATATTATGCAATTGTTCCCTCAAATCTTGAAGCTTGGTGAGGTGAGCATTCATGGAATCACCCTCATCCATATGTGTATGAGATAGCTCTCTCTTCAGGACTGAGACTCGCGCATCATTTCTGGCTCCAAACATGCTCTCTAAAATATCCCAAGCTGCCTTCATGGTCTTGCAAGACCGAATGTGAGGAATGATAAACCTCTTCACAGAAAGGGAGATGACTGAACGAGCTTGTGCATCACGTGAATCCCACCTTTTCTGTTCCAGTGTGGGAGCCACCAAAGCAGCAGTTCTTGCTCCTACCACTTGTCTTGCACCTTGACCTCTATCCCTACCTCCACCTGTAGGAGTGACAAGTGTAGCCACAGTTTATGGCCTTGTCTCATCTCCGTTAACATAATCCCATAGATGTCTGCCAACTAAGATGTTGCGAACCATAAAGCTCCACAATGAGTACTTGGTCCATCCAACGTATCCTCCTGTGTGAGGACACCAAAGACCTCATTAGGATTGTTCTGAGCCATATCTGCCAAACAACTCAAAAAATGCAGCAAACCATACAAGTGAAATCCCTTCCTAGGATGTAAAATGCACAACCAAAGTTTGCAAAAATCTGCCCAAAATGACAATTTGCTGTCACAGCCTATCAAATGCTTAAAATGCACCAAAATGCTCTGCAAATGCCCAAAATCTGCAAAATATGTCTGCAAAAAATGGCAAATGTCTGCAATGTAACTCAAACTAAGTCCAAAACTGCTTGAAAAGCTCCCAAATTATCTGTCCATTGCCAAATTGCATCCAAAATGCAAAAGCTCCAAATTCCTGCAAGAAAATGCAACTGAAAGGGGGCAAATTGACCAAAAGCCCCAAATGTTGCCAAAATTGCACTTTGCCTGCAAAAGTCCCATATTTTTGGACAAAC
The DNA here is from genome assembly GCF_047967505.1 of Dipteris shenzhenensis. Taxonomy (NCBI): domain Eukaryota; kingdom Viridiplantae; phylum Streptophyta; class Polypodiopsida; order Gleicheniales; family Dipteridaceae; genus Dipteris; species Dipteris shenzhenensis. Next base: position 11,093,230 of record NC_141612.1, on the reverse strand, counting down.
TGCAATTTGCTTGCAATGTCTGACCAAACATTGCACAAAAGCACTCCAAAAAATGCAATGTGTCTACAAAAGACTTAGAAGCCCCAAATTCTCTACAAGTAGAATAACCTGCAAAGGAAGATGTCTGCAAAGTGATCCTGCAAGAAGACCCTGCAAGGAAAACTTGCATAATGTACGAATGCCAAAGAAGAGACCAGGCACTTGCAAATTGTACAGATATCCGTACTGTGTACGGACTGCTGCAAGGACACTGTACGGAACAGACGGGAGTACGTCAGTACGGATGCAGGGCGTGTAAGGATGTGCGTCAGAATGTCCGACAATACGGTGTTATACAGATGGGTACAATACGGATGGCGACTAGTTTGTACGAACATCGTATAGTGTACGACGCAGTTGGAATGGCGACTGTACGGACGAAGTACGGCGCTGGCGGAATGCAACGTGTACGACAACTTAGGGATGCAGCTTGTACGACGTACGGACTCCACGTGCAGTTAGCTTGTACGGCGTACGGACTCCACACATGGTACAGACGAGGACAGTAGGCTTGTATGGACAGTCAACGCTCGAGCAAAAATCGTACGGGCTGTACGGCCGACGGGTGTGTAGGCTGTACGATGAGTTGCAGGTGTGCGGACGAAATCCGTACGAACGAGCTATTGTGCAGGAAGCGTACGGACGAACAGCAGCAACAGGAGCACAAGCAGCGGGCACCACGTCAGGAGGCAGGAGCTTGACAAGGCTTTGATACCAAATGTTGAAAGTGGGAGCAAGAAGCAAGCAAAAGAGCAGAGAGCAAAACGTAGAAGCTTGAATAGATAAGATTGCAAGACTACAAAAGAGGAGGTGGTTTTGTCTAAGTGACAAAACCACACTAACCCACTAACTGTGGTTAGGGGGGGAAACGGGAAAGTGCCCCTAACTCACTTATGGATTACATTGGCAACTGCCTAGAATATACCAATAATTCTAACAGGGAATTGTGTGCAATTATGCCTTAGCAGAGACTAAAGCCATGCTGAAGCAAAAAGGGCAAAGGACTACTAAACTGATAAGCTAGAAGCTTAGCTGAAGCATGAGTGCTCAAGCCTGGGCCTTGAAAGCTCTGGGACTGAGCTGGGTTGAAGCAAGCACCAATTGAAATTTGGAACTTAAGGGCCGAGGATGAAAAGCTTAAGCTAATTGAAGGCTGAGAGCTCAGACTGAAGAGCACAATGGTCACGTGTCACATGAAACTGACTGAAGGGTTAGAACATTTCAAGAGGGCTGAACTAAATAATTAACATCTTTGCCAGGAAAGCTTGAAATGAAGCAGCATGCTGTTTGGAAGGCTGACGCCTTCATCACTTGACGACTTGAGGCAGATAGAGGACATTGATGAGGCATTGTTGCACATGGAATATGAAATGGATTCCCATGTTTGCAAGATTATTGAAAAGATGAAACATGCTCCCATTTGAATAATTAGGTCATAACCCATAAAAGACTTGAGATCAACATTTAAAAAAATACACGGATGAGATTTAATAAACTTGAGAAATTCCATATTGAGTTTGCTTGCGTAGATGTTTCATTAAATGTATACAGTGCAAAAAAGCCCAAAAGCCAGTACAACTTTTTTGCAAGCTCTTATAGAAACCAAGAGTATTAAACGATACAATGTTCTGGATCTTTATTGCAGAGAATTGAAAAAACACGCGTTCTTGGCTGTGAAACTCATTTAACAAGATGCTTAAATGACCAGCAAGTACTTCTGTGCCATCACTTCTATCTTGACAGTTGAACATCGCTTTTTGAGAGAGTGATGTTACTATTCAGCCTTAGAAATTTTTAGTGATTGTTTGATAAGAACATTCTTCTCATATGTCAGTGGTCAAGACATGTACACAAACATCCATCCAAACAGCATTGTAAAGCAATGTTCAGATAAATGTAGATACTTCAAAGTTCTCTCAATAGTCCTTCCCAAATAGCATATAATACCTGTCCATAAACAGTGGCCTTGTGTGGGATTACACGAGCGTGTGGCCCCAACAAAAAATCATGGGCATGTTGAAGTGTAGGTATAAGACCTTCCCCTAACAGCGTTGAATCTAAAATTTCTGTCACCTGATAAATTGGACAACCACTTTAAACAGCTCTCTCTCTCTCTCTCTCTCTCTCTCTCTCTCTCTCTCTCTCTCTCCGCCCCCAACCAATGGGCTCTCTCCGCCCCCAACGAATGGGTTGATCGCATCTTCTTTCTTAACTATCATTTAAAGGTTCAAGGCTTTTGTTTTTTCCGGGTGTGTCCTCTTTGAAAGTCTCTTAAATGAGGGAGTTGCAGCTACCTCCCCGGTGCTGTCCCAAGTCCCTCCTCCCTCCCTCCCTGCTACCCCTGCTCCCCCCCCCCCTGCTGCCTCTCCCCTCCCTCCCTCCCCCGCTGCCCCTGCCACTGCACCCCTCACTTCTTTCCTAGCTGCCCCTAGCTCCCCCCCCTCCCTCCCTCACTTCCTTTGCCCCTCCATGATGCATCATGTGTTGATGGCCACGAACTGTTCATTCGTTTACTCTTCATGGAAAAAGGTTTGTGGGGGGGTGTGTCTAGTTAGGAAAAGAAGCCTGCCAATAACTAGGGAAGAGCTCTAGGGATGGAGTTTTTCCATCATGTTGACATCACAAAAACTGCTGTACAAAATTGGAATATGCTGGAAGCTTTGTTCAGATCGAGAGTTGAAAATTCAAAAAAATGTTGAAGGATAGTGGAGTTGAGCACTACAGATACTGGAGAACCAGCATATATCACTGAGGAAAAGAGAGAGCTGAGATGGAGGTAAAAGGATCTCAACAGTTTGTGGATACTGTCGTCGAGATGGTCATGATGAAAAGAATTGCTACAAGTGAGCTTTTGATAACAAGAACAAAGAAGGACGAGATGCCAGCAGCAGTTCAAAGGCATGCATTATTGGAGAAGATCAAGGAGATCAATTTGCAAGTATGGTTTGAGAGGAACATATGGTGATTGACATCGATGCAAACTGTGCTTTTTGAGTTCTTGGAGTTCCGTCAGTTTTGGTTTGTTTTAATGTATCGACAGTTTTTGGGTTGATGTTCTTAGTTTTCCTTCTCCTACTCAATTCAAGGGGGGGTGTTAGCATTAGGATGAACTTTCATAGGAGTTGAAGGGGTGATAAAGAGTAGTGGACACATGGTCATCTCCCATGCAACCAACTACATGGTGGTTTAAGGGCTAAAGAGCCCTTGATCATTCTGGTGGTCGCCTTTCTTCACGAGCAGTTCGTGATCTTTCTGGTACCATGAGAATCCGCTCTCTTGCCCTCTCGCAACCTCCTGGGTGCTCAGCAACACTTCAGACGATTGGTGCTTGTTGCTGGTAGGAGACGACCTCTAGAGTCAGCTTGGAGGTCAGCTTGGAGGGGCCGCCTAGCTCTCTGATATGCAGTGTTAGATGCAAAAGCAGCTCTGCGTCGAGGAGATTTTTGTGTGGAGCTATCATCTCTGAAGTACATGCTATGTGTGTCGCAGCTAATCTTTGCTTCGGCCTGTGTGACATATATCGACTGTGGGTCGATATTTATCATTTTATGCAGTTTGGAGCCTTTGTGGCTCCATAGGTCTTATCAGTAAACCTCCACAACAGGGATGCGTGGAGGTTAGTAGTCTTTTGGCAATATAGTGAGATTGCAGTGTCCTTTTTTGTTTTTCTCTCAGCTCTCTTTATATGTGCTTCAGTTTGAAGTTGTGAACTAGTTTTGTGTGTCTTGAATACCAACATAGAGGGTCCAATCAACAGGATATCATCCACACATGGAATAAGAATCAGCAAGTCAGGATCACATTTGCATACATAGAGAGTGCTCTCTATAGGGTTGTTTTGAAAACCAAGGCTAATCAGATGTGTATGAATCTTGGCATACCATGCCCGGGGTGCTTGCTTCAAACCATATAATGCTTTGTACAAACACGATACCTTGTTTTTAGACCCTCTGCCTTCAAAACCAAGAGGCTGAGAGACAGACCTCAACTTGCAAATCTCCGTGAAGGAAAGCGGTTTTTTATGTCAAGCTAATGCCAACGATGATGGGCTGCTATGGGAATGAAGCACCTCATGGTCATAATGCGTGACGTGGGTGCAAAAGTTTCCTCAAAGTCAATACCCTGCTGCTAGCAGTCAACACTATCATCGGCCTTCCTTTTGAGTTTGTAAACCCACCTAGCGTCTATGGCACGTTTGCCTTTAGGCAAGTCACACAACTCCCAATTGCCATTCTAATGTATTGAATCCAACTTGGATTTCAAAGCCATCATCAAATCCTTGCTCTCAAAACCGTCTTTGTGACACACTGGCTCTTCATTGCATGCTGTAGCAATCATGCACTGTCCACACTAAGTGTCCCTGCATGTGATGAAAGGCGGCCCTCATGCAGAGAGGCAAAGGCTCAGCTTGTTTGCTGTCCTTTAAGGTATCTAACAGCCATCTAGGGACTGTTCTCTTCTGTCTTATGACAGCCCTCTCTTCAGTCACTGCAACAAAGGTGAAATTTACTTGGGGAATTCCTAGTATAGGCAACTTCTAAATGGCTTGTAAATAAATAGTACTTTAAGTAGGAGAAGCCTAAAGTTGCCACGTGGCATCCTAGGTTGGCTATCCCATAAGCTTAGGTGTACGTTTCCCTGGCCTATACCTATAAAAGGGGCCCTAGGGTGTACTTGGCACTCATCTTTCACATCTATTCAAGAAATGCAAACTATCACACATTCATTACTAGCTGAGCCATGTGAGCACTCTCAAGCCCTATAAGGTGGAGGAAGCAAAACCTTCAAACAGGCCTAGCCCCAAGGATGATTCAAAGGACAAGAAGACAAAGTGGTTAAACAGTTATCTCAGGCCATCATTGAGGATAGGAAGAAGAAAAATCTCTACCATCTTTGTGGTTAAAAATGGACCCCAAAACGTAGAAGTGTGTGCAAGGCAAAGGCAGGAGCTAAACTGAGCATGATCATTGAGATTCAGGATGACCCCCTTCCAAAGGACCCTGCAACATAGCCGGAGTTCCATGAGTGTGAAGTTGAAGACCAGGTGGATTTGGGGTCTACTCATGGATCCAAAAGGGAACCTTCCTTCCCATTTGACCCTGGTAAGTCCTCTCCAAGTGACACCATGGTTAATGGTGACTGCCAATCTACGCATCCAAGGAGACCCCAGCAATGGAGGATTGAGGTTATTGATGATGGCATGGATGTTAGCAGAAATTCAGATGGGAAATCATGCGTGGATGACAATAACCTATTTGGGATACCCAATCTGAGCTGTACAGCACCTTTCCTGAGGCATTCATGGGAGCTCAAAGTGCCCAAACACTCAGACTAAAAGGGGCAATTAATGAGAGACCTATCCATATCTCGGTGGTGTTGGAATATGAAGCCAAACTGAGTCAAAAATGTGTGTTCTAGGTGGTCTAGGTGGTGTTTTATAGTCTGGTGAGTCCTAGACGTGCCACATGTCATATTGGGAGATATCCCATAGACATTGTGACTTTCTAGAGTCTAGTGTCACACTATATAGTGTTGTACTTGTCTATTGTCTAAAATATCGGTCAACATCAAGCTATCTACATGTGAGTATGTTGGTTATCATTGCCTAGCACTTGTTCTTTCATTTTCTTTCCATTTTTCCTTTCCATTATGATTTCCATATTTCCATATTTCCATTTAGCTTGGCATTCTCCTACCGTCATGTCTCTTCATATGGTAGCAGAGCTCAAGGAAGGAGAGAAGAGGGCAGCCTTCCAAGGAGGAGGACGGAGAGTAGCTTCATTGGCCTCCCTCACCTCAACCTCTTGGAAGGGAAAGGGAAAGAGAGAGCAAGGCTAGGAACATGGCTCAGATACCATATGAAGAGACATGGCAGTACGATAATGCCAAGCTAACTAGGAACGGAATGGAAATATGGAAAGGCGAAATGGAAAGAAAATGAAAGAACAAGTACTAGGCAATGATAACCAACATACTCACATGTAGATAGCTTGATGTTGACTGATATGTAGCTGAGTGTTTGGTTGTCATTGAGTCTAAAGGTCCTCTGCCTTGGATAGTCCTCCTCAAAAGATGTATTGGTTTTCCTATTTTGGTGTGTGGCTTCCTAACATGTCCTGTTATGAAGCCAAGGGGGGATGTATTGTGGGAGCCATGTATTGGCATTGATAGGTCTATTTGTTTATCAGGCCTGGCTTGAGAGTTCCAAGATGTTGGTGCATTGGTCTCCTAGACCTCTGAGCATCCATGCATGATGAGCCTCTGAGCCATGCTAGATGAGCTTTCTATGTTATGCTCACTAGCCTCTGAGCCATGCTCACTTGCCTCTGAGATTGTGTGGGAGCCATGTCTAATTCTAGATCTGCATGCACAGGTTTGATGACCGTCATTGTCTATCCCATAGACATTGTGACTTTCTAGAGTCTAGTGTCACACTATATAGTGTTGTACTTGTCTATTGTCTAAAATCAGTCAACATCAAGCTATCTACATGTGAGTATGTTGGTTATCATTGCCTAGCACTTGTTCTTTCATTTTCTTTCCATTTTGCCTTTCCATTATGCTTTCCATATTTCCATTCCATTCCTAGTTAGCTTGGCATTCTCCTACCGCCATGTCTCTTCAGGTGGATAGTGGGAGCACCCACAATTTCATAAACTCCAAGTCTGTCCAAGCAGTCAGGTTGCATTCTACAGAGATCAATCATGGCTTGCAAGTACAAGTGGCTAATGTGGAGCATACTATCAGTAGGTACTGCTGTCAGGCCACCCAAATAGAGCTGTCACCAGATTTTACCTTTCAAGGGGACTTATTTGCTTTGGATATTGGGCCTATAGACATTGTTTTAGGCTGTGAATGGCTGAGCGCACTTGGTGAGATTACCATGGAGTTCAACCACATGTATATGATATTCTTCCACAAAGGTAAGGAGATATTTTTGAAGGGCTATGGTGCACCTAAGTTGGCTGTCATTTCTTCCAGGAAGTTGGCAGGAGTCCTTAAGAATGTTTGTCAAGTTTATACCCTCCTACTCTCAAGTCTGAGGACACAAAGGAGGTCTTGGTTGAGGAACAAGAGATGAAAGAGCTGTTACAGCAATATTCAGATGTGTTTGCTGATCTACCCCATCATCTCCCACCTCAAAGAGATATTGACCACTCCATCACTCTTGAACCTGGTTCCAAACCAGTAAACAAACCCCCCTGAAGGTTGTCAAGAGTGGAGAGGGAGGAGGTGGCTAGGCAGGTGAAGGAGCTACTGGATAGAGATTGTATTACTCACAGCCAGTCCCCCTTTGCCTCACCTGTCCTTTTAGTGAAGAAAAAAGATGGATCCTACAGGATGTGTTCTTCACCAAAAATAGACCTCAGGTCAGATATCATCAGATTTGGATGAGGGGGCAGGATGAGCCTAAGATAGCCTTCAGAACTGAAAGGGGATTGTATCAGTTTAGGGTGATGGCATTTGGACTCGCCAATGCCCTAGCTACTTTTCAGGCCCTCATGAACAAAATTTTGCAGCCTTACCTATATAAGTTTGCCTTGTTATTCTTTGAGGATATTCTCATCTACAGCAAGTCAAAGGAAGACCATGTGAACCCACCAGCTCTATGCCAAGCTAAGCAAGTGTACCTTCATGGCAAATAAGGTGGAATATTTGGGTCACATTGTGGGAGAAGGGGCAATGGTTGGATAAAGTCTTTGTTTGATGGGACTTATGGATATCAGAGATAACTAGGTCCTCTTGGACTTGCAATGAAAATGTAGTGATACTTTCAGGATCTCTGTCCACTGCCTAAAATGTCATCATGCTCATAGCGACTGCTTTGTCACATCCGAGCCAACCAGGCACCTACTACCAATGAATTGCCAAATTTTGGCAGCAGATTGGTTGGATGTTCTCTCATATATCAACAACTAGCATATAGGAAGATTCTGTTTGGTGGTTTCAAAGGATAAAGAAATGAGCACTTTGTGCAATGCATCAGCAATCAGTCCAGGAAATCGGAGGGTTAGGAATGGCAAAGTTTTTTAAGTGAATGACCAGAAATTTGTTTCTGAGAAATCTCTCACATAGCTAGAAGTTACTGTTTAAAGAAGCTTATGTAACATATTCTGTTGTTTCTTTGCAAATAAACGCTCTTTTTATTACAATCTGTTCTAGAGCTTTATAAGGTCTCTTTTATTCTTTATATATTGTGACATCTTGTACTCGAGACAGTCAAGCATAAGCAAAGAGAGGCCAATAAATAATAGCAATTCACTACATTCTCCAACCCTAGTCACATTCTAGTCTAGCTCTTATTAAGAGACCTGGATGCCTCTCTCTGCTCATCTGGAAATTGGAAAGCAAGCCTTACATTGTTCTAAGATGTCAACTATGTGAATAGAGAGAAGCCTACAGTCCCCAGACCGAAGTATCGAACTTTCTTTTGAGTCTTTCATATAAAACTTTCAACCACTGAACAAGATGAAAGCATGTCAGAATCGTAGGATGCCAGTGCTAGGGTTTGCAAGCTGAAAATTAGTGATGTATCTTTTCAGCATAATTGATCTGCAATCCACTATTATCATATGAGAGCCAGTGTAAAAAATCTAAGTCCAGATCTCAACTACCAATGATGAAATTAATTACAAAAAAAATGTTCAAATACTAATAAAGCACCAATTTTAAAGGTCTCGCATGGAGGAGGGAAAAACCTACACAAGCTTACTAAAGAATAAACCCATGGGGCCTGCCCTTTTTCAATTCCAATTACCAGCTTTAGGGTGCTCTGACCTTGCAGAGTCAAGGTTTATCAATCAGATTGAGATCAAGGGAACAACCTTTTTGTGCATTTATATTTCCAGGTTGCACCCATCAAGCAGATACTTATATTAAAGACAAGATTTCTATAATGAAGAATGTCAAGTTACCAGAAGGTCAGCAGGATGAGGCATGTCAATGCCCACTACCATCTCATCGGACCTCTTGTGGAGAAGATGTACGAAAGAAGAAAGCCTGTTTGACTGTAAAACCTTGCGAGACAATCGAACCATTGGCAGAAATGCCTCACATGCTACCACAGGTTTATCATACCCATTGATCCTCAGAGGCAGACCAGATTCTTGCATAGCTCTTACTGCCATCATGGACAACAAACCTGTTCCTGCACTGCTTACACAACAGATTATCATAAGCATTCAAGCTTTAAAATCAAGATCAATGCAACTGCACCAATGAAGAGTGAGGTTAACACAGCACATAGTTTCGGCAGGTTGCGCTTTGGAAACCCAAGTGACTAGGAAATCGCGTTAAAATGAGCCTTTAACAAGAAATAACGTAAATGTCAACGTTCGTTCTTGTTGCTTGAATTTTGAATGATATACATCTAACTGCCTTCTTGTGCTCAAACTGGTTGAACATTAGTTTAATTGTCACCCAGCCTTTGATTCCCTCGAGAACCCACCCCCAAGCACAAGGATAACCAAGCAATAAGACTTAGCATGCGATACGAGCTGACCTGTCCCATATCACAATCAGCCTTCCACAGTTAGGCATTGGCATCACTACCATTACCTACCTCAATAGTTTCCAAAATGATCCATCGTCAACCCTTTGCATTAATAGCCTAGTCATCCATCCACTGCTGTTAGCTCGGTAGTGATGTAAGTTATTCCTTCCTTAGGTCTTTATGTCCTCAAAGAAAACCGTCTTTGAAAACCTTCAATGATTCAGTCACACTCTCCCAGTTCCATTTCGTTTCAAACCTATCTCTACAACACATCCTTAAGTCAAAGCATGTTCCAAAATCCTTATGCTTCTTAAAGCTCTTCAGCTTTAAACATTTATCTTATATAAGTCAAGCCTTTCAAGGCCACTAGTTCATCTATGAAGACAAAAACTCTCCTCCTCCTAACAGCTATTTAAGATAGCTTGAATAGAGATAATTGGGTCTCCCACAGACTTTAATATAGAATTCAAATACCATAACTAGTTCTCTCTAGAAGTGTGGATTGTGTAGGCCATTCTATGGACTATCCATAGGTGCCACTCATTCCTTGGTATGTGCCTTGTAGGCCTAGTTACAATCAGTTAGGTCGTTTGGTACAGTTAGTACATGTACCACTTAGGACAGTTAGGACACTCAGTCCAGTTGCAGCACTTAGCCCTAGGGTTTTGTTATGTTGGCTCTCTCTTGTGCCTCCACTCAGTTTTGCAGCAATTCATTTCAGCATCTCGTTTTTCTTGAGCTTCCATTGCTTGCCCTAGCCTATAGTGGTATCAGAGCAAGTTCGGGTTTCACCCTCCAGCCATTGGCAGCCTCCCCGAGCCCTAGTCCTCGCATTTGGAGCTGTTTGGCAGCTGTTCGGAGCTGTATGGGAGTTCTTTGTCACATGTGTGAAGCTTTTATGAGCTGTTAGAGCCTTTCCGTCGCCAAAAACTTCATCTCGGAGCTGCTGCTGCAAATGAGCCTTCATTTCAGTGCATCTGACCTCTGCTGGATCTGTGTACAGACATTTTTTCTTCAGGCGGTTCCACACATATGAACCATACAGTCCATACAGACTGTACGTACGCTGACAGACAGCATTTAATGCTGTACAGTGCAGTACAGAACTGCTGACAGGGTTTTCGAGGCTGTACGGACCTACAAACAGGGCATTTATTGCTCTACGGAATCCGTACATCCCATTAATGATTTTACGGATCTGTCCCGAGACTGCATGGACCTTCTAAGCTCTCATACATTGCTGTTCGGACCTACTGCGCACGCAGTAGGTGCCCCAAAGCGGCATTTTGAAGGTGTTTTCTTGCTGTCTTGTGCTCCGTGCCTGTGCTAGAAGACATTTGAAGCTTTGTGAAGTGATCCGAAGGCCTCTCCTTAAGCTCTTTCCTTTTCATTTGGTTCTCCCTTGCCTCAGGCTGCGAGTTCCCCTCCTTCCTCTCACTTTGAGGTGTTCTCCTTCTCGTGGGAGCACTATGTCTTGCTGTAACTCTCATTTCCAGCCCTTGCTTGGCATTTCTCATTGCCATTTGCTATCATATTCACCTCTCCTTCAAGGGTGAATCCTTTGCTCACATCTGGAGCCTTTTCCTTGCTACATTTTCGAGCTACATCGTTGGGTAAGCCTTTGTTACATTGGTTCTTTCCAATTTCTGCAAATCAGCCCTTTCTTTGCTTCATTTGCGTTTTGGAAAGGCCCTATGTTGCCTTGGAAGGCCTCGTGTTGCCTTTTGGGGAATTTTTTACAACAGGTACACCTTGAGACAGCAAAGTCTTTTGCAGTGAAAAGATTTGAAGCTTGAGCAACCTTCTGCCTTTTGATTTTGAGAGGTTGCCCTTCTCTCATTCGCCTTGCCAGTTGGTGCATTTGCCTTGAATTTCAGCACCATGACTAGCAGCAAGGATGATTCGTTTGGGATGCTTGGGGCTAAGGACAAGCTTGATGGCACAAATTACCCCATATGGGCTTACATGATGGGGCATGTTTTGGTTGCCAAGAATTTATGGAACATTGTTTCAGGCACTGAGGTCAGGCCTACACGTAATGCTACTTCTAGTGCTACAGCCACTGCCTCTAGGACTACAGGTACTGCTTCAGGCTCATCTGGTGATGGATCTAATGCTACTTCTAGTGCAACTGCATCTTCTACTACATGTACTTAGCCTCCTCAGAAGCAGATTCAGTGGGATGGTCGTGATGCCAAAGCACATGCCTTGATTGCTCTTTCAGTTAAAAGGATCATTATCCCTCATATCCGATCTAGCAAGACAGCAAAGCAAGCATGGGATCAGCTTGCATCCTTATATCAGGTGTGGAACGAGGCACGGGTTGCCTATCTCCGTAAGCTGTTGAAGGACTTGAAGCTTGAAGAGGGTGGTAACATGGATGCCATCTTCCCAGTATGAAGGATTTGAAAGAGCAGTTGGCTAATCTTGATGAGGTGGTGCCTAATTCTCAGCTTGTTACTCACACCCTTGATGGGTTGCCTGACTCTTATCGGGGCTTTGCTACTACATTGAGGTTGGTTGTGGGTGGCAATGCCAACCATTATTCCTTTGACCAGCTAGATGCCCTCTTACTTCAGGGGTAACAAAGCCATGCAAATCGCAATGCTTACCCCTTAAAGAAAGCCCTCTATAGATTGAAGCAGGCACCTCGGGCTTGGTATTCCAGGATACATGCTCATTTGCTCACACTTGGCTTTCAGAACAGCCCTACAAAGGCTACACTTTACATCTGCAAGAGTGGGACAGATTTTCTCTGATATTAGTGCTCTATGTGGATGACATACTTGTGACTGGGACACATGCTAAGCAAATTGTAGCTTTTAAGTTGACTTGCAGAAGACATTTGCTATGTCTGATCTTGGTCTTTTGCATTACTATATGGGCATTCAATTTGCTAGCAGTGAGGGGGCCATTTTGATGTCACAATCCAAGTAAATTAGACAGCTTTTGCAGCGTTTTCAGTTTGAGGATTGCAAGCCAGTATCCACTGTTAGAAATTGACCAACATAGGTTACGCACAGTGGAAGACTCATAGAATTGCCCAGGAGCTCACACAGTGTGGTGTGGGGTGTGGAATCACAAACTTCTTTACTTATGTGCATGGAATAGATGTGCAGACTCATCAATAGACAATGAACCAGCTAGATATAGAAGACACCAAAATAATATATTTCCGTCCAAAGCTATGGACACAATACAAAAGAGAGATCTAGAGTCCCACCAATGGTGTGGTCCTCTGATCTTACCACAAGTACTTCTCCTATCTGCCGGCTATCTCTAGACTCGAGCCCGCGTGCTTCACCTCGAGCATAAGTAGACTTTCGGTCCAAAGATCTCAGCACCTTGCTGCCCTAGTAGACAGCCTAGGCTTCAGCCCCAAGTGAGCTCAGTCTCTGCAGCAACTCTGGCCCTGCTTTGCCTCCTGGATGTAGGCCCAAAGATCAGGCTTCTGCTGCTCCTATGCTTGCTGACTTGCTGGATAATGAATGAGGGCCTGGAGGCCCTCCTTTTATAGGCCCTTCAAGGGGCTGTAAAACCGACCAGACAGGCTGCCTATGGCCGACCCAAACTGGCCGACCAGGCCCTGCCCTGGTCTGCTATAAATGCCCCTTTGGGGCTCACTTTCCAGGGCCTTTGGCCCACACTTCAAGACAGGGGCACAGCCCCTATGCTGGCCGACTTGTACCCTGCCTCCCCACTGCCATGTTGGGCTATAAAACCAGGGCATATGCCCTCTAAACCTTGAGGGGTCCAGCCCCGCATAGTCCAGCCATGTTCCAGGCCTGGTAGGCTGGCTGTGACCAGCCCTACCAGCATCCAAACACTTGACTCTTCGTTGTTGGCTGCCCTCTCCATGCTGCGCCACATACAGGGCCTGCTCCAGGTTGCTTTCCTGCCCACACCTGCTGCCACGTGGCTCACCGTACAAGCGCCTACTTCTCTCTCTTTGATTCTTGCCCACATGGCAGCCATCCTACTGCTCAAGTGTCAGTCTCTCAAACCCTAGGTTCACCCCCCCCAATGCTCTCCTCATATGGCGGTCACAGATGGGAAGGTGACCTTTCCAACATCCACACCATTAGAGCCTGGTTCTCACTTCTCTTCTGAGGATGGCAGCGGTGCATGTGATGTCACTCTCTATTAGCAGGCAGTTAGTTGTTTGATTTAATTATGCCATACGAGACCCAATCTTCAGTATGATGTCTCACAGATGAGCAGATATATGCACAGCCCCTTTGCACACCATTGGCAAGCCGCCAAGTGTGTCTTTAGGTATCTCAAAGACACTCAGCATTTGAGCCTCCTTTATGAGGCTGATTCTTCACTTGTTATGCATGGATTCATTAATATTAGTGATTGGGCTGGCTGTTCGGACACCCGTGTGTCACATAGTGGCAATTGTTTCTTGCTTGGTACTTCATGCATTTCTTGGTTCAGAAGAAGCAGACTACAGTTGCTACTTCTAGCTGTGAAGCTGACTACAAAGCAGCTCTTACAGCTACCGTGGAGTGTGTTTGGCTCCGGAAGCTGCTTGCAGATCTTCATGCATGTCAGACTGCTCGTACCGTCATCTTCATTGATAGTCAGGGTGCTTTGGTTGTGGCACGGAATCCCGTTTTCCATGCTTGCACACAAAGTATATTGAGGTTCACTATCACTATGTCAGAGAGAGATTATCAGCAGGTGATATTCAATTGTCTTATGTTCCCATTGAAGACAACTTGGCAGATCTTTTTACGAAGACTCTACCTCGACCTAAGTTTGAAGCTTTTCGGCTAGCTTTAAACTTAGTACCTTTTGTGACTTGATCTGTTGTACTCTGTACAGTCATAGGTTGCTATATCCCTACAGAATGAACATGTGCATTCATGAAGGGACATGTGGAGAGGGGAGCACCACTCTAACACTAGGAACGGAATGGAAAGATGGAAAGCATAATGAAAATGGAAAGAAAGTAAAAGTGCAAGGCAATGATAACCAAAATACTCACAATGTATTGATAATTTGATGTTGACAACTCTGTAAAAGACTCAAGACTAGTACAAGACTATATAGTGTGACCCTCTAGACTCAATGCATATGGGATAATCTCCCATATGACACGTGGCACTGTCTAGGACTCACTAGACTATAAAATAAGTCCTAGGTACCTAAGACACACAAATACGCTCACTTTGACTTCATATTCCAACAATTCATGACATTAGATGTTCAGGTATCCTGAGCCATGTCCAAGATACTTCAGTCCATATCATGGAGGGGGTTTTGTAGGCCATTCTATGGGCTATCCATAGGTGCCACTCATTCCTTGGTATGTGCCTTGTAGGCCTAGTTATAGTCAATTAGGTGCAGCAATTCATTACAGCATCTCGTTTTTTGTCTTCTCTCCATCATTTCTTGAGCTTCCATTGCTTGCCCTAGCCTACAGATTGTATCTCCAACACTGACGATGATCTCACCATCCTGATTTATAACTACATTTTGTCCCACGTTTTTATTGGAGTTATGTGCATCTCATAGCGAGTGAAGGCTGTTTTGCGGGTGTGCCTGCCCTGTTTAGGATGTGTTTCCCCGTGGGCAGAGGGCTGCATGGCCCAGGCTAAAAGGTCTCATGGCCTGGCTAGTTTAGGGACGGGGACGAGCATTTTCTGAGCGAAATCTTCCGAGCGTCCGAGCGAAGGAAAAAAAAAGCTTCCAACTATGCATAAATATGGCAAAAATCGATCAGAAGAAAACATAGTTTCACTTAGAAATATGCAAAGTATTATAGCAATGCCTATTTTATACAAAAATCTTTAGGTGAATCTGTAGGAATGGTGAGAGCATAATGGGATGGCTTTTGAAGAAACCCACATGTAGAGTAGACTTCTCTATGAAAATTCCCTTATGATCCTTCTTACAACTTTTACTTAATAGGGGATGACATTGAAAACCCTTTCTCAACCTATCTTCATGAAAGAGTTTCTTCAAAGAAAACTCATTGAAGCAAGCCATCCAGGTAGTTTCGCCAGCGAAACCCCTTTGAAGCAAGTCTCCCAAGGTAGTTTCGCTGGCGAAACTACCTTGGACAGCACTTTTAAAAGTGACATAACTTTCATATCCAATGTCCAAATATAGTCATTCAGCCACTCAAATTGATCGGAACACCCCATTTGAGCACATCTATGGAGTTATATTTTGGAAAATCTTTCATATATAGTATTAAATATTACAAGTATTTTATGAGAGTGATATATAAGCCCAAGTTAATACTTATTTATAGTAATTTAAACTTCTTTAGAAACATGTCCATAAATATGCTATAAAAACACTAAAAAGATATTGCCATATGATATAAATGTGTTAATAAGTAATTATATATGCATAGTATTATTACATTGAGAGTGATTATGAGGAATGTTTCTTAAAGGAATCAACACTTTTTTAAGGTAATAACAGGGGTACAAAGGGATGTCTCTAAATAAGAAAATTATGTTGTGTAAAAATGAATGAGTGACTAGTCTGTATATTTTTATGATAAAGGGATCTAGTTCTAGTGAAAATAAAAGTGTAAAAACCATGTTTCCTGAAGAAAAACATTTTTAAAAATCTCTTGAAAAACATGCTCGGATAAACCTGCTCATAGGTTTTTGCTCGTAAAATTGACGCATCCGTTTAGGGACAAACCCTAGTCAAGTCAGCCGACTAGACCTAGTCATTTGACTAACCCTAGGTCGCCGCCTAGCTACGCCTGAGTCGGCCACTTGGCACGCCTAAAGGCCTTGCCCCCTCCATTGCTGGATGCACCTTCTTGAGCATTCTTCTCATCTTCCGTGACTAATTCCCTTGCTGTAAATACAGTTGCCATTGCACTTCATTAAGTATGAATGAAAATCGCGAGAGCAACAAGCTCAAATGCAAGAGTACATCATGCAATACATGAGGAAAAAAACAGCTCAAAGTGAGCTAATAAAAAACCAAGGCGGAGGCTCAAAATGCCATCTCAACCCTAAGGGAGATTCAGAGAAGAAAGGAGATCCTCTCCAAACTCTGAAAAAAGTAACTCTTTGCTCGAGGATCCCTGCATGCTCGCCCATATGGCCATCATAGTGTGTACTGTGTCAGTCCGTACTACACCACTCTCACATGGTATCAGATGATTAAGTCGGCTAGGGACCAATGGAGGGTATGTTAGGTTTTAGACCTAATATTCATGTAAGTTGATATTAGTTTTTGTAAAAAAACTAGCAGTCATATGATTTAGTATACTTCATATTGGTGAGGGTTGTTAGGCTTGATCCTCTTGCAGCAAATCTAGGGATCCTGGAGTTGTCTCAGACTGGAACCGAGTCAATGCAAGGGTACGGTCTTTCATCTTCCTAAACTGTACTCCTCAAGTTATTAATCATGTAAAGCACATGATGGCGGCCAAATTTTTTCAAAGCATTTGGCATCCTTGTACAACAGAACTTCTCCCATGAAGAGGGTGTCTTTGCAAGTTCAAATGAGGTTGTTGGATCCCGTGAAGAGGTCATCGATGCGGGAGCACCTCAACAAGCTCTAGGAGCTTCAGCAAGAGATTCTCTAAGCGGGGAAGGATATATCCTCTAAGGACATGGCCATAACATTGTTGTCCCACTTGTCTTCCCAATACTCTGCATTGTATTCGTCCTTGATAACTAGTGAAAGGATGAATACATTGACCTGGGAGGAATTGGTACCCATGGTGCTCAACTAGGAGAGATTCTAGAGTCCTTCCTAGGGCAAAAGCTCGGAGACTTTGGCAGCTGAACACAAAGGAAGGAGTAAGCTAACAAATGCAGAAAGACAAGCACTCAAGGCTTCCCGTACGTGTAACTGCTGTCGCCAACAGGGTCCTATTGGCAGCAATGTCATCACAGAAAAAGTGAGAGAACTAGTGAGCAAAAAGAAGCTGGTTATGCGGCTGCCACTTCAATTGTTCCAATCTTCTAGCAGCACAAGGCACGATGCGCTGCCAGCAGACAATCTAGTTCTAGATTAAAGATTGCTTACTTGTATGTGGTAGTGGGACATGCCGAACAGGTGCAATGGTGGAGTCTTTGTTCGAGGCAAGCGTCAAGTACGAGCCACAAGGAGTTGTTCCAGCTGACTCAGGTGGCAGTATGTATACCAGTTCGTATTTGTTTGGACGTGATGACCTGGCAGAGCTAGAGGGGGTTTCCTGGTGTTCTGCTGCATGCTGAGCTGCTGGATCGCTCTGAGACAGTTCGTGTCAAGAGGGGGCTTCTTCTGACAGTACCTGTGGTAGTGTTCAGCAACGGTGGTTCATGCGACGGATTCCTTCAATTGCTCCAACAGTACACCCAGCTCCTTGGACATGATGTTACATCAAAAAGCTGAGAGGGGGTGTTGGAGTTGAGCATCTCTAGATGTACAATGGTTAGAGTAGGAGCAATTAAATTGAGCTTATCTATTGTCTCACATACGATGATGTTGTTGATATCGTAACCAAACCTCTTACTAGAATTAAGAAGGAGAAGTTTTCCAACCTGATGGGAGTGAAGCCATGAACTATGGACTTAGTTCACTAGATTATGCTTGGGGTTTTGGGGTTAGGATTAAATAAAAGGTTAAACAGAGTGGTAGGAAGACCCTAGGTCCTAGGATAGGACATCCATGATGTTATGTCATGGGCGAGGAAAGGACTATGAGATTTTAAGGGGCCACATGATGTTGCATGCCTCCACATACACCGGCATGGAGTGAAGGGAAGGTTGCTACATGGCATTATTCCATTGGTCTATCTCTTTACATAGACATTCACTCACCATCTCAGTCAATCTAGGGAGGCCAATCAAATGCAAGTATTGCATCTAGTGTATGTTTTGATGCATTCTGATTGGGCACACTGTGCAAGCAGGTGAGCAGGGAGAAGCTTCCTAAGAAGCTTCTTGGTGGCCTCGCACAACCCTATCTTACGTGGCACCACCTCCTCAGTTAGGGTTTGCTGTATTTGGGTTTCATTGTGTGTTTGCAATTAGTTGTTGCATTCTCAGTATGCTTTCATTATAGCCATTCTAGTTCAGCAATTCACGTGTGCACGAATCAATTCCTACTTGTGTGTGGAGGGCATTGCACTCTAGCACGACTCCCGTTCATCTTCTCTTTTAGAGTCCCTTCTCTTTTAGAGTCCATAGTATGAACATATGTTCTCACAAATGCATATCTGCACACCCACACATACTTGAGCATCCATTTACACAAGGTCTTTGTAATGAGTTTTTGTCAACACTCCAGAGGTGAAGGACACTCTCAACCGTGACAAAGGCTAGCACTAATCAAAAAGTAGTCCACATTCTCTTACTTGTGAAGACTACAATTTCATTTCAGTCTCTCCCAAACGAGCATTTCTAAGCAAAAATGCTTAGACAATCGACCTGATAGGACAACACACCAGTTAAGATAGAAAGAATTCATCGCAATATCAGCAAACCGTAACAAGGACAAAACTTTACAAGGTGAAATTTGCATGTCCCCTAATATAGCAAGAGCATATATCTAGATGAATACAGGAACATGCCCAAACTCATCCTCGGAAAACACACCACAAGTGCATTCAAACCTGATGATCATGTTAGTCACAAGACAATTTCACACAGGGATTCTATCCAAAGCCCATCGTTGACATACGGTTTTCACAAACTCAATATTCCTTGAAGCTAGCCGATAGTTGTTGATCCACTAGATGACTTCTTGACGACACCTTTTTGAAAGTTGCGCATTCTAAAATTCGGAGCAAAGTATGGAGAGCTTTAGTGCTAAATATGGCACTTTCTAAAAATTTACCCATCTCCTTTTTTCCTTCATTCTCTAGTAGAGATATTTTATATTTGTCTACTGGTGCAAAGGCCTCTAGTACAAGATTAACATCCTTTACTATGCACAATTGAAACAAATTTGGGCCTTTATCAAGAGCACCATAATCCATAAGTAGGGGCACGTAATCCTTATGCTCAAAAGTTGTGGCATTGAAGACAAAGCGTTCAGTTGGACGATGATAGAAGCTCAGTAACCACATAAATATATGCTTGTGTTAGCTTGTTTCTTATCACCGTTGTTGAGCTTAAAATTTTTGGGCCGTGGCCATCAATCACAAGATTGGTATGTTGGCCTAGAAGGACAAACCACAACCACAGGTCATGAAATCGTCTTTGAGAGATCAGCTATTAGCAATTCCGAAAAAACTAACAAAGGAAGTGTTTATGGAATCACACCTCCATTAATTGACATAAGTTGTAACCTTTCTGTTTTTAGCTTCCAATGAGCCTGAGTTACTAATAAATCCTCCCTGAGTTACTAATAAATCCTCCCTTAACATGACTGTTGAGGATACATCAAAAGAGACAAAGAGGCACTGTGAGAATTCGATTGCTTCTCTTTAAACACCGTGGAGTTCTTTGGGTTCTTCAAATCATGCCAATGCTCTCCCTCAACGGCTCGTTTTTTTGCAATTATTGCAAAATATGGCTTGCTTATAAGAAGTTTCTCTACTCGAAGAATATGTCATTTTAAATCTTCTCCTCCTTTTGTCTCATATTAACTGCCTTTGTTAAATATCGTTTCTTTTCTAGTTTAGTTCTTGATGGGCTTTGATGTTAAGATATTCATCAGCCAATTGCTTGATCAGGATTTAATGACGAGAGCCAGGAGAAGAGAATCTCTTTCCATGCATAAGGAAACAAACAAGCAATTGCCAAGAATCCAACGTTTTAGTCAGCTTGAGACCGATAAAAAGTAAAGTAGCAGGTTGCTGCAACTTTGTGATGTTGCCTTTAAAAACAGCTAAGGAAGATATAAATAAACCGTCCGAGTGGCTCTGTCTTGAAGTCATATCCCAACTCATCAACTTTATTATCAAGAAGTAAAAGTACTGTGATGTGTAACAAAAACAGGAAGTTGAGGCTTGGAATGGGCGCCTGTTATGCGGTCCGTGAAAAACATTATGAATAAAAAGTCTTTTACAGCTAAGCTCGCAAACTCCAAGATGCATGTAGGCTAAACTACACACCCGATATCAAGAACGCGACTTGGCCCACGCAATGCCTTTCTGATGGCAGTATCGAAAGCTACATTTCTTTGCGAATCGTTCAACATATCAAGGTACGACGAGTCTGCCAATTGTTGGGCTTGGCAGGAGTCGTCGTTGTCTTGGACGAGCACCCACTCAACTTCACCAGTGAGGGCGTCGATTCTTTGGCTGAACAAGCTCTGGGGAGACGTCATTACTCCTTGTCGGAAGCAGTACACGGAATACTTGAATAGCTAGAATTGGGTTCTCATGAGGCTGTTTACAACTGTTGGAAAGCTGCCCAACAATGCCATTGCTGGGCACATAAACAAGAGAGCACACACATATGCACTGACTTTTTGCTTAGTCATAATTCCTTTAGAGGAAATCATTGCATTGAGTTTGGAATTGTCGCAAAGTAAATTAATCTTAGCCAGCCACACAACTAATTGGGTACAATCTCGGTACAATCTCTCCTCTTAGAACCAAACCGCCCAAGTCCCCGCCCGCCAAGCCTTTGTTGCAGGGGCGTGCTGCCACATTCAAAAAGCTTATTGGATCCTTTAAAAAAGGAGGGTTTGGTTCTATCATCAATCAACTTCCACCTTCTGTTAAGGGTTCTAAACAAATCCTCCATATCAAAAGTAGGAGTTGGGATGGGTAATAAGGAGGAGCACCCCACCCAGCTAAACTCCTTGTGCATGCACAATACTGATCCTCCCTTCCAAGTCACATCTCCTTGCCATAATTCCAATATTTCCATAATCAATCTTTGCTATTGGTTGGTTTAAGAGAACTCTCTTCTAATTTCAAGCCAGGATTTCCATCTGATATGTTCTCTATTCCAAAGCTGCCCACAAGTTTGAAGCCCTTTCTTGAACAACTTAGGTGCAATTGTGAACTGATCATCTAACAGAGTGGTAGATTTAAAAATGGAAGACACCTTGAGAGTCTTGAAGTAAATTGTCATCCAAGGAAGCCTTTACTGACTTACCTTCTCCATTTGCTGGATTCTCTCCATTAGTATGTTGTGCTCCCATCCTCATCTAGTCGTGTATCATGCCGGGGTTTTGAGATGCTTGATGGCGGGAGGTCTTTAGTTTCTTCCTCGCTGATTGAGGGTGGCCTCTTGTCTCTCGTAGTCTGCCTAAGATTGACTCTATCTCCTCTTGAGTCCTTGCTAGAGGAGCCTCCACTAGTTGAGGGCACTCTATCGCCTATTCCATTTGGTCGACCTCCATTGTCTCTTGTTTTATCATTTTGCAAGGTTCCACTTTCGCTGTTCTGATTGAGTAGATGTCTGGAGGCAGAGCTAGCACCAGTGCCTGCAGCTCCTCCTTCATTGTTGCCACCTACTTCTCTTTGCTGGAGAGATTGCATGATGTGGGCATTGTCTAGGTCTCTGGCCACCAAGGTCCCATCTATAGTTGGAGAGCCAGCAATAGAGCATGTTCCCAGGGGGAGGCTGAAGAAGCAACCCTATGGCTTCCGAACTACATGCACATAAGAGGGGCACACAGCTCCTCCTCGTCCTCCTCTTCCACCGTGGGAAATTGAGCGAGCTCCATACCGTAAGGGTGGCGCTTCACGTTCCAAAAATTGATTGGTGACAAGAGTAGGAAAGTAGCTTTCGTCAACTATATTGAGGTGGTCTGGAAGCTGAGGCAAGCGGTGTCGGAATTGCTTGAGAAGTCAGATAGGAAGTTAGGCTCGAAAAGGTGCTGAGGTAAGTCAAAGGAGATATCAACTGGATTGATGGGAGTGGAGGCGTACGAATGGAGGGATCTAGCATCACCCTTAAGGCCTTTGTCGCTGTCACCTATCGTCTTCAGTCTCCATCACCACACCCTATTCCAAGATAGATTAGCTTGGACTCTGTAATTGGTATTATGACATCCAAGCATGTCACGTACATGAGGTAATTGGTATAGGTCACCTGTTATTATGACATCCAAGCCACCGAATGGTAAATTATGAATGTGTTTGATTGCACGTAGTCTTTTATTAATAAAGTTGTACATCCTCTTGCCAATTAGTGATATTTCATTTAAGATTATTGTTTGAAGTATTCCTTTGTGAGTTTGTCTAATTTTTTAGCAGGTCAACTCAGGCATGTCTTTGCAATTTACTAGTATACTTAATCTTTAATGTAGAGTTGATTCATGTATGTTGCATGCAGCTCTTCCTATAGATGCCATTTTTAATATTTTGGCCTTCAATGGATCAGAATTGGGATTTTATTATACCAACACGAAAGTTCTTGATTGAGGGCCCATATGAATGTTGTTTTATCGATTCCAGCTCCTGCTGTTAGAAATATAGGTTTGTTCTTTTTTTTTCACATTATGTCGTCAAACAGATGTCGTTGCTATGGGTTTAGTAACTATATTTGTGACCAATGTTCTTTTTGTGGTATTAGTTCTTCTGCAAGTTGCAGAAATTGAAAGGAAGTAGGAGCTTCTTTTTTTTGTCTACTTCAAATTTAAGGTAATAAAATGTCTATTGGTTGCTTTTCCATATAGTTGTGATGTATCACATCAACTACATCAAATGAGTCTAATAAAATAGCATTATTAAATGTTTCAACCCATATCTCATTGTTTGCAGTTGTAGCCATTTCATATATTTGGATCTCTACGTTTTGCCAAGCTTCAGCATTTTGATTGTTTGAGTTTCTAAGGAAGTTGAATTTTCCTTTAGTCTTAGAAATTTGGTTTGCAGCTCAACAATAAACATTTTGCCAAGTTTTGTTTGATTGTCTTAGAGTTTCTTCTGAGTTACAGTAAGGAGTATAAAGCATGAATTGTCTTATAGTAATTTTTAGGGTCTTGATGTTGGTCGAAATGTATTAATATAATTATTCATGGCCTTTTATTTAAAAAAATGGTTTTCCTATTGTATTGTAAAACAAACTTTGCGAGGCATATTGAGATTGGTCACTAATTGAAGCACACATTATATCAGTTGAGTCATCTAGTAGTGTTTGCAATATTTTAACAAGTTGCAAGGCTACAACGCATTGTTGTAACGGTAATGTATTTATAAATTGTGTCATTCTAAAAGCGTGGTTATAAATTTTAAAATGTGGCTCCCATTTTTTTAATGCAATCAACTGCATCATTATTTTCATCATTTGCTTTCTTTATTATATTGTGGAATGCTTTGGTTATTGTGTTCTCTACTTTTCTAAGGTATGATGTACAATATGCAGTTGCTGTTACATATGGATCTAATGCAAATTGAGCATCAATGTTTGCATCCCACAATGGTACTAGTAACTCTGAGAAATGGGTTTGTCCAAGCATTAGACAGTTTTCTTTTCAGAAGCAATGTTGGTTGTTTTTAAGTTGGCTCTTAAAGATAAGATGTATTCACCTTTGGTAAGTTGCAATTTTGCTAATAATTGTTATAAACTTTGAAATGGACTTGGAATTGTATCATTTAGTTCTTGAGAGGGTAAGATTACTATGAAAGATCTTTTGATCTAGAGACTATAGGATAGTCGTTTTATCAAGCAACAGGAAATGGAACCTACATTTTTCTTTTCCTTATTTCCTAGATGTATGTGTGTGTTTGTGGCATTATGTTGCTTGCAACAATTCAGGAAGAAATGAGAGGTCGCAGGATATGTATTGGTCAACAAATTTTGTAACAACTTCATCTGGTTATCTATTATAAGTAGGAGCATCTTTAGTCAATAGCAAACCATGGTCATGCTCACTCCTACGGTTTTGAAATTCAGTTTTGTGAAGTAGAAATCTTGCATCTCTCTGAAAAATTGCCTATTAGTTTTTAAAAGTTTCCTTAATACTTTGATACAATGATCATAATAGCGTGCACATGTCACAAGATCATCACGTACAAGTTGGTATGCTAGAATGTTGTTCTTAGTAGCGTTGTGTAGGAACGGGCGTTGGTTTTTTAATGCATTTGTTAATGCCACCCAATTGCTTTCTCCACTTGTGAATGTCACAAAGAATGCTGGAGGACCTAGTTGGCAAATCATTGCAAATAACTACTTACGTTGACATTGCAAGTAGTGTGGAGATGCTCTGATGCTTTTAAGTTCTCATAAATACCTCACACTATTTGTCTTTGTATATACCCAAGGGTTTTTTATTCTCACTAGGAGCAATTGCTGAGATGTTTGAGGTTCTATCAAACATTTTGTTTGCATCTATGTATCCATGGACTAATGTGTTTGTAAATGAATCCTCATTTTTATTTCCTTGTTTAGAGTTCTAGAGCTGTATCATTCTCCATTAGTTGTTCTTGTATGAAGTTGATGTTTTGTTGTAGGTTGTTTTGAGTTGGAAACCAAAGGTGTGATATCGTCACGCTTTCTTGTTTATATAGTAATGTTCTAACAAGCCGTTTTAGTGCTTTCATGACGACTACATTGGGATAGGAATTACCACTTATGTATACATTTTGGTACTCTAGCTTTCTCTTTATTACAATTTCAATGGTCATGCTATCATTTGATTGTTGTGGAAGCATAGTTTAAACATTTTCTATGTTAGTAGTAACATTTATAATGCTCCTCTTTAAGAAATATTGACCGAATGTTGCACGAATTGCAACCAATCTTTCTTCAAGATCTGAAAGCAACTGCACTTTTTGAATCAGGTCATTTAGTTTCATATGTGTAGGCAATGCTAAAATAGGAATTTAGTGTTGATTGATTTGTTGCTTGCATCTCAAGCATATGGCATTGCTACTTGCTTTTATGATGCTTCTAGGTACACTTATAGTTTGCATCAATAGTGTAATATTTCTGATGTTGCTTGTTTAGTTTGATATTTAAAAAACAGCCTATCACAACAACAACAAGGGTGTGTGGGTGTGTCTAAATGAGCATTAGGAAAGTTCATACGGCTTTGGTTAATAACTAATGTAATTGGCGGCTTGAGTACAGGTGATGGAACTCACAGCAAGGATTGGAGTTAGTACGAGGGTACCGATTGATTCGTCGCATAGCGCATCTTTTATGGCCATGGGCCAATTTTGGATTTCTTTAATATTGCAAGTTTGAGAAATATATTTTAGAGAGGACATAAATCAATTTTGGGCCCAAAGAGGCTATGTAAAGCAAATTCCTTATTTTGGAAGAGAGGGATAATTTTGGCTCCTTGTGCTTTTATGAAATATTATAAATACTCTAGATGAGGAAGCGTGAGCCACTCATCTAGGGGGGGAGATTGTACCCAGTCTATTGTTGCTATTGTGGTGTGAATGTGTTCTTCTCCTCCAATTGATTAAGTGGTGGTTATTCTGTGGAAGAGTCTACCTTTTGGTTTTAGTGGAAATTCAAAAGAAAGTGGAGGAACTAATACAGAGGAGATTGATAAGACCCAGTAGTTCTCCTTATGGAATACCTGTCTTATTGGTCAAAAAGAAGAATGGAACCTATCGGATGTGCATAGACTACCATGCACTAAACAAAATCACATTGAATAAATGGCCTAAACCCTAAAATATACACGAATTAAGATCATTCTTGGGATTGTGTAGCTTTTATAGGAAGTTTGTCAAGAATTTTGCATTCATTGCATATCCATTGACATAACTTCTTAAAAAAGCTAAGCATTTCTTATGGATCGAGCATCAAGATAAATCTTTTACAGCTTTGAAAGAAGCTCTCACACAAGCTCCTGTGTAGCAACTACCAGATTTCTCTAAACCATTCTTTGTAGTTGTAACCAATGCTAGTGGATATGGAATTGGAGTCGTGCTTATGCAAGATGGACATCCTATAGCATGTGAGAGCCAAAAATTAAAACTAGCGGAATGCAATTATGGTACATATAATAAAGAGTTAACCACTATTGTGCATGCCTTACGAATGTGAAAACATTATTTGATGAGAGCTGAGTTTATTATCAAACCAGATCAACAAAGTATCAAGCATTTCTTGACTCAGCCACTAATATCCGATAGGCATATCAAGTGGGCATCATTTATACAAAGTTTTCACCCCATGATTCAATATTAGCCTGGAAAAGAAAATATAGTTTCTAATGCCCTCAGTAGAAAGCCAAGTATTAATCACATCACTGCTATAGAGACCTAGCCTTTTGAAGGTATGAATAACTCTTATCAAGAGGATCCAAACTTTTTGATATATGGAACAAATTAGAGGATAGTAATTGGAATCCTATGTTGGACTATTCACGCAATGATGGATACCTCTTTTATCAAAAGAAATTATGCACATCACTCGACCGTTTCGACAAATTGTAATGGAAGAAATGCACCAACCTCCATATATGGGACATAGGGGAGTGACTGCTACTTTACAAGCGATAGTAAGAGAATTTTGTTAGACTACTATAAGAGAAGATGTGGCTAAGTTTGTAGCCGAATGCATCACTTGTTAAAAGATCAAGAGTTACAAAGGAAAGACTCCTGGATAACTAATGCCTGTCCCTATTCCTACGCAACCCTTCGAACAAATATTCATGGATTTCATAACAAGTTTTCCTACTACAACAAATCAAAATGATATAATATGGACGATAGTGGATCGCTTTAGTAAGCAAGCTTACTTCATCCCATGCAAGAAAACTTTAACAGTTCAGCAAGCTGCACATATATTCATCAACAAGCATATCTTTGTCCATCATGGCTTGCCAAAGATCATAGTGTCTCATCAAGATTCGAAGTTTTGTAGTAATATTTGGATTGCATTATTCATAATCTAGGCACTAAGATTTCTCCTCAGCTTTTCATCCAAAATCCAATGGACAAATTGAAGTCACAAATAGTACTATTCTGGACATGTTAAGAGCTTATGTGGGAATTCAACCAAAGACTTGGGACAAATATCTTCACCTCTTACAGTTTTCTTATAATAATACTCCTCATTTTGTAATTGGAAGAGCACCCTTTGAGATCATCTATGGGAAAGTCTTACCTATTCCTATCACACGATTGACCCATAGAGTTGAGGCAGTAGATGCATTTACCCATAATTATCAAAATATTCTTAAAGAGGTTCAAGAAGCCATTGCAATAGCTCAAGAGAAGTACACAAAACAAGCTAATAAGAAACAAAAACACATGCTTTTTAAAGGTGATTATGTACTTCTACGGATTGAGAAAATAAGATTGAAGAGCATAGAGAAATGGCCAGTAATCAAAATGTCCCCACGTTTTTATGGACCCCTCAAAGTGATTCCGAAAATCAATGATTTAGCATATAGGCTTGAATTAGCTAATAATTGGAAAATACATAATGCTTTTCATATCAGCCTCTTAAAGCCCTTCAAAGGACCTCTACCTATACATCCTATTTATGAAGAGGATCCATTGATTGTTGATTTTGGTTCGATGATTCGTTCAATCGATTGTTAATAACTAATGTAATTGGTGGTTTGAGTACATGTGATGGAACTCATAGCGAGGATTGGCGTTAGTGCTAGGGTATCGATCTCGAGGTGTCGCATAACGCATCTTTTATGGCCATGGGCCAATTTTGTATTTCTTTAATATTGCAAGTTTGAGCAATATAATTTAGGGAGGACATAAATCAATTTTGGGCCCAAAGAGGCTATGTAAAGCAAATCCCTTATTTTGGAAGAGAGGGATAATTTTGGCTCCTTGTGCTTTTATGAAATATTATAAATACTCTAGATGAGTTAGCGTGAGCCACTCATCTAGGGGGGGAGATTGTGCCCAGTCTGTTGTCGTTATCATGGTGTGATTGTGTGATTGTGTTCTTCTTCTCCAATTGATTAAGTGGCAATTATTGTGTGGAAGAGTCTACCTTTTGGTCTCATTCGTGCTACTTTGAAATAGCTTTAGCTATTTTATTTCGTGTGGTAATGAAGGTGTAATAAATGCAAGCAGTAACATTTCAATGTCTCCAATTTTTTTGTGTTCTATGGATGTGCTACATAGTTGTTGCTCTTGTATAACTGTTAATAGAGTTTCATTTGCATATTTACTAATGGTATGTTGTCTTCTCAGGTGTCTTACATGAGTTATTATCTTGTGCAAAGGAATATTACAAGTGCTAATAGACTTTATATATTGCTTACCAATTTCTATTGTTGCTGCAACAAACATATCATCTAACAATTTTTCTATTAAGTAATTTTCTTTTGTTGACCAAACATGCTATTTGCTTCTATTTAAGGTTTGTGTAGCAACTACTGCATGTTTGCAATTTTGTTTGATGTCTAGTTTAACTGATATACTACGACATACTTCAGGAGTTTGAGTGTCATTTGTAAATGTTGATTTTATCTGGACAATGGGCTCAAAATGAGGTACTTGTAAAGTGTCGTCATCATATAGAATTTGTAGTGGGGTTGTGTAAAATTCTTTTCCATGCTTGATATAAATTTATTTATTTAACAACAACCATACATAGATAGGCATTTGCAAAAAAAATGATGCCCATAAGATGGCAAACTCATCTCCCCAAAGGCCATTTTATGTTGTACTGATTTGCTAATGCGAGGAGAGTAATTTTGTTTTCCCAACTCTAGCCAAACATATCAACCCCAAGCATCAACCTTGGGTTACTACCTTAAGAAATTTTATTTATTTCTTAAAAAGAAGCCACTTGAAGAACAAATTAGGCTAGGTAATGGATAGAATGCGTAGAGCTCGCAATTTCAAACATTTCACCTTTTTATAGAAGAGCGATCATGAAAAGTTATGGCCTAGGAAGAGTTTAGGGTTTGACCCTAACCCTACACCCATTCCTATAAAAACCCACTCCACCCCCTCATTCTTCTTCTTTCACATCTAGCCTCCATCCTCTTCTCCATTCCGAGCCCTACGCAAGACCCTCCTCCCTCTCCATCGACCACCACCCTACTCTCATCCTCACACGGTGAGTTATTTCGAGCCCTTCTCGCAATGATAACCTAGCCATACACCCACTGCCCATTCGCCCTCAACGATCCTGTTACATTGAGAAAGACTTGGAGAACTTAAGGTGACCATCTCCTCCTCCATTTGAATTTTTGTCAAAGTATTTCATCCGTCTCCACCACCCCCTCCTCTCTCCACCACCCCTCCCCCTCCACCTCCCCCTCCACCCCCTAGAGCCCCCCCCCCCCCCTCCCCCTCCCCCTCCCCCTCCCTCTCCACCCCTCCCCTCCACCCCCCCCTCCACCCCCCCCCTTCCACCTCCCTCCTTCCACCCCCCTCTCCACTCGATCAACAAAGTGACTTGACCTAGTGGATAGTCACAATCGTTAAGTGAGCTTGCGCTAGAACAGTCTCGGGATGGGTAACCTCTGATGAAGTTTTGAGAGCGATCTCACAAGTCTCCCTCACGTGCAGCCAATTGTGCTTTTAGTGCCAGATATGCCAAGAACTATGCCTTGGTCACTACCTTTATCATCGCTTCGGAGGAGGCAATCAATAGAGCGAGCAAAAAAAAGCAATCAACTTTTTCCACAATTCCCTTGTAGAGTAGTCAACATAGATTGTGGAATGCACTATTTGGGAAGAATCTCCAAAATGAATCTTAACTTACTATGCTAATATGTGGATACAATAACTATATTAACATTCAAACTTATAGTTTATCTTAACTTTTCAATTGAAGCCACTATAACATTTTGCAATTCTAATATGTGGGTTTAGTAATTGAAAGGAACCAAAGTGCCACTTCAAAATGTGTGATTACTTTGCTATTACAATAATTCTTCCGTTTTAAAAATAAGTCTTATTTATCACAAGTGTTACTACCATCAAAACATCCATAATGCTTGAAAATTCTATTTATATAACTTCACCCATATGTGGGCAAACCTAAGTGTCAAATGAAAGCCTAGGGCTACATAATACATAGAGCAATATTACCACATTAATATCACTTCATCCATATGTGGGGAAACATGTGTCATTTGAAAGCATAGGATTGCATAATACATAGAACAATATTATCGCATTAGTATCTCTTCACCCATATGTGGGGAAACCCAAGTGTCATTTGAAAGCAAAGGATTACATAATATATAAAACAAAAATAACACATTCAAAATGGGTCTTCAAGCTGTCAACAAAATGGTGTTTTAAACCATCATATTCTACTCATCTTAACATTCATCATCAACAAATTGGTTGTGAGCTTGTGGTGTATCTAAATGCCTCTCATCATATCTCCTTTTGGTTGACATGAATCTTTCCAGTTCTTCTGTATAGCATGGTAGTAGATCACAATCAAACATACATTTGAAACCATAGAAAGCCAAAATGTTAAAGGTGAAATAAATTCTAGGAAGATGAACTTGCAATTATCTTCTCCCATGCCATTAGTTTCTTTAGAATACGTCTGCCTACTAACATTAATCACACAGTGTTTCTCCACCAACAAAAATGATTAACAATAAGTTATATCACAAAGTTGAGTTCTGTGGTTCAAAGCTACCCATTAAAGTTAACATTCATCCAAAATTTTAAGATGTTCAAGAAGATTATAAAAATTTTCAATAACAACAACCCAACAATATCCAAATTTCATTAAGATAAGTAGCATACTAATCTCCCATCTCCATCAATATGCTCTAACCTTACCCGTTTGCTAGAATGGTCCACTATAGGCGGCTCAATAATGTTAGCTACAATACTATTATCTGAAGCAAAAGAAAAACAAGGGCTGCTAGTAGGTTGACAAGCACACATGAGAGGACTTGTGCCACAACTCATCTCCAAAACTAGTCCTCCTAGAACACACACGATAGACAAAAGGCACCCAACAAAATAACAATTGTGCTCAAGTCCACCTCGTGCCATTTGAGAATATATTGGCATCGTTGTCCTCTCAGTGACAGTTACACAAGGGTCCAAAAATCATCCTATGGATATTTATGGAAAGTTTCTAAAACAGTGGAACACTCTCATCCAAAAAAATTAACGGATTCTTCTTAGCTCTACGTACTAGAGCCAACATAGAAGACTGCATCTGTAAACCACACATAGAAAAACACATACAAAAGAATGAAAGAATTCTACATGAAAGAATGCACATGTTACTAACGGCATAGATAGAAATCCCAAATAAAAGGATGCCTTTACCATCAAAACCTAGTGTGCATACTATATGTAACATTGCATCCATTAACCACACATAGAGAAACACATAAAAAAGAATGGATGTAGCAATATAACACAACATACATGGAATTTTAGTATACCTTTAGAGTTATGCCATGGTCTTTACAATATCCATGTGGAAGCTTGTCATGAATGACCACATGTATGACAACTTCCAAGCCATGAACAAATGCAACACACTCCATCCAAGCAATACAGTGTCCTACAATCAAATGATATTTTCTTTAACTAGAAGAATGGGAATACAAGACATATGATATCAATAGCAATAGTCAACCTTACCTGCCATAGGACATATAAAGGAGCTCCTATAACTACAAGCTCATGCTGCACATGGTCCTCCAACAAGGTGTTCCAAACCGAGGTGGGTCCTCTCTCATCAAGTGGGAAAATCAAGCAATATTTAAATCCACATCCCACTTAACCTCGTTACCCAACCTACAATCATGAAAAACTCATGCATAATAATATACTTATCATTCTTGGATTGGGCAAAGTCCATGCCCAAGGTAATGTAGTCACCCACCATACCAGCATACAAAGGAGTGATACCATGAACCAATGTACTATTTGGCCAAAGTCCAAGCCCATGGTCCCGGGGGGGGGGCTTCACTATGTGTAAACCCTATATATCACATGCATTCAGGGTCTATTTGTAAAATCCTTTGTTTGTAAATTTATCATGAATATATATAAAATCCTTGCCCATGGCCTCGGGGGGGGGGAAGATCACTATGTATAGACCCTATATATCACATGCATTCAGGGTTTATTTTTTATAAATCCAAATTTATCATGAATAAAACACTCCCTTTTCCTATTCAATCTATGAATACCTCTTTTATATGATACTCTTCTGTGTGTGGAAAATGTGTACAAAGGATATATAAAAAACTCCTTCTGTTAAACCCATGTGCTATGCTTACATATTAATGAGTGACCCCCCGAGCCCATGGTAATGTAGTCAACCACCATACAAGCAAATAAAGTAGTAATACCATGAGCCAATGTACTATCTATTGATGACTATGTTTTCTAGAAGACATAATGTTGTACTAACTTTATGACAAATTGCAAACCTACATCAAAAATTTTATCAAACATAACCAAAGCAAGCTTTGAAACACCGACTGTAAATACCAAAAATAACCACACCCTTACTTGCATGCTCCATGTGATCCTTATCTTGCCTTGGTGGATTGGATGGTTCCTCATCTAAATAGTTAGGAAAGAATAACAATGTCAAACCCTCATCTCATCATCAACAACAAAAACTCAACATGTGTTTCTTTCTTAAGTTTGTTTTGAGTTGGTTCTTGTTTTTGTATTTGTGTTTTTGTTTTCCTAGGGCTTCCCTCCACTTTATACTTATTTTAGTTGAAGCATGTTTCTTGTACAAGTCTCTTTTCCTCACCAACACTTGTCCCTTGGGAAAATCTATGCATCAAGGAAAATTTTCTAGTTCCCATTGAGAGAGATTGTGCATGCTGTGCGGATACATGCATGCATCATGTCCAATATCCACCCAACTCTTGCACAATTTGGAATCTCTGAGATCGTGCTCTCTCTTTCCAAATGATTGATTAATTGGAAGTCATTTACTAAGGAAAGGTTCACGAAATAAATGAAACAATCAATAGTGATTGTCAAGTTCTATGTTGCAAAAAGCTTCACAAAACAAATAAAAAATGGTCATCATCAAAACTACAAGGAACCAAACCTCTAGACAACCCTAGGAGTAGCCATGTCCAACTCAGAGAGAACATCTAATTTTTGTCCACCCTTACTCTCAATATTTGAATCCCTTGATCTTACATCCAAGAACAAATGCTTTCTTCCTTCAATTTTACGTCCTCCATATATCATTGCATTGTGCCTTTGGTGTCTCTAATGGGCGCCCATGGTTGTTACAACCCTCAAGTCATCAAGAGCTTTCAATGCATGGGTTTCCACCTTCTCCAAAAATATCTCTCTAATTATGACACTTCTACAATACAAACAAACGTAGCAAAACAAATTTACTTATGAAAGAGAGAACTCACCCTCTATACTGAACATCTCCCAGAGGCATGAAGTACATGTCCCTCTTCGGTTTTGTAGCCTCTAGCAAAAATGAGAGAAATAAGATTTTTTGCTAAACTCAAATTTGAATTGTTACTTCTCCAAGGTCACACATGAGTCTACACAGTCATCAAACCGTACTTAAGACAAAAAACTTGTCCAACTAGGCCTCACCCAAGCCTAGATCAATACAATTCAAAACCTATCCAAACATTGCATGTCAGCTACATAGCATGAAAATAAATGTAATGAAGTAGTAGGTTTCATCTCTCACCTCTCCCATCCTATCAACAATTCTCTTTTAAATTAGGACACATTGCTCTCCCTCAGCTTTTTTCCCTTGTTATATAGGCAATTTCAAAAACTATCCAAACATTGCATGCCATTTACATAACAAGAAAATAACTCTAATGAAATAGAAGGTTTGTACTCTCACCTTTCCCATCCTATCAACAATTCTCTTTTGAACCAAGACACGTTGTACTCTCCCTCAACTTTTGTCCTTTGTTCTATAGGCAATTTCATGGATATTTTATCAATCATCTTTTTTAACTTTGTATTGTACTCAACCTATACATAATACAAACAACATCTTATTAGAAGAAACAAATGAATGAAAGAGGAACAACAACCAACATTTATACCTAGAAGACAAGTCTTACAAGATTCCCTCATGTCAAAGGATACCATGGCTTCATTCCCTTGCTCTCTTAAGCCCTCCAATTCTCAATGGATTTGACTTCATTTGAGGCAATGATAGGACCACATTCACAAATGTTACAGGGCATTCATGAGAATGTCCCAAAGATTGGGTTTGTCAGGAGGTTGCAGAAGCTTGATTTCTTAAAGCCTTGCCTGAGTGGAAGTCAAAGCATGAGTTCAAACGAGAATCATATATTTAATGCAGAAAGAAGTGGGGGTCCCTATTCACAATACTCATTCATGCTATAAGTCAAAAGACAAGGTTCATTCATTCGTATACATATCTATCTATATGCATACAAATAGATATCTACATATACACATGTATATATATACTTCTATGTATCTATACATACATTGCTACGTACACTTATACATACATTCCAAACTACACATATGTACGTGTAAATACATAAGTGTTTATATATGTATGTTTATTTTTTATCTACTCTCAAGCTTGATAATTATTGCAATTCCTCTCTCTTTACAATCACTGCCTCTAACCTTGAAGAGTACTCGAAGAGTACAACTACCATCAAATGGAAATATTATATGAGGGGGGGTGTGATTTTTGGGGGTAGAACTAATAGTGAAGGGGGATGTGATTTTGGGGGGGTTTGGAAGCAAAATGGTAGCACGTCAATGCGCTACCATTTTGCTTTCAAAACCCCCCAAAATCACACCCCCTTCATTGTCATTTTGCCCCAACTATAAGGACCTCAATTGTAAATATGTATGTGTAAATACATATATGTGAGCATATGTATATTCAGTTTTTATTTGTTCTCAAGCTTGACAAGTCCTCCAAGCTTGACAAGTCCTCCAATTCCTCTATACTTACAATAATTGCCTCTGACCTTGAAGATTACAACTACCATCAAATGGAACTATTAAAGGAGGGGGGTGTGATTTTTTGGTGTAGAACTATTAGTGGATGGGGGTGTGATTTTGGGGATTTTGGAAGCAAAATGGCAGTGTGTCAACGCACTGCCATTTTGCTTTCGAAATCCCCCACCTTCATTGTTAGTTTGCCCCAACTAGGACCTCAACTGTGAATATATATGTGTAAATACATATATGTGAATAAATGTATATTCATTTTTTATTTCTTCTCAAGGTTGCCAAGTCCTCCAATTCCTCTGTACTTGCTATCACTGAAGGGGGGCGTGATTTTGGGAGGTTTTGGAAGAAAAATGAAGCGCTGCCATTTTGCTTCCAAAACCCCCCAAAATCACCCTCCCTTCATTGTCAGTTTGTCCGAACTAGAAGGGATCGACCTCAATTGCAAATATATATGTGTATATATGTGTGAATATATGCATATTAATTTTAGAACTATTCTCAAGCTTGCCAAGTCCTCTAGTTCCTCTCCCCTTGCAATTATTGCCTTTGACCTTGAAGAGTACTACAAGTACCATGTCAAATGGAACTATTATAGGAGGGGGGGGTGATTTTTGGGGGAAAAACTAACAGTGAATGGGGGGTATGATTTTGGAAGCAAAATGGCAGTGCATCAACACACTACCATTTTGCTTCCAAAACCCCCCAAAATCACATTCCCCTTAATCATTGTCGTAGGCTTAGGCCATAGAAGGGGGCACACTTTTGATGCGTTTTATGTTGAAAAAGGGGAGTGCGTTAATGCGCTGCCGTTTTTCACATAAAACGCATCAAAAGTGTGCTTAACGCACTGCCCTTTTTATGTTGAAAAAGGGTAGTGCGTTAAGCACACTTTTGATGCATTTTATGTTGAAAAAGTGTAGTGCGTCAAGCACACTTTTGATGCATTTTATGTTACAAAAAGGGCAGTGCGTTACACTTTTGATGCATTTTATGTTGAAAAAGGGCAGTGCATTAAGCACACTTTTGATGCATTTTATGTTGAAAAAGGGCATTGCCCTTTTTCAACATAAAATGCATCAAATGTTTGCTCTCAAAATGACTGTGTGTACACCAGGATTGTTACTAAGATCCACATTGATAGATAGCTAAAAATGATGTTCTTTAAGTGAGAAAGGGAAGCGCGTTAACCGTTTTTCACATAAAATGCATCAAAAGTGTGCTTAACGCACTGCCCTTTTTCAACATAAAATGCATCAAAAGTGTGCTCTCAAAATGAGAGTGTGTATGCTAGGATTGTTGCTAAGATCCACATTGATAGATAGCTAAAAATGATGTTCTTTAAGTGAGAAAGGGAAGTGCGTTAACCGTTTTTCACATAAAATGCATCAAAAGTGTGCTCTCAAAATGACTGTGTGTACGCCAGGATTGTTACTAAGATCCACATTGATAGATAGCTAAAAATGATGTTCTTTAAGTGAGAAAGGGCAGCGCGTTAAGTTCTTTCAGTGAGAAAGGGAAGCGCGTTTAGTTAAGATCATTTCTTTAAGTGAGAAAGGGCAACGCGTTAAGTACTTTAAGTGAGAAAGGGAAGCGCATTTAAAAAGGGCAACGCAAAAAGGGCAGCCCTTTTTAAACGCGCTTCCCTTTCTCACTGAAAGAACTTAACGCGCTGCCCTTTCTCACTTAAAGAACATCATTTTTAGCTCTAGGAGGATGAGGATGGAGGGTGAGGTTGGAGGATGGATGAAAGTAGTTAATGCCTTGGAACTCGGTGGATTGCAGATAATAAGAGAACTGTGTAGTGGAGATAAGCACCTTAGCACCATCTTCACATGGTGGTGAAAGCCGTTGGTGCAGTGGATGATTGGACCCTTGCATGGTATTTCTATAATATTATGCAGGGCGGGAGCAAGCACAAGTATGATTGAGAAATGAATTGGGAGCGATGGTGATTATTCCATCGGATGAGTAAAAAATTGCCATCGTTTCGAGTCTTAGAAAGTAGCTGGTCGTGTTTGAGGTAGTGATGCCCAATTTGTTTAGGATAGTATACATCACCTAGGAGCAGATTTGCAGAGTGTATCCACCGATACCGAGTTGGCAGGGACAGATATATTTTCAAGATTAGACATGATGATGAAAACACTGAGTGCAGGCATCAGAGAGACAGAGACGGGGCTCTTGCACATATGTTGCATAGAAAAGCTGGCATTGAGTCTGTAATAGCTCTAGATCCAATATGGAACAGGACCGGCAAGCTTGCATGGAGTGCCAATCCTCCAGGATTCACAACCAAAGAGTAGATGCCTCCTGAGACGTCCGAAGCGGATAGACTGCTGACGAGCTTCATTCCAGATGTCGGATAGACAGCTGATGAGTTTGGCCACTTAGGAGGGTATGGGAGGAGTGGTCGAAACTTTGCCAGATGGTGTTGTTCAAGCTATCAAGGAGCACAAGCTGGTTGCTAGAGGACATGCCTTAGACCAGTTGATGGAGCCATCAGCGTCATGCAAGATGAGGTTGCCATGGAGTCGGAGTCGGAGGATAGAGTTGTCAGAGATGGTGGTGACGGTTGGTGGACCAGACGATGCAGATGATGGTGGAGTTGGCAAATGAGACAATTGCCCTCGAACTGAGAAAGAATTGATTAAAGACAACTATCATCTAGCGGAGGTACGTCGCAACCTCTAGCAAAATTTATCGTCTGAACCCAACGACAATCCAACTTACAAAAGAAAACTTCGGTGCGCAAAGCCCCTTTCCCAATAGTTCATCTCTTACGTGAGCTACCTTATGCGAGGTGCTCGCCTATAAGCGAAATCTTTATAGAACACATGATAACAAGAATAGCCAATTCATTATCAGGGGAGAAATGAGCAATGAACCACACAGATCTCAAAACCAGCATACGAGCGTCTCCATACTTGCAATTGTTCGTCCAGCCTATCGATCTCTAGCGGAAATCCTGCAATCCGTAAGTGCTTGGAAGCCGATGAGACCAACCTGCACGGCGAAGGTGATGATGACGAGAAATAGGTAGAGTGGGATTTTGGAGCCCGAAAATCAAGGGTCGCATTGGAGTCGAGTTTGGCAGCGATGGAAAGTTGACGAAGCTCAAGTTGACAAGGGTAGATGGCAACTCTTTGGCGTTGCTGCATGTCCCTAATTTGAGGATTCGAAGGGAGCTCAAGTTGCTGAGATCCGATGGCAACTCCATCAAATTGATGCATGAGATTAGGTTCAGGGTTTGGAGGAAGCGTGAGTTATCTAGGGTCGATGGCAACTAGCGCGATAGTTTAAGGGTGTGAGGTTTAGGGTCGTCGACTCATAAGACTTTGAGCTATGGTGGATTCGAGCGACAAAGATAGGAAGGTCAATAGGCCCTCCCTTCGGATCCTTAACATTCTCATCAATTACATGACTTTGACGTTTGGCATGCTTTCAATCTAGAGTGAAGAGGTGCCCTTGACATTCCAAATTCCCATGGAAAGAAAACAAAGCCGATGGCTTTTGAGGGGTAACTTTGTTAGTGCATCTTGCTCCACCCATTGGATTTCAAGGAACCAGATGTGGTGAGAGCTTGTGATGAGGAACCCCAACATGTTTGAACGATCGAGCCACTACTACTGCTACATCGTTAGCCATGACACATAAGAAAACACATTTGGTTGTTCGAGTGATTGAGGCCCAAGTCATAGAGGGAATCATTGTTTGTGACTTTCTCGGGTGCCTGCCATTGCCCCAACAAGATGAACAAGGGTAGAAGGATTACTCCTAACAAGAGATGGAGGACTACTCCTTTGATTTGGTGAATCCGATGTGGCTAGGTCGTAGCCTCGAATCACAATGGGTGCATTTTGACCATGTCCATTGAGTAGAGGGATGGTCAACAATGGGTGCTCATGTATATGACCCTTACATAAGAGAACTCTTCAACTTTAGCTATATGTGAATTAAAGGTGGAAAATACCCATGCACAAGTGCAATTCTATAGTCAGATGGAGAATAATGGGTTTGCACCACCAAAATTTTGGAGATTCATGGTGGCAAATGGAGAAGGAGCTAATTGGCTTGTTGTCCACGCAATTTACAATGGTGGGCCTGAAAATGTAATTGAGGGTAGAGAATGGACCTGTGGTTTCCAGTGGGAGATGAGCATGGTTTAAAATACCAAAAGGTACATTAAGCCACAATTTCAAGAGGAGCATAAAGATTTGTGCAAGAAATGGAGGGAAGCAATGACAACTGCTTTTGCAGACTAGTGCAAGATAACATTGAACTTGTATTTCCATTTCACGTGAAAGAGGGTGAGTTTCCAACAATCCATGATACATGGTTGGCTTGGTGGGATGTTAGAATCAACCAGTGGGGGGAATGTTTTTGCAATAAGAGGATAATTATGGATCTGTTCCTGCTATGAATCTTTCATAAATAAGGCACGCTATCCTTAGAGCAGCATATGGGTATGCCAGACATATAACATTGTATGAAGCTTGTGCTATAGATCTTGCAACGAGTGTTCTTCACAGTGCTCATTATGATGCCTTTATATGTGGAAAAAAATTGGGTACAGGTCCAAATTTGGACACTCTACAACAGAGAATACTTGATGGTAGTGGATCTACTAAAGGAGACAAAAATTAACTTGTTGATTTGTCACACACTATGATTGAAGAGGCCAAGGTATAATGAGGGCATGTTCTCTAGAGATGAATAAACCAAAGACAAAACCAACAAGTATGAGAAGAAAGAGGAGTTCTACAGACTACATGTTCAACAGTAATCCATGCACTTGACAGTCATCGCCCTCAATATACCATACTCATGACATAGAGAGTGATTGGAAAAAGATGACAGCTTTCATTTTTTAGTCCTTTAAACTAAGTAGTTTGTAGGGAGACAAAAATTCATGATGTGAATTTGGCATTCAAGAGAACTAAAGCACATCGTGTTGCCTTTGGTTACTTGATAGAAAGTTGAAGACGATATGGGGCAGTGCTTAGTAGATGTGTAGGGTATGGTGTGTCAGCGCCTTACTTCAAGGGAAGAAGGCACAACATTCCAAGGAGTGATAGAGGAGTTTGTTTGGTTTTGCAATAGTACCATGACCCATACATGGAAGGTGGATAATTCCATTCACAGTGTTCCTAGGGACTCTCTAGTTGTTTGGAAGGTTTGACACTGTCGACCTTCTTACTTCTTTTGTCTTCGCTTAGGAGGAGCTAAGTCAAAGATGATGCTAATGTTAGATTTCTGCATTGGCAATCCTTCTTACTTTCTTTTCGTGACATCCCCTCCCCCTCGCATATCCTTTGCTTCACTGCTCGTGAATTGTCCTTAGGTGCCAAAAAATGTCCACAACTCCCCTCTACAGAGCCCCCCCCCCCTCGCCCCCGGATCCCCCTCCCTTCCCCCCTTAAGAAGGGAGACACACAGTTAGCGATTTGGGCACTTGCCCTCATGAGTGACTGCTTGCTCCTGTCACTTAGGGTACACCATGGGCAATGTGCATGCCCCTCTCGGGGCTATGTGGGGGTATAAGGTTGAGTTTACACGCTCAAATGCTCCATGAGGTGGAATGAACCCATTCGTTTTTTGGTTGTCTGAGGGTGTCCACCGGAACCGCCGCCCCTCCCCCTCCTCAGCCCAAGAGCTAGTTAAGGGCAATAACACATCTCGAAGGCCTTGGATTCGTTGATAGCGAACAATCGGGGGCAGGTGAGAAGTTGAAGTCTGTGGTGTATGACTCTATCAAAGGCCCTTTGCCATTCTACACACACACACACACACACACACTTTTTGGCCTGCCACAGGGAGGCCTTAGTGAAGGCGAGGGCTGCTTCCAACGCGAAAAATCATTTTATTAGTTTTATTTTGTAAATACTATTTCGTCACACGCATGCCTTCAATACTGGTTGTCATATTTTGGTGATTCGTTGTCCTCATTCCCACCATTTCTCCCTTTTCCTCATTTCAATTTCAAGGCCCTCTCTCTCTCTTTCTCTCTCTCTCTCTCTCTCTCTCTCTCAAGCTCTCAAGGTTCTCCCCACTCTCGATCTCCATGCCCACATTATCGCAATGCAGCTAAGAAGCTGCACCGTCCTCCAACTCCTTCTGGGCAGGCCTGAAAATACACACACATTTTTTGGGTGAAAACACACTTTTTTTTTGGGGTGAAAACACACTTTTTTTAGTGAGATTGAAAACACACACACACACACACACACATTTTTGGCCAGCCACGCGGAGGGAGAGGCTTTAGTGAAGACGACGCTGGTAGAAGTAAAAATAATTTCCTACGAATTTATGGCTCTCTTGTCACGTGGTTTTTCCTGTTTGGTTTTCACTAAACACGTGGCTTGAAGCCTTCCAGGGCCCCCGCCACGTGGTTTTTACGGTTTGTGCTTCTGCTGGGTAGCGTGTTCCGTGGGCTGCCCAACACGTGTCCCCCCAAGTATTGTTACGTAGCTTCCTCCGCACCTCTATCGTCCTCGACGCGATCGTTGCTTGCGGACTTGACCATCGACCATTTGCCTGCAGATAACATTGCAATCTATCAGAGAATTTAGTCCCCAATGCATGGCGTCCCTCTTTTCGTGTTGTGGCTGGAGGTTGTGAAGCCAACAAAGTGCTTGCCATCCACGCTTACGTTCCAGATCTCGCTCTCATTGTTGGCTCTACTCTCCATTGAATCCTTCCAAGTTTTGCCCTACTCTGCATTGAATCCTACCCGTACATGCAACCTCTTCTGCTGGGAAGTATGGCCTGGAGGAGCGTCTCCAGCAAGTGGTGGAACTTTTGGATCTTCACACAAGCTCTGGAGTGCACATAGTCGGCATCGTAGGGCTGGGTGGTGTTGGCAAGACCACGTTGGTAGAGGCGATCTTCCAACAACACCGTAAGCGCTTTAACGTTGCATCCTTTATTTTAAATGTGCAGGAGAACGCCAAGCCAAGGGATGGGATTCAGAAGATGCGCGGTCCAAGACTCTTGAATGAGCTCTGGAGAGGCTTTCCGGCCATTAAGGTAGGTGACCAAGAACTTTGGCGGGTGCTCGACATGCAAGACGAAGCCCAATTCCACGAGGATCTGGCTGGTAATGTTTATTGCCTCCATCCCTCAAAGCTCGTCTTAGACAGTCGTCGCCATTTATTTTAATACAGGATCTATAACAGTCATGTTTTGCTCAGAGATTGCAGTACTGATGTGTCGAAGGAGGAGGACTGCAAGACATTTATCGACGAGACTAGTACTGGCCAACTGAAATCCTTGCATGGAAATATCTAGACTGAGTTAATTACTGATCTTCTGCGCCATAGGTGAGAGTATGCAAACCTTACTTTCAAAACTTGTCATTGTAGAGAGTAATCGAAAAAGTTTGTGTAATCTAAGGAGCATTGCATGTGTCGTGAAGCTTATGCGCTCAGCATCACGAGAGCAGCAGCACCAAAACAAGAGCTTGCCCTCGTTTTGCAGGATGGCTTACTGAGGAATTGAGGATTCAATGACCCAATGACCTCGCAAGCTGGAACGGCTGTGGGTAGAGGGGTGTAAGCAACAAAAATGGCACGGCTGCGAGCAGAGTGTTCATGCCATACGATGAGTCTTCCCCAGGCACCTATAAGAGATCGCGCTCACGCGACTGCTCGTAATCAGCCTGCTCTAACAGTTGCGAGTCATAACGCGACTGTGGATGGAATCGGAACCTGTACTGTTTTGTTCAGACAGCTTACGGGAATGGAACTTCTGAAGCAACTAAGACGGAGCAATCTTCTTTCTACAAGTGATCCGTGTTTTAGTTACGTATCTGCGCCTTTCTGGGGAGGGAGAGACGAATCCATATATAGTGGAATTAGGCTGTCTAGGGTCAATTTCATTGGCGATCCAGCTGAAAACCGAACATCGCTGCGCGAACAAGCAGCCTCTTCCTCTAGTATGCTTCTAGAACGTCCTCATCAAAGATTTTGAATGCGTTGGATCTGTCCTCGAGTTCCTCGTCCACTTCCATGACCATCTTGGGATCTTCCGACAACTTGCACTCATACACAAGCCAACAGGTTGTTGATTTTGAGAAAAACCCGATAACCGTTAACCATCGCACCTTCAGGAGGTTTTTCACCACTCGGCCTTTTCAAAGACAAACAATGCGAGGAGCTAGCATTCCCAACCTTATTTTATGGCCGCGCTCGTGTGTAAAACCTTACGGGCAGAACAAGTTACCAAGACATAGTGAAGTGGGAACTACTCAACGAGGACCGGACGTTCCTTGTTCTTCAAAACAATGAAAATTTTGGTCCAGCGAGTACTTTCATCTACATGCATGGTACGGTTGAGAAAAGGCCAGTTGCAAGGAGCCACTCTTTCAGCAAAGACAATAGCCTCGAAAACCAACATTGAGCAACTCTTGCAATCAAAGATCGGATCTCGCGACTTCGTCTGCCTGCGAATGTCAACATACTACAAGGAACGGCTAAAACGAAATGCTTTTGCAATGTTGCGACAACTCGGGCCTCTAACATTCTTCATCACATTATCTGTAGCAAAAAAAAGATGGGAGCCACTATTCAATTTCCAACACAACAAAAAAAACCAGCTCACCGATGAAAACTACTTTTGTGTGCTTAGACAGCTGAATCCAAAACAGAGACACATTTTTGATGACATATTCCTCACCAAAAGAACAAAGCCATCTAAGCAAATACAATTGTTTTTATCTAGGAATGCGGGGGCAAGGAAGACGTTTGTGGCAACACTTGCAGCGGAAGCCCTTCGGTGCTACTACACACACAAAAACACAACAAACATCGACCTCCCAAGGTATTGCTTCTAGCATACACAGAAAAGGGAACAAGAACAATTATGTTGGCCTTTCTGCGGACAAGCAACAAATCCTCGCAGAACAATACCAGGATGTCCAGCTAATTTTAATCGATGAGATTTCTTTGGTGCGCCTCAATACTTTCCTTGTGGCTGACATGCGAATGCGAGAAACATGCGAATGCGAGAAATAAAGCAAAACCACCAACAACCATTTGGCGGGGTCAATGTTATACTTTGTGGTGATCTTTGCTAGGTAAGCCCAGTCAAAGACTCTTGGATTTTTAGCACACAGTCGACAACAACCTCAATGGTTGGATCTTTTTGGAGATCATATATACAGTACTATGAATTTTTGGAACCGATGCGGCAAAGGAATACAAACTTCTTGGAGGTCTTGAATAGAATATGCATTGGGGAGCAAACAGAAAGCGGCATTCAGAACCCGAACACAAAGCACCTCAAGGACATGCCAAACAAGGAGGACACCCCTCACTTGTTCTTTACCAATGCAGCAAAAGATAATCA
Source organism: Dipteris shenzhenensis (assembly GCF_047967505.1). Classification (NCBI taxonomy): domain Eukaryota; kingdom Viridiplantae; phylum Streptophyta; class Polypodiopsida; order Gleicheniales; family Dipteridaceae; genus Dipteris; species Dipteris shenzhenensis. Next base: position 11,048,636 of record NC_141612.1, on the reverse strand, counting down.
CAATCACATCATTTTTACTAATATGCTCAGAGACTCACACATTCTAACATCAAAGGACACATCAAACATAAAACATGTAGCAAAACATTGCGAGTGCCTACTGATCCAAGAAAAACTACCGGTCTGCACGAGCAAATACAATTAAAAAAAGATATGATTATCAAGGTATGCTTGAGAAATCTCGACATCAGCAACGGCATTGTTAATGGAGCGGATGGGATATTCAAAGGGTATGAAATGACCAAGAAACCTCTTGTGGCATGGGTGCAATTCAATGAAAAAACAATAGGGCAAAAAACACGATACAAAAACTCTAGATTATATTCCATCAACACACTAAAAATATGGACACCAATACTTCAAATAATGCATGAATTTCAAGCAGGTTTAATAACCACTTGAATACAATCACAAGAACACAGTTCCCGATCCAATCCGCAGCAGGGAGGACAATACACCGATCACAAGGTATCACCATGCAATCTCTCACATTTGACCCTTCAGGAATTAAAAAACATGGTCTGGTAATACACATCCCTATCAAGAATATGTAACCCGAAAAACCTTTTTTTCCTTGCGAAGCTCGAAAAAAAACACATCAAAGTTGATCAACAAGTGCTACAAGAAATTTCAAGACTAAGAACAGAAAGGCAATGGGTTTGCAAACAAATCGACTTCGGGGACCAACAAAACAACAATAAAACACTACAAAGCCTAAACACAAGATCAACAAAGGGTCACCACCTCGATCTCCTATCATCACGAAGCATCCTCAGCGCATCAATCTTGTGCTTGCAAGAAACAGCTACCCGGACTTTGCAATGTCACAATGAAAGAAGGACAAGGAATCGCAACATACTATAGTAACTACCTCAAATTAAAACAACAAGAAGGCATCTGTGACAATGGGTGCGAGGCACTAAAGACGCATTTTAAAACGGCAAACGGTCAACATATAATTATTGTAAACATATACAAATCACCAATTTAACAAAAACACAAGCTCTAACAACAACAATCAAAAAAATGTTGCACACGATACCACCTGCAACAAAAACATTTGTTCTGGGAGACTTTAATATTGACTACAATACAGAATCCCAAAAAAATTCAAAACTTCAAGAATGAAAAATTACAACATTTAACAACTAGTTACAACACCCACGACGATATACGAGTCCACAATTGACCACATATGGACGAACGAAAACACAGACCACATAAAGTCAGGCTATTGGTCTGACCACTCTCTCATTTACACAACGATACCATCATAAATAAAAAACAGGGGGAAAAACCAGCCAAAAAAAAAAAGGGAACAATAATTGGGCAGGCCCCATGAAAATACTTCATCTTGTTTTTTGGTGAAACAACACACTTTTTTTTTTTAGTGGATGTGAAACAACACACACACACACACACTTTTTGGCCTGCTGTGAGGTAGGTCTTAGTGAAGACGATTCCCAAGAAGAGAAAAATCATCATTTTTTGATTTTCAGAAAATCATGAGTTATTTTATGATCCACTTACAATTTTCTTTTCTACAAATCCTCCATATTTTTAGCCTCTCTCTCTCTCTTCCAATTCATCGTCTCTCCAGGTCTTAGTGAAGACGATTCCCAAGAAGAGAAAAATCATCATTTTTTTATTTTCAGAAAATCATGAGTTATTTTATGATCCACTTACTATTTTCTTTTCTACAAATCCTCCATATTTTTAGAATCTCTTTCTCTCTTCCAATTCATCGTCTCTCCACCCTCGTTTACGAGCTGCAAATCCAATTCGTAGTCTTTTTGGTATTTTAGATTTTGGGCAGGCCTTATGAATGATTTTTTATCATTCACCTTTTTCTTTTAGTGAAAGTTGATGTGAAACAACCCACAGAGGACTCGGGCGCATATCCCCAAGTTTTGGCCTTTTGTACATCACGTCGAAACTTGGCACGTGTGCACGTCCACTCTACTCTTCCTCTATACTGCCTTCGCCTCGCCAATCAACTCATACTTGTTTCGTCAATCTTACCTTTGGAGCAGAATTCTTTGCTTTCGAGGTTTTGAGATCGCTCGTCTGGCCTTTCTTGGGCCGCCTCGATGGGATCTCGTCATGTCGAAATCTCAGTTAAAGGCAGGAGTAAAGAGGAAGAACCAAAGGTACGCTCATTTCCTACATCGTCTGTGCCTTGTTGTATTGCGCTTACAACGATTCTTGACGTCAATGATAAGATTTGCAAAGCCGATTCGCTGCTATTATCCATTTCCTGGACAGTAGACTGTGTCTTTGCATGTTCAGCCTTGTCTCTTTTACTTTTGTCCTCGTGACATTGTTTCGCCTCTTCCGTCGGCCTTTCATCAATCTGAAATGTCCGATTTGAGGTCATTGCCGAACCAGTCCAAGAGCTTAGGGAGCTGGTGAGCTGGCAACGAGTAGACTTTAAGTCAATATTGAGCTCCGAGAGCTGCTAATATGTTGACTCTAGGCCTGTAGAATTTTGCATTGAGGGTGACACCAGATACCTTTGCATCCTAGGCACTTGGAAATAGATTTAACATATAATACAATGTATCAACAAAGGGCTTGCACTTACGTGTGTCAATGACCAGGATGGTCATTTTGCCAATGAAGTCTCTTAGAAAGCCCTATAGTTGTATAATATGATTCCTTTCGTCGAGGTATGGATAGAGGTTTGTATCCTCCCACGTCACAAGGTATGAAGTACAGTATGTCCAGCTTACCAGAATTGATATAAATGTAGTGGTGCCTAACACTTTCTATTTTGGAGAAATTTATTGGTGAATTTGTGTTTGGGGAGTTGGGGCTTCCGGTTGACATGGTTATTTGGTTCGTAAGAGCCTTTGTACACAATACATGGTTCTTGTTAGCTGGTTCAAACTGGTTTGGTCCCATATATGTGAAGATCAGAGCATAAAATGGCTAAAAGGTTGCTTAGGAAATCATGATACGTTACTGCGAGAGACTAGAGTTTCTTCAAATATGTTCTGCAATACGAATTGATAGCAAAATTTATCCAAATCTGTCCTAGGATAAGAATTGATAGCACTTTGCGCAGCCTAGTACATAGCCTCGTGCTGGTGGTTTCATAGGGATGCATGGGTTAGCTTAGGCAACCTTTTATGGGCAGGATTGGATGGCACCCGGAACACTAGAGCTAGGGTGGCTTGGCAAACTGTGATCCTACCACAGGCTCAGGGAGGACTGGGCACATTGACCCAAAGATGCAAAGCAGAGCCCTTCTGGGCAAGTTGGTGTCACCTTAGGTTCCGAGCCTTGGAAGGTCTTGTAGAGCTTCTCAGGAACCCCCCCTACAGTTGGATTTTTTCGAAGGCCCATCTCACAGGGAAGGGCTCCTCCCTGATGGGTAGTCTTTTCAGAGTTTGGAAGCGACTGTCTGGGGGTCTCATCCGGGCCAGCCCCACATGCCGAGAGGAGTTGAGTGACAATCGATCATCTGGCATTTGGAGGTTTGGGATCCGTAGGGGCGCATGCTAGGACCAACGGTCAGATATTGGTTGGACACTATGGGATAGTGGCCCAGCGAGGTCTTTTGGGATTTGGCATCACCTCTCTCTGGAGGCAGAGGCCAAGGTGGAGGCAATCTCGCATCTGAGCGTGGTTCTTTGGGATTTGGCATCGGCTCTCTCTGGAGGCAGAGGCCAAGGTTTAGGCAATCTCACACATGACAGATTGACGCCACGTTTCCAAACTTGTGGTGGGGGGGACTGAGCACTATTTGGACCCCCATCATTGGTCTGGACAGTTCTTGAGGACAGAGCATTAACTGTATCAGGCTACAACTGTGAGTGCACACCAAGCACCTCACTTCCGTGAACACGAGATTTTTGAAACGGTCAGAAATTGGGTACTCACACCTAATGTTACTTCTCTAAAATGGCATGTATCGTCTGCCTATGTATGCCTAAGTATGTATTATGCTTGTATTCAGATTGACTATGACATTGTTTACATTTATATTTTTGTTACATCTATATTTTTTCTGATGCTTGTAATGTTATATTGGTACATATGGAAAACTTATTTGTTCACAATCGCACTCAATGCCCAGTTTGTTTTCTGCGATTGTGAGCTTTTTCAGATTTTGTTTCATCTATTGTAAAATAAACTAAAATTTAGTATTGTTTTTCTTGCTTCAAAATAATATATCGATGCTAAAGGGTATTTTTAGCCTCTCATTTCATTCGATCGAAAATGCCAAACTTCGTTTAAGCTTCTGATCTAGTACTACCATCTGAGAACTTGCAATGTCCTTGATAATGTTCCAAAATAACCCAATGGTCTTCTTGTGTTTGTTTGATTCCAACTTCCTTAAGGTTGCAAGTTTATCTGTATCAATTTGCTCTTGTATTTCCAACGTAATCACTTTGTAGACAAGTTTCTAAGTGTGCTTTGATATTATGGCAGGCCAATACCTCTTTTATCCCACCATACATTATTGCAGAGGCTATGTCAACACTCCACGAAGGCCTTGACTTGAGATGGTCAGGTCCTATCACACCTACAGAGATGAGATATGTTGAGCAGTATGTGCAGGCAAGATATCCGGAGTACTATGAAGGGCTGATTGGAGCTATTCAGGAGGACAATCTTCCAAGTGGTTTTTCAATTGTGAAAGAAGACGGGGAGAATTCAGAGGATGGAAGTGGCCGTAGCTCAGAGAGGCGATCTCCAGGGGGTGGACTTATGGGTAGAGATCTTTCTGCCACGTTTGGAAATTCTCCCTCAGATCTCAGGAAAACACATTTGGAAGAACCATCTCGTTTGCATGAGATGCTTAAGAAGCGAGCTTCTTTACCTGACACCTCAATCTCTGTCCCAGAGATGCATGCCAGGAATCGAGTTTTAAAGCAATGTGGTCTCACTGAAGCTGATTACATTGTCATTTTTACGTCTGGAACAAAAGATGCAATGATGTTAGTAGGGGAAGGTTATCCGTTTCAGAGGCACACTGTCTACATGAGCATTCTAGAAGAGGACATGGATGCTATAAAGGATTATGCTACTCACAAGGATGCGAAATTTATCCAAGCCCCTGCAAGTTGGCTGGACTTGAGAATTGCAGGATCACAGTTGTCTCAACATTTTAGAAAAAAGATTAAGCATTGTCCAAAGGGTTTGTTTGCTTATCCAGTTGACATAGGAGGCACTAGAAATTCATTGCATTGGGTTTCAGAGGCACAACGGAATCTTTGGCATGTGTTGCTAGATTGTAGAGGGCTTGTGCTTGAGGAAGATAAGCTCAACTTAACCCTACATAAACCTGATTTTGTGCTTTGTTCTCTCCCTAAAGTGCCACAGCATCCTACTAAAATCACTTGTCTTTTAGTTCGGAGAAGTTCATTTGTAACTATATCCAAGTGATTATTATTTTTGCCAGAGAGAATGTATGCCATATATTGGAGTGGTAGAAGGTGCTGTTTGAGATTTTGAGAGAGATTGGTGCGGCTCCTTTCATCGAGGTGTGTAGTCCTTACCAAAGTTTGTAACTCCTACGAGTATCATGCAAGGAGACTAAAACAATTGTTGCATTAGGCTATCTCCAGGCCTAGATCATTTTTCTGTATGTGAGCTCACGGGCAAAAAATCCAGTGTGTAATATATATTGGCTTAAGTGTGTCATACCATATGGAAATTGAATTGTTGTTATTGACTTTACTTGATATACTGTCAAATATTTTGAAACGTCAAAACAAATCTTATGAAACACATTGAGTATCCATGCTTAGAGCCTTCTACGACGAACTACAATGGGCTCATGAATGATTCATGTGCATGTGCTTTTGGGTTATCATTCACTTAACTAAGTGGACTACCCTAGTTTTGGTTGTAGACTCTGCTTATTTCTACGGATCTTCTACTTGAATGTAATAGGTTTGATTTTACTTTTAAAAAGATATTTTTGTATTTATATAACCTTATCTTTTTGGGAATTCGGTTTAGTCTTGTGTTGGTGGGTAGAAGTCATTGAGGTACGATGCAACATCACTAACTCCTTGGTGATCATTTAATAGAGAAGAAATGATGAGTGCCTTATCTATTAAATGAGGAAAATTATTCTCTTGTAAAAAAATTATGTAGTGGCTTTAGCTTGAGCTTTGCATTAGGGATAAAAGAACATTTAAGTTATATTCTCATGATGGCAGCTATTTTCTTTGGGAGCATGGTGTTTGGTTAGTCCCTACTATCCATAGAGTACTTCTTGGGGAGCATGGTATCCATAATATCCATGTTTGGTTTGCGGTTGTTAAATATGGTTCCATGAGGTTGAGTCCATTTTTGAAATGGTTCCTATAGAAGGCATACAATATTTTGGGATTGGAACTTAATTCTTTGACAATTGGCACAATTTTGATACTCTTCTATATACCCCTAAAAATAATAATCAATGTGGCTCTTCTTTTATCTACTCTAAAAAGGCTTTCCCTCAATAGTGCATGTGACTTTCATGGCCATCGAATGATCTCAAATTTGATAGTCTTGAAGTAAGAAGAATCCTTTACTAATCAAGTATGACAATGTTGGACACTAAAAGCGGGCCAAAAATAATAACACAAATTTTGCAACATGCAAGTGCCTCCCTTTTATGGTGGAGTAGTTTCTTTAGTTTTTCTAGGATAATATACCAATGAAATAAGTGCTTTGCTTGGGTTGCTCAAGGATAGCACTATAGGTAAAATAAACATATAACATACCATCCCATATAGTTAACACATAGTTTTTGCCTTGATTTCTTGCAACTTGAGAAAAGAGAAAGCCTAGAGTGCTCTTCATTCCTTTAAATATGTGATTTTATTGGTTAATTTAGTACTTGCGTTGGAAATCATGGGGAAGTAATCCCATTTAAGCCACGCTTCCCATTGTGGAATATGCTCACATGATATTGATTTGTGTGTACGTGAACGAGCGCGCACATGTGCACATGTGGTCATGTGGTGCATGTCGTGTATGTGTATGTGTTTGTGTGTTCACATGTGGTGCGGGTGTGCATAGTTCTTGGACAAGTTAGCACAGCATGTTGCTTCGATAAACAATCAAGACCCAGCTTTGGGAGAAGCACCTCTAAAGCAAGATGTACTCTTGATTTGATACATGCATATGCATGGGGTTGTGCACAAATCTGCAACATCAATGGTTTATTGTAGTGCTTGATGACACACATGTGCACCTCTCTCTCTCTCTCTCTCTCTCTCTCTCTCTCTCTCTCTCTCTCTCACAGTAATAGATCTTTCTTTCTTTCTCTCTCCTTGATGCATTGCTTAGACCCATGGTGTGTTACGGGGTAGAGGTCTGGGGTGGGAGCTTATCCATGTCACCCTGGAATGAGGTAAAGAAAATTCCAAATCATTTCACAACCAGTTGTTTGGGATTGAAACACACTATTCCATAATACAGCCTACTCTTGGAGACTAGCAGCACCCCATCAGAACTCTTTGGAAATGGGGAGAATGTCACAATGCTTGGTTAAGGTCACCAGATTGCTTGAGAAGGGGCCCCCACATGAAGCAAGTTCAAAGCTACAAAAACCTAACAAGGGTAAAATTCTAGTGTTGGTTGGATGGAAGACACAAAGCGATGGTTCAAACAATAGGGTATAGAAGCATTATTAGCATCCTTAATATAAGATAAACAAGTTGTAGAGGCCTTCTTGAAGAGACATTTGTTATGTCATGGGAGCATGCAGATCACCACACAAGATTTGAGTACTACACTCTAAAATAGTATGCTTGCATTACAAAGACTATTTCTTTCCATAAAGGGTACACTGTACTTAGCCTTACCTTCTAGAGCTGATTTTAAGATTTGCGATGCATGAGTTGCTTCCATACGAGCAGGCTCCACATCACTTACGATATGAAACAGGAAAATGGCATGCTATAGCCTCACACCCACTCCTCCTTCAGAGAGGCTATGCACACTATGCTATCAGGATAGATTCTGAGTAGCACTTCTTTTTGGAATGTAACGCCTACTCAAGCATTAGAGAGAATTTCATGACTATCATCTCATGCATTTGAGCGTTGCTAGTTTGGATACAAAGATTTGGATACCTGAGGAGCTCACTCGGATCCTGCTCAAACAATGAAACAGTGAACTCACCAAGGTAAAGGAAGCATGCAAGGTGGGCAAATGGGTGGTTTATCGAGATGGGCAAACATTGATTAGAGACTTCAAATCAGAACCCAAAGACTCTCAGTCTTAAACTGATGTTATAAAGACCAGTTTATGATAATGTTAGAAGGTAGCTATGCCCTATAATAACTCAGGACGAGTTGGTCTTGTGCACTCCCTCAATTCTTTGGCTATCTACGTGTAGTATGACACTTTTTGGTGCTGGTACTTTGTCTCATAGCCCCATGAAGTCTTTTGCAGACGTTAATAGATCTTTCTTTCTTTTTCTCCCAATGTGGCCTTACCTCAGCTATGGGAGCATACATTGCAAAGGTTATGGAGACAAGACCTCATTTGTTGGATCATTAGGCATGCAACATGTTTTCTACCATATGTAATCAGTCATATGACGTATCACTAGACATGCATCATGTTTTCTTCCATATGTAATCGGTCATATGACCTATCATAGATGTATTGGATTTTGTTATGGTCACATAGTCGTATTCGGCCTTCATGGACATTAGCATAATCATCATCATCTCTCTCTCTCTCTATCTCTCTCTCTCTCTCTCTCTCTCTCTCTCTCTCTCTCTCCCCTTTGCCTAGCCCCCCCTCCGCCTAGCCTTGCCTGCTCCGTCGTCTGCCCTGCTCTGCCTTGCCTTGCTTTGCCCTCCGCCTTACTGCTCCACCCTGCTCTGAGATCTCTGCTGGCATTGCTCCCTGCTCACTGCTCCTTGCTCCCTGCTCATTGCCCGGTGCACCTGGCTAACTGCCCATTGCACCCAGCTAGTTGCCTGCTACTCCACCCCTCTGTGTGTACCTCTCTACTCACCACTCCACCTCCACCCTCCTCGGTTGCTCCTCCACCCGCTGCACTGCCTAGCTGTGCACCCTCCTATAGCCCCATCCCTCCGCCTTGCTGTACCTTCCACTCGCAACCCTCCTACCCGCCTCTGACTACCTCCTCTCCCTCTTGCTCCCTCCAGCCTATGGCCTCCCTGCTCTACCCCTTCGCCATTCCACTCCAGCCCACACCCACCCCCCTACACTACCTCCTCACCCTACCCCTTTGCCATTCCGCTCCAGCCCACAAGCTCCCCCCCTATGCTATAGCTCTACTCTACCCTGCTCCCTCCGCCTCGACTTGTAGCCCCGTCTGTGGAGTTCCTCCGCTCCCCCATAGCCTCTCACTTCCCCTTCTTCATTTTCAGCCCTCGGGACTGGGTGTGCCTCTCACCATGGGGGGGGGGGCTCATGCTCCCGCTCTTACTCCTGCACACTGACACCTGCACCGAACACGGGATTAGCAAAAAAGAATGGGGAAAGGTGGCAAAGATACAGATAAAGCCGCCAAGAAAGACGACGTCAAAACCAAGAAACTAACACAATTGAAACTCGAGGATGTGAACATATGCTACAACCGAAGTGGACTCGGGGTTGACAGCAAAGCTTCTGTCCTAGGTACATCCTCATCCTCAGCCTCAACCTCAGCCTCAGCTTCACGCTAGCCTCAGTTTTAGCTTCAGCGTCAACCTCAGTTTCACTTTCAGCTCCAGTTCCATCCACAGCCTCTACACCCGCAACTATAGCTACTGACAGTGTACCCATAACATCGTTTGCTCCATCCTACCCTAGGATAGAGGGGTTGTCACTGACATCATCTCTTCCATCTCTCCCTTCATCTCCCGCTACTATTTTCTCACCAATTATGACACCTACTTTGGAGGAGTCATACACTGTTCTGCACTACACCTTGACCTTTCTCTCCCCTTTGCCTCTCAGTCAGCCCATGTTTCTAGACCCTGATGATCTCCTTATCCATGCCAATGTCATCTCCATACCACTCATCTCACCCAGTCATCACCCAACCTCCAGTCTCATCCTCACACTTTCATGTCACAATCTTTTCAGTTCCCGCTGGGGCACAGACGAGCTGACCCATCAGAGGCTTGGGAGAACCTACTGATGGAGGTACATAGTATTCGAGAGCGCGATGGAGTTGTCACGCCTCGCACAAGAGCAGACATGCTTCACCCAGGGGCAAGCGCGTCTCATACAGGAACAAGATCAGGCTATCGAGACGAGGCTGACCTTATTCAGGGACTCAGAAAGTAGATCTCATAGCTCCAACAGGATGTCATTGCTATACACACAGTCCTAGGGAGCACCCCAGTTGTGGAGGCACAGATTGCGAGCATGCAATCTACCATCGAGGAGACGTCCAGATGGGTTGACGTAGCCAAACGGGAACATGCAAGGCTAACCATTTCGGCTACCCTCTTGGAGCAGCGACAGAGAGCCAATAAGGCTCTCAACATTAGAGTATGTGGGATCCCACGCACTGAGGCTACATCGATGGTAGATGCGACGGCCTTCATGGCCACTACTCTAGGGGCAATTGAGCATAGGATTGAGAGAGCATGGCAGGTGGAGAGGGACCCCAACCGAGAGCAGCACTTGATTATACGGTTCCACGATGCCCAAGCACGACTTTTGGCTTTATGTCATAGGTCAGCCGTACGAGACCAGCCAACGATCTTCATGGATGAGGACCTCACTCCACTATAGGTTGAGGAGAGGCGCTTACTGTTGCAACAGCGGGATCAGGCTTGCAAGGAGGGGAAGTGGGCAGTAGTACAAGATGGATGACTCCTTATAGGCCCCCGTCAGGCACCCACCTCCCCTCCCACATAGGGAGGCGGGGTCTATGAGACTCAGATATCCGAGACCCTATCCTGCACCATTTGGAACTATAATGGTACCTTATGGTCGAAACCAGGGAACTTCTTGAAATCCTATATAGGTCACGACATAGTCTCAAAATCATATACAGGTCATGACATAGTCTTTTATACATAGACACATCAGAGTCCAGAGCGTCCACTACTAGTAGTCAACGGGTATATACATGGGAGTCAGCCGAATGATATGGTGAGGAATGGATGGCTTACCACAGATCATCCGTGATAACATGAGAACCTGTAGTTGCTCCACCTTGGCCCACTCTGTATCTAACAAGTCTGCCCCCAGCATGGACTGCCATACATCCCCGCTGGTCGGACCAAAGAGTCAAAAAGCAACCCTTTGGTATCCTGAAAGTGAGAGCTGAAGCACTGCCTCTCTAGTCTAACCAATGAAGCATATCCTCTGCTCAAGTATACCTCCATCATGGGTCTCATAATGAAGATGGGTCTGGAAAAGAAAACCCCAAGATAAGTGTATGATGAAACTACCTCAACAGGTGACCCATCAAATCAAACTACTCCTGGCACATGATGGCTTGAGCTATATTGAAGATTGTAACCTTGGTTTTACCCAGGTTGACCTTCAAATCATGAGACTCACAAAAGGATTGTAGTGCGTGAAGGTGTCTCTGGAGCCCCTCTGCAGAAGAAGACAAGAGAGCCATGCATCTGCATAAAGCAATATCTAGATCAGCATGCCCGCAAGATAGCAACCTACCCCCCTTGTGTCTACATCACTGTCTCAAGCTCATCAATGTAGAGGCCAAACAAGGTAGGTGATAATGGACACCCTTGTTTAACCCCGATAGTGCTCATGATCTCGTCTATCCACCTAGATCCTACTCAGACTTTGCCTAAAACTCTCTCGCAAAGTGCCATGACAGCCCAAATGATCTCTTGGTCGTAACCCAAATCTTGTAAGCACCATATGAGGCAGGCTCTCAGGACTGCTTCAAATGCCTTGCCGAAATCCACAAAGCAATAGTAAACCCTCTACTTCTGTGCCCTCGCCTCCTCGATGATACATCTGAGATGAGAATGTGATCCATGGTCCCATGATCATGCCCGAATCCAGCTAGTCCTGTTGCTGTAAGTCCTCGACACTCTGCAAATCTATTGACCTCGGAATCAAGTATTGATGCATAAATCTTGGACATGATATGTGTAATCATAATGGTCCTGTAGTTCTCCAAGCTCATGGGATCCCCTGCCTTGTGAATGGGTGAGATAGTGTTAATGGTCCTGGTGCATGGGAACCCCAAACAAACAGCTTCATTAAATAGCTTTGTTAAGATCGAGGCTAGGAGGAATGAAGAGGATGCAAGATGTGGGGCATGGCATATGTGAGAGGTTAGGGACTGGCTGATTTGGGATATCATAGAGTGTGCGTGCATAATCGAACCACACCTAAGTGTCAGTGAGTGGTGAGGGGGACCGTCCCTTTAGAAATCTCCGCCAAAAGTCCTTAGAGTTGTTACCGAATAGAATGTTCAGTAGATCCTCCTTGTTTCAGCGAACAAAGTCTAGTTTCTTTCTGCATACCAATCGATGGTACTCGTGTAGCATCTCTGGTTCGCTTGAAAGACTGTTTTTGGTTTCGAATCTGAGCTTATGGCATAGAGCCTTACACTCATCATCGTACCAGCTATTATAGGGTACGGTCCTAGGGGGTAGTGGGCAGGTAGAGCGGGTGGTGTGAGGGAAAGCGTGAAGAGCAGCCTTGTTTAGTGAGCAAGTGACTAGGGCAACACGATCCTCTAATAAGGGTATGAAGTCAATGTAGGCAAGAAGTATGTAGAGATGGCTAGAGTAAGTAGGTGCGTGATCGCGATCAAAGTGTATATCATGGTAGGTGGAGTAAGAACTCAGCAAGGTGGGAAGTGTTGTGCGACGGGGAGTGGAAATATTAAAGAAAAGATAGGTATGATCAACCCCTAGAGGGAGAGGTGCTACGGTAAAGTTAGTTATGCAAGATGTGAAGGCAGGGGATCCCATGATGTAGTCAACAACACTGGAGCCTCCCCCATGTGGAAAGCACATGAAACCACCACTTGAGGCTGGCCATCTGTCAAGACCATTATAAATAATGAGATCATGCATCCTGTTGGGGTCTAACAGGGCCTGTCCATGAGATGTGAACGGTCCTCGCCTGTCGGCCAAAACCCGTAGCATACCTGTCTCCTAAAGGTCAATGTCTAGTAGTAGAGTGGAATCATCCTTGAAGTCGAGAAGTGGTGTCTGACGAGGGCCTGTTCTCATGTTGAAGTCCCCAACTAAGAGGACTTCTCCATGGCTAGAGAAGTCAACAATGGACTGATATAGAGCAGCAAATGGAGATGTCTCATCCTCGCCTCGAATATCTCTAGCAAAACGAGAGGTCTCAGGGGGGTAGTAACAAACTGCAATAAATACATCCCAACTATCCATGTGCTGAAACCCGGATCCAAAGACACCTAGAATGTGCATCTCTCTGCTCTACTGAGATGGCTACCCATAGTGAGAGGATATACATGGGAGTCAGGCCATAGGAGGGAGATGAGGAGAGACAATTGGGTACAATGCTCTAGGCATGGATGTCCTTTTTAGATCACACCTAAGATCTCTCTTATTTTTTGTATGGAGAGAGGAGCATGCATGACATATGTGGATACAAGTCTAGCTACCCAATGCATGACCGATCTTCATTTTAGTGTGCTATTTTCCCCCCAAATACATCATCTTATGCAGGTGAGGCCCACTATAGAGCGACATAGCCATATGAAATGATACATGTTGATAGCAGAGAGTTCTCTAGGCAAGGAGATATCCTCCTTCTTGGTGCCTTCAATGCACACACAGGAGAGAGACAAGTGGACTTGCTTGACTTTGCATCTAATTCCCTCATACCAGAGCTAAATGAAACAAAACTTTGGATAGCGAGGCACTTAGTAGTAGATGCACCATATGTGACAAGATATGGGCAACATCTACTTGAGTTGGGGGCAGTCCCATGATTTGATCATATATAATGGTTTCTAGAGATGGCCATCATCTAGTGGGCTCACCCACATGGCAGGGGGACAAGTAAAGTGGACTACCTACTGAGTCCCTTAGCCTTTGCCTCATGGATACATGATTTTATTGTGCCTCTCCCCCACTCAGTGCTAATCACTCATACTTAGAATATTACATTTCTAATACTATGCTAGTCATAGGGAGCACCCCTACATATGCACTAGTTTCTAGACCTTGAGCACCCTTTTCTCAGTATGCAGGCATCAGATCTTTCTCCATGACTCGATTTGCACATATCCAAGTTGAGAAGATGCATCAAAAAACCCTTCACCATTTGAGTAGCTAGCGGAGGTGGTGTTACTGTGGGCCTAATGGGTCATAGGGCTAGCCTTAGGCCTTGCCCAGGTGGTGGTGTCCATGTAGTTGCTGGTGTCGGCATTGGGACAGAAGTACCCATGCTTGCGTTCATTGGCGCAACCGGTATAAACGGGAACAGACTCCCGAAGGTGGGGGGTCCTAGGGCATGGCAACATTGGACCCATGTTGTGGGCAGTAGGGTGAGAACTACAGTGCCCCAAAGTTGATGAAGGCTGGTGGGACCGAGGCAGTTAGAGGGTTGTAAGGCATTTCACCTTGGAAGTTCCTAGTATCCCCTCGACTCGGGTCTTGTCTACAGAGTTCCCTCATCCATGGATCTTCATCATCCATGTTCTCCCATTGGGGAGGTCTGGTGTAAGTGGAGGAACCTGGATTGGCAAAAGTAGTTTCTAGCCCGGTCTGTGGCTCGGGAGCTGTATGTTGCTGGCCTTCCCTTCCTGCAGACATGCCGGCAAAGGGGTTCTCCATTTCTGTCGACTCTGTTCTTCCCAAGCGGTCAAATATGAGTAAGCCTTAAGCCATCTGACATCACCTATAGCACAATGGACCTCACGAAGATTGACATGTTGTAAGAGGAGGGCTTTTCTCACATACAGGATGGATGAGGTGATTGGGTGGGGGATTCTATTAGAGGGGAAGCTGCCTATTCCCATCACAAATGCAAATGTTTGGCACACATATGCATGCTCTCTATATGGCATCTTGATGTCAGGTTGAGTAAACACAACAAATATGAGCATGCAAGGAAACTAGATAGCAAGCCGAGAAATCAAATTAGCACTTGTATTATAAAGGAGGCCTTGACCTATTACAAATAGCTACAAATATAGAAGTGATCATGGAACAACTAGTGTGGTGTCTCATAGTTTCTCACCTTGGCTTGAGGCACAAAACTCACTAAGAGCAACATGGCTCATCAAGGGATATGACTTCTACATAGAATTTTTTAACTAGAAAACTTGAGCAAACTCGTTCTACATTGGGTTCCTCACTTAAATACTCTAAGACTCTCTGTCAAAGGAGGTTCTGTGATTTGACTTCCTAATTCTTGTGTAGGTTCCTCTGTGAATTGTTGGAACTATTTGGATTGCCTATGTGTCCCTCTGGTGCTTGTGCTAGCCATTTGGATGCCCACTGCTTGAGTATCAAGAAGGCAAAACCTTGGTGCCTAGTCCTAGGACTCGCATTGGTAATGTGTTGACTTAGGGTCAACATTTGCCTTGAGTGAGCTCTATTCATGTCCGCATAGATGTTGGGAACAAAGTCACTGGCCTGGTGTAAACAAGCCAAACTTTAAACCTTGGAGGCCAAGCCACTCGAGAATGATGTTGAGATGTTGTTGGTTAGACTTAGGGTGCTTATGAGCTAACCATGGTTATCAAAGGGAGATAGGTGGTGGATGAGGCGGAGGGGCTATATAGGCACCAAGGACCTTACTGGGGTCTTGCAAAGCATAGGGAACAATCAATTCCTTGACTCGTGGGGCCAATGGTTAGAGGTTAATTGTATAAGGCATTGATGCCCATGAGGATCTCATCTATATGCAAATGCCATTCTTCTTTCAATTGCTCAACCACTTACACCACATCTGGATCCACAATGCCCAAATGCGCGAATTTATATTTATACCTCTTGTGCTACACTTGTGGCTTAGTCTACTTGGTGATCATGCTTCTACAATATTTCAATAGATTGTGCCACATCATAGTGGCTTCAATGGAGGCCACTACAAAAAACTTCTTAATAAGTTGGAGTAGCTAAGCGTAATACATAGGTAGGGTTATGCAATTGGCCTTGGAAGTTCATGCATGTTAGCCATGATGGTTTGCCTCTCTGTCTTAAAGGTTGCTTGCTGCCCATCCACCTTCTCCTTTACCAGCAAATTAGACCTGAGCTAAGAGACATTCCATGGGGATCACTCAGGCTAGTGGTTTGTACATGTGGGAACCTGAGGTTGTAGCTTCACCACGAGCCTTTGCTAATGCCAGGTCTAGAGTTTGGTAACACACTTGGAAATTCTCCTTGCTAGGGATTGCCCACAAAATATCTATCGTAGCAAAACAGGATGATGGAAAAAATCTGTGGTAGGGGGAAGAGGCTCAATAAAATGTAGATAAGGCCTAGGGGGACCCGGTGATAAAGATCCTATTGGAGACTGAAAGGGGCAAGGCACAACTCAAGGTGGCAAGGCTCAAACTCTAGCAAAAGTAGCTTAGTGGTAGAGGACCTACCATAAGAATTAGGCACTACTTTCATCATGGGTTTGATGCCTATTTGCTTTATACCTACTGTTTGGGTTCCTTTTGAGGCATCCATCTTGGAGCTGGTCATTTTGGTGGATGTTGTCACAATGTAAGACTTTGAGGGGGTTTGTGGAACAAAACGAGGGTTATCTTGGCTTGGGGATTGTCATCGTCATCTAGGCCATGTTAGGCTTTAGCATGGTAGTTTTCTTGGGGGCTGATCGAGCACTGGGTGTGCCACCGCATTAACTCTTTGATTTTCACTAAGGCCCACAACCTGTCTTGGAGGGCAACAATTTCTGCATGTAAACTCTCATTCTTACCTTGCAACAAAGTGAGCTCTCTTGAAGAGGCTGAAGCTACTACTTCAATAGAGGAGGCCTCAAGCTCCTTGACTATATGTCTTTATGCTCTTACCCATTTGTGTACTTCTATGAGATCAGCTTCAATAGTCTGCATGGAAGTTTGATTTCTTAAAGTAGTTGAATGAGCCACATGCTTTAACCATAGTCTTTCATGGCACTTGTACCTTTAACTTGAGTCATGCTCTAGCTATATTTTATTAAAGGCCCTGTTGTTTGAGATGTTCAGAGCCACATGTTGATGGCGGTCAATCACTGCACAACATTTGAGGAGGGACCTAATGGTTGACAGCATGATGGTGGATACAAAGGGCTATGCTCCTTAGTTTCAGAATGTGCACCAAATTTCTTGTAATTCCACAAGAGGAAATTTAGCTTCTTTAAAGAAAAATAAAGCAAGGACCATTGCTCATTCTACTGTACCTAGTGGTAGAAATAAGGCAAACTACTCTGCAAGGATTTATTGGGGTTGAGGCTGTGGTCATGAGGTCTCTCCTTGCCCAAGTTGGGGCCTAGGGTGTTTTTGATTTCTTGACCACTCAGCAATAGACTTTCTTTGTCTATTGGAAACATCATCATCTTTCATGTGGTGCTCATCAATACTATTATCATTGCTAGCTGGTAGCTCAGTTACAACATGTTCTTCTTCATGGTGCTCAAAGGCATCACATTTCTCATCTCCACACAACTGTTTGGTCATGGTATCTTCTTTGTCGAGTTGCTTGGGTGCAATTTTCTTGTCTCCACTATTTGTCCTCATGAAGAGACTTTATCAAGGCATGTGATAGGGTGGAGGGCTCTGAAGGGCTCTATCACAAGTGGATTCCTCGTCTCAATGGGTGGTTCTATTGTGGATGTATGGTTGGAAGGAGTGGTCTTGGGGCTAGGAGCATGAGGTAGAGGGCAAGAAGGGAGGGGTCAAGAATCTAGTGGGGAGGAGGTAGGCCAAGGTACTTCTCCAAAGGCCACATGGTAATAAAGCATGTAGGAGGCCCAAGCTTATAGCTGCCAAGGAAACATACATTTATGGAATGTTCCCAGCACTCTTCTTCAGCCCTATGAGCTCTTATAAGAATCTAAATAATGGTCAGACTTGCAAGTTACGTGTTGACTATTTCACTAATGATGTAATCCTATGAGATGAGGCCCAAGCTTACAATGAGCTTGGCCTTGCAATTGTGCATCAAAACTCTTGGCAAACACTCCTATCCAATCAATCAATTCATTGCCTTCCCAACCTACTATTGCCAAGCCAACATACATTTGGGCAATGTTCCCAACATTGTTCTTCAACCTTATTAACTTTGATAACAATCTAAAGAATGGTTAGATCTTTGTGTCAACCATTTTACTAATGAGGTAATCCTATGATGAAGAATAGCTACTTTCTTTAAAGAAATTGTCATAACATTAGTGACAGGATCTTTGGACCCAACAACAAAATAAAATTTTTATAGCATTTATTACTAAGGAGTGGCGAGCTCTTTGGACCATATAGTAAAATTAAAAAAACTTGATAAAGATCGTGTATAAGAAGTGCATACCATTCATCTAATAAAAGGTTGTGGTCATCCATAATCTAGCTCTCCATGACATCATGTGCTATGATTAAATCCCATGCTTTTGAGCTTCACAAACTCATACAAGTGATTCTACTTTAGGAACAACTTGGTCTTTGCCAACGTAAGGTCCATAGGGTGTGGAGGTACAAAGCAAGGGTGCTACTTATGGTTGGATGTTCTTCTTGGTGGACATTGGGCTGGTCAAGATTGGAAGTTAGAGAAACAAGTCTTGCCGTTGTAGCGAAGATAGGGTTGTGGATGGTGGAGATGATGAAGTGAATCATGACAATGCAAGAGCAAACAGATGAAAGGAGATAAGGGAATTTGAGCCTTAAAGGGATGAGACAAGCACTAGAAAGTGAAAAACAAAGAACATTGGATGCTCCTCTGAGTCTGCATGGCTCAACCAGCCACCATCTTGAGACCCATGCCACCAAAATAAATGGTGCATGTGGTGCTTTAGAGCTTGTGAGAAGCACATCATTACCATAATCTCCCCTAAATTAAGTCTCCATTAAGAGTATACTTTTGATGTAAACTTTGAACTGGCATGCAGGTTCTAGTTACTATGACCATGTAGTTAGGTCTTTGCTTTTGGTAGGGCTTCACTAGGCTACCATTGAAGATCTTGGGGATGATCTATCCTTGAAAATCTACTAGTCTTGTCCCATTGCCAAATACATCTATCAACTTGTATGTTCCATTCCAACCAAGCTTGATATTAGGTTTGATAAGTCCCAACTTGGTGTTATATAATAGGACAAGCACGTCTAGACTTGGATGACTCTGCAAGCTACTAGAGAATAAGATTCCATCCAAACACCAGCCATCAAGTACATCGTCAAAGTTCTCAAATCATCCTTAGACACTCAAAGATATCTTTTATAGTAATGTATTAAACCAAGAAACTAATGAGGCTCATCACTGTTTTAGCATATATTGCTACTCTCATGACTATGCACTCAATCTTAGAAACTACTATGCTCAATCCACTCAATTCCCTACTCTTTCTTTCAGCACGTCAATCTCCAATAGGATTTCCAAATGTTGATAGTATTTTCTCCTCATCTATCGATTGATCGATGACCTTGGTAGACAGCACTTGGTGAGCACACAGTTATTGGTGGGAAATATGATGCTTGGTGTGGAAGATGTCCTCTCTTTCACTCCATGGTATGCTTGGTGTGCAAAGACTACTCGGTGATTGGATAAAGGAGATAAACATTAACCTATCACAAGGTTAGGTTATGTTGGAGTGGGTGAAATCATACAAAGATGGGTGATTGAACAAACACAACAAATATGAGCATACAAGGAAACCAAACGGCAAGTTGAGATATTGAGTCAATACTTGTATTGTAAAGGAGGCCTTGGCCTATTACAAATAGCCATAGCTATAAAAGTGCTTGTGCAATAGCCAATGTGGTATCTCACAGTCTCTTGCCTTGGCTTGAGGCACAACACACACTAAGAGCAACATGTCTGATCAAGGTATAGGACTTCTACACAAATTTTCTGAACTAGACAACTCAAGAAAACCCATTCTATGTTGGTTTCCTCACTTAAATACTCTAAAGATCTCTCTCAAGCTGAAGGTCCAAATTTCTAATTTGTTCATGAGATCCTCTATTAACATTGGCACTAATTGAACCACTTGCATGTCCCTTTGTTGCTTGCCCTAGCCATTTGGATGCTCACTGCTTGGGTACATGGAAGGTAAAAATCTTGGTGCTTGATCACCTTGGAACTCAGGTTATTAGATGGCTGGGGAATGGCAGCTGGAGGAGGATGAAGAATAGAGGGGCACTCAAAATCTGGGTGTCCAAACTTGTGAGACAAGAAAAACAAGCTCCAGCAAAAATCCCCCATTTCAAAGTGAAATATTTCTTTCCCAGATTAACACCCTCAATCTCCACAGCAATAGAAGGAGGGGTTGGTCTATCAGTATCCCATAAGATGCAAAAGCGATTTTTATTACCTGTGGGACAAGGGGGACAAATCACTTGTCCCAATGTCATAGCTAAGTCAGGAAGCTCCATCCTCATGTAATCTCGAAAATCAACCACTTCAACCCATACAGGGAAATGGTGCTTGATGAGATTCTGATAGTCCTTATTACGAGACCAAGGCATGACATGCACCATCTGACGGCCAAAAAACAAAGGGGACATTTCAATCATCTTTTGTTTTGTCAAGGCATCCAAGACATGAACTTCATAGAATCCTCGAGAGGCAAAATAAATTCCTTCCACATAGCAGCCACCTAATAGGGAATTAACCCACTGTCCCACATCATTAGCCGAAGGGGGTTTCCCAGGGAAAAAGATGATGACTGTAGTCTAGGAGAGCTTCTTCAGAGGATGCACAAGAGAAGGCAACTTCATTTTGTAAGTGAGTTCCAGAGTAGGCAGCATCCATTCTCTTTTGCTTTGCTGAAATTCCTTATTTAGCATGTCAAACACATAAGAAGCATCTTCAGACGAAGGGGCTAGGGGGTCAGAAGACATATGTGGAAAAGACAGAAGCCAAAGGGGCAAAGCCTTTAGTTCATACAAGGAGTCAGGTCATTTCAGCTCAAAGTAAGGATAAAGCAAGTGGAAAATAATTCATCTTCTCATGAGGGATGGTAGCCTGCAAAGGCTTTGTGAAGAAGATGATCTTGTTAGGAAATTGGATTCTGAGGGTCAACAAGACCCTGAGGCAATGGTAGAGGCTTGATGCCTCCTTTCCTTTCTAAGGTTTACTTATTCCTTGTACATATTTTCATGCGTGCTTCTCTTAAATGTGTTTCTTACAATATACATGGCCTCTGCAACCCAAATAAATGGAGGCTCCTTTGGCACTATGTAAATACAACTCATCCAGAAGTTGTGTGTCTACAAGAGCATAATCAACATTCTTTTGCTAGCCAGCATGGGTTCTTTTCAGGATATGATATATTCTATGCAGGCTCTGATCAATTCTCTAGGGTGTGCATTCTAGCCAGACATGATTTGCAGCCCTATGTAACATATAATGATCTTTGTGGCCGATGGATGATTATCCAATGCATGATCAATGGAGAGATTTTTGAAATTGGTTCCTTGTATGCCTCTCAAATTTTAGCTTGTAGAGCTCAAATGTGGGATTCCATAAAGCAATATCCTTGGTCCACTAATGCTATACTTTATGGTGATTTGAATAATTCTCCTCATTGGAAGGACAATACTACTCATAAATCTCATATGCTGCCCTCTGAAATTCAGTAATGGGAAGATATGATTTCATCACTCATGCTGTAGATTTGTGGACAGCAACTCACCCTTCAGTTTCGGGCTTTACATATCATCATAATGCTTTTATAGAGTATTGGGCCAGGCTTGACAAATTGTATCTTATTCATGCTCAGCAATATGATTATTATACATGTCAAATGTGGACTGACTATTCTCAACAATTGTCTGATCACACTCCTCTTTGGCTGAACTTTTCATTTGGTATGCCTCTGGATGATATGCAACTCTCTCCAATCAAACACTTGCATGTCAATCAATTATATCTTTCTCATGAAAAATTCCAGCAAATGATTCAATTGGCTTTCAGGCCATTGTTATCACATGCTTGGGAGGACATTGACTTTGCTTAGAGCTCTTTTGTGCATCACATTCAAAATGTCATTAAGGATTATGGAAGGTGGTACATGGCAAAATCCAGGCATCAAATCCAGTGGGCAAAATCACAAAAGCAGTACTTGGTACATATTAGCCATCAAAGGTCTCTTTCCTCTTCTAAATAGGTTCATTGTCTTGTGCTTCTTCCATTATTGATGTCAATGATAAATGCAAGCTTTCCAAATGGTAGACAAGGGCTAGAGTTAAGCCTTTGCTAGATAAGGGCTATTCCTCAAAATCTTTTTTTTGGAATTTGCATGCACATAGACAAAGTCAATCTATCACGAGAGTTAAAAAACCAGATGGTATTTAGACCCAGACTTTATCTCAGCTTGAAAACAATGTCTGGATCATTTTCAACTTCTCTTTTCTCAGCCATCTTCTTTTACTCCGCAGGTTGAATTGGCTCAGAGCAAATTTATTGATCTTGTCTCTCCTATTGTTTTTTTGCAAAAAGCTTCATTGCTGGAAGTGTATTTTTCAAATATTGAATTGGATGATGCTCTCAAGCATTTGGGTAAGCATAAATCCCCTGGCTGGGATGGTTTGACGATTGAATTTTTTGTTGCCTTCTGGGCTGAATTGAAGGGTCCAATCTTGCAGCTCATTAATCTGGTAGCATCAACATCTTCCTTCTACTTGGAAGCATGGTCTAGTCAAAAGCTTATGCCCAAAAAACTCCTCTGTGAGACTATGGCTTACTGGAGACCCGTCACTTTGATGCCTATTATATATAAACTTATTGCAAAAATGTTGGTTCACCAGATAAAGGATATTCTTCATGATGGTCTTCATCCCAGGCAATATGGTTTTGTTCAAAGAAGGCATATACATGATAATATCTCCAATACTCTCACTGTAATGGAATATGCTAAATATTCAGAACAAGATGTTTGGTGGATGTGGCAAAGGCATTTGATACCGTATAGTGGGATTATGTCTCTCAAACCATGTCTAGACTTGGTTTTGGGCCAAAGCTAGTTAATGTCATTTATTGGCTTTACTCTGATTCCATTGTTCAATGCTTTATAGGGAATCATTTGTCTGAGTCTTGGACTCTGGGACGGTCAGTCCGACAGGGATGCCCTCTCAGTGCTTTGCTCTATGCAATTGCTTCTCATCATTTGCTTTTCAAGGAAAGCTTTGGATGACATTAGCTATAGAATAAAACTTAAATGAAGGATATAAGTACCCATCATCCCCTAGAGCACACCTCACAACTCACGAGCTAATTGTATCTTACTCTTCAAGCAACTGTAAGCCCGTAAAGAACGACTCATCCTAGAAGCTAGTAAGTACTACAAACATGAAGAAAACAAATTGATTTGCAACAAATAAGCATACATCTATAACTAAATAGAACTAAATGAAAGTACATAAAAGTAATGTTTTAAAAGTAGAATTAGAAATCTAGATTTATATAAATATAAATAAAGCACACATTTCATTAATTTTGGAGTCATATGTCTAGTTTTGGACTAGTCCTAAAAATCCTTCCCAGATGGAAAGTTTACTTTATGAAAATATCATTCAAGAATCAAAACTTTACTTTGTGGCAGTGTCATTTCCACATAATAAATTTCACAATATCTCTCTATAATGTTGCACTTATAATACAAAAACTACCATTAAATCCTAGTTTTGTATTTCTTATTTCTAACAATCCTATTCCTTGTTTTAAAAATTTCTTGAGTTATTAACTTAAATCCATGGAAAAGCACTTTAAAATTAAGAATTATTAACTTAATTTAATCCATGAAAATGCACTTAATATTCAATGTAGAAAATAATAACACTCTTGAAGATTTAAAAAATTACGATGTTTATATAGAGGAGAGACATAGAAGACTCTTTTGTACTCCTAAAAATAGCAATAGCTATGCTTGCAATTTTATAGTATCATATGTTTACAAGAAATATTGCTTTGGATGAGTCTTTGTACAAAGGAGTTTATTACGGCCTTTTCAATAATTTAATTCACAATGACTTAAGTACTAAATGGGAGATCTTGACATATGCTCGTTTGAAGAAGGTCTGATTCGTTATCACTTGTCACTTGGGTGCCATCTTTATTCACTCTCGTGTGACCACCATCATCTCCAGTCTTTATTGATGCTTGAATGGTGTTATCATGGGCATTCTTCATTTGCACTATCTCCTTCTACTTCCTCCTTGAGCATCTTTGAAAACTATGTAATGTGTGATATAATTGGTAGCAATATTTTTATTTTTTCTTCTATATTTTCATGTGCTTCTTTGTTTTCTTTGTCCTTGATTTCTAGGATACTATGACTGTCTCTATGGAAATCTCTATAACTGCTTCATGCCGTTCCTTTTTCAAACAATTAGTGTTTAGTGTATAGTTATCCTGGTTCTCCTTCATTTTTATTGTTTTTGTAATTTAATTGAGTTAATTTCAAGTCAAAGCTTAGCACTTAGGGTAGTCCTTGGTCTCTATGTTCACAAGGCTTGGTAGCTAGATGGGACCACTTCAATTGTTAATGTCTTTGGGCTCTCTCAAAAGAGGGAGATTATTTTTGTGAATTTTTGTTGATGTCTTTAGAGGGATTTAGATGTAGACATGCAGGAGACAGTTCTAGTGAATTTTTTTAAATGTCTTTAGAGGGATTTAGATGTAGAGGGAGATTGTAGGGAGATTATTTTTGTAAATTTTTATTGATGTCTTTGGAGGGATTTAGATGTAGAGGGAGATTGTAGGGAGATTATTTTTGTGAAATTTTGTTGATGTCTTTAGAGGGATTTAGATGTAGAGATGTAGGAGATTGCTTTAGTGAATTTTTGTTAATGTCTTTAGAGGGATTTAGATGTAGAAATATAGGAGATTGTTTTAGTGATTTTTTAAATTAGTATTATAAACAATAAAAATTTCACAATTTGTAATACGTTGTTTATCTCAACTTTTTAATGTATTTTTATGCAATTTTCAAGTCATGGAGAAGTTTGTTCACAATGAGATTAGAGAATTTGTCTCTTATATGACTTTGGATTATCAAGTAAGAACAGCTAAACCATACTGCTTTGGAAAATATATGGGACATCACATGGGTAGGAGAGTTTGGTTTTTGCTTGGATGGAAAGACAAACTATTCTGTGTGGTGTCAAGAAAGATTTGGAACAAAATATGGAGCTGTAGGGTCCAACATTTGCAAAGAAAGATGATTTACGCCCATGTAGTAGGACTTATAGTTGAGAAGGAATATTTTGTGCATGTTTTCACAAAATCAAAGGATGCAAAAGTTGGTGGTGCATGTTTTGTACTATCAATGAATGATGCTAAACACTTTGCCATGCCACCTCCTAAACCATCACAGTTTCCAAATCTTCAAAATGCATTAGAGGCTCTCGCAAACATTTGGAAACAATATCCAGAGGTAGAGTCAAATAGAATGTGTACAAAAGTCATGCTTGAGTACTTCGAGGAAGCACAAAATGCAAGTGGAGTTGATGCACCTCCAAAGGAGACCACCCATGCAAAAGATGATGCCACTCAAGAAAATGAAGAGCCAAAAGTCATACTTACATTAATTGAGGAGGATGGAAGAGCATGAAGGAAGGTCCAACATGCTTATGGTGCAACCCCTATAAAAAAAACGTGTCATCCAATGCAGAGGGCCAGTTTTTCCAAAGCGGATGTACCAGCTGCAAGCGCTCAAGTAATGAGTAATTTGAAAAGACATCGCTCATCAGTGTCGCAAGAACAAAGGGAAATGCAAGAAAAAGAAGAGAATGTGCACAATAAGAAAGGTGAAGTAACATCAATAAAAAACTTTAAATTTTTGTCTTAATGAGGCAGTTACGCAAGATGATCTCGGATATATTTGGGATCACTTACTCTATCTAGTTAATACAGAATCAGTGGGGATGGCCAGCCTTTATACAAAAAGCAAGATACTTGATAAATCCTTCCAATGAAAATCTTCAGTGCACTAATAGATAGAAGGACATGAGTAACAACCAATGTAGTTCTCCGTCCAACTTTGTATGTACCTCTTAGAATGGCTATGGATAAAGCTATTACTTTGAGTAGTCCTAGAGTTTTCTAAGAAGTCTTCACCAACTTCTTAGAACAAGAATTTCAAGGTCAGGTGATGGTACATTTGGTGCAGATGTAGATGGACATCTAGTGAGGCAAGCCAAGACATATATTTTAATGTGTTGCCAATTTGAGCCTATCGATGGTCAGCATTTCACATATGCATGTAATAGTGTCACTAGAGAAGCACTCCATGAACGAAGAATTACCCAAGAGACTTTCGAAATGGTTCCTTAGTTTCATGCTTATACGGCAATGATATGCATCTTTAATTGCAAGTATAAATATTTGATTGAGTCAAAAAGACTCAATCATGAGTCTATTGCCTTGCAAAAGATCACATTGACATCGGGGATGCTAAGGAAGGCCAGAGACTTATGGAATACTTGTGGAAGGCCTATAACCACTCTACAAAGAACCGCCAATAAGAAAGAAGTTGAAAAACTAGTCCAATTCTACATATGCCTAAGTGCAATTGTACCAAGGGCAAAGCAAGAGAGAACTAAGGTAATGACAAGCTTCAAGGTGGTAAGGGATAGATATCAGGACTACACAAGCATTATATTGCATCTTGATGATGTGTTCATTCAAATACTTGGGGTGTGTGCTGCATGCGAAAAGGGAGATATCGCTTACAAAGCACCAGCTTTTATTACCGAAAAGGCAAAAAATAATGAGGTGACCAATAGAATGTGGAGACTAGTAAGGTACCTTCTGAATATCTACGTATCTATGGCAGCGGAGAAAATCATGCAAAAACAGTGGTTTTTTGGAAAGAAGGACAAAGACTAGTCCATGGATGAGTGCTTCAAAGCGCGATGCAGTGGATAGTGCTATAAGTATCTACTCTACAAGAAGCACATTCCCATAAGTCAATGTAAGATTAACAACTTATTTGTCAAGAAAATGGAAGCCGCTTTACCCTCATCCAAGGAGAAAGCATGGGCACATAAGTCGGTCAAGATGCAAGAAGACGCACCAGGAGCAATTATTGCAATGATGAAAAAGGATATTCCAAAACAAGTGCAGGTATATGCAGAGAAGCTCATAAATGAGCATCAAATGAGGATTACAAGTAAAAAGCACCACGGCTTCCAATTCAAAGAAGAGAGAATTTTTGAATCAGGAAAGCTAAGGGAGTTACATGTAATGACTTTTGAAGTGATGACACAGCGTGGAGTAGGCCTCAGCTATTTTTCATTGATGAAATACCACCAATAGATATTTCACAATATATCGATAGAATATTGCATGCCGTTGGTACCAAAGTGGGATTATGCAATATTGTCTCTTTGTGAGTAAAGAAATGAAGGAGCCATGGTACGTAT